>NW_004524686.1:9313728-9314588 GCF_000260255.1 Octodon degus | reverse complement strand
TATTCACTTCTTTAAATTCTTCCTCTGAGAAGGGTGTGTTCATCTCTGATGCCCATTTCTGGATTGGGTCTTTAAATTTTCGAGCCCTAGTGTTTTTTAGTTCTTTATAAATTCTAGAAGGCAGCCCTTTGTCTGAGTACTTATTTGCCATGATTTTTTCCAAATTTGTGCCTTGCCTTTTCACTTTGTTGGTAATTTCTTTTACGTGAAAAAACTTCTCAGTAAGAGCAGGTCCCGGTTGTTAATTCTTTCAACTGTTTCCCATGCAATTTGATTTCTGTCCATGAACTCTTTGCCTACCCCTATGTCTTCAAGAGTTCCTCCTAATTTCTCTTCCAGGAGATTTAGTGTCTCTGCTTTAACATTTAGATCTTTAATCCATTTTGACTTTAGTTTAGTGCGTGGTGATAAACCTGGGTCAAGTTTGAGATTTCAGCATGTAGAGAGCCAATTTTTCCAGCACCATTTGTTAAAGAGGCTATCTTTCTTCCAGTGAGTATGTTTGGCCCCTCTGTCAAAGATAAGTTGGCTGAGTGTGTTCGTAGGGGCTTCAGTGTCTTCTATTCTTTTCCACTGATCCTCAGGTCTATTTTGATGCCTGTACCATGCTGATTTTATCACTGTAGCCTTGTAGTATAATTTCAAGTCAGGAATTGTAATGCGTCCTGCCTTGTCTTTATTGCCCACAATTGCCTTTGCTATTCTAGGTCTTTTTCGGTTCCAGATATATCTTAGGAATGATTTCTCTAGGTCTGTGAGGTATGTCAGTGGTAGTCTGATAGGGATTGCATTAAATCTATACAGCAATTTTGGGAGTATGGCCATCTTCACAATGTTGGTTCTTCCCATCCAGGAGCATG
>NW_004524686.1:9311512-9313628 GCF_000260255.1 Octodon degus | reverse complement strand
AGTTTTCTTTATCCATTCATGCATTGCAATAATTGTGGGAATGTAGGTGCCTCTTCAACATATTGATTTTATTTCCTTTGGACACATGTCCAAGAGTAGGACTGCCAAATCATATGGTAGCCCTATTTTACTATTTTAAGGAACTTCCATTCTGATTTCCATAGTTGCTGTACTAGTTTACATTCCTACCAACAGGATAGAAAGGTTTCTTTTCCCATGCATGTGTGCCAACATTTATTGGATTTTGTTTGTTTGGTTGGTTGGTTTTGTTTTTTTGTTTTCTTGATAATAGCCATTCTGGCTGGGATAAATTGGACTCTCACTGTAGTTTTGACTTTAGTTTTCTTACATATTTTCTGTAGTTTTGATTTTGCATTTCTCAGATGGCTAAAGATGTTTAGTGCTTTCATATATTTATTGGCCATTTTTAATTTTTTCTTTTGAGAACCATCTGTACAGCTAGTTTACACATATTTGGTTGAATCATTTCTTCTTTTGTTAAGATTTTGAGGGGCTGGTGAGATGGCTCAGTAGGATAAGTGCTTTCCTGGCAAGTGCAAGAGTCTGAGTTCAATTCCCAGTTCTGAAAAAAAAAAGATTTTATTTTATATTTTTATATTATTTCTTTTTTGGAACTGGGGATTGAACTCAGTCCCTGGTGCTTGCCAGGCAAGTGCTTATTCTAGAATAAGCCCGGGCCCCTAAAATGGCAGAAGGACTTTTTTGCCAACCCCCCCTCAGGTTGCCTTCAGGGCAGGTCTGGTTTGGCTTGAGGATGAGGGGACAGAATCACAGAATCCTGAGCCTGACTGCTTTGTTTCAGCAGGCACTTAAACGCCTGAGCTAATGGACAGGTCCCTGATTTCTTTTTATATTCTAGCTTGCTTCACATTTTTAAAGAAAGGCAGTCACACACCCAAATCTGCTCGTCTCTACCATCTTTGCGACTGCTTGAGCCTAGTGTCATTGTGTTCAGAATTTCCACATTATCGTAGATGTCATCTATCCTATGCCATCTAACACCTATAATCTATTGTCTGGCCAGGGAGATGGCTCAGTGTAATAAGCACTTGCCTGGCAAGCGCAAGTGCCTGAGTTCAATCCCTGGTTCCGCCAAAAAAAAATAATAATAATAACCTATTGTCCCAAAAATAATAATTATTCTTGGGAGGGTACTGGGAATTAAACTCAAGGCCTCATGCTTGCCAGACAGGCACCACCCCACTAAGCTATATCCCAGCCATTTTTTATTTTATTTTATTTGTCATGTTTTTCAGATATGGTCTCACTATACAGTTCAGATGGCTTTGAAACTCACTTTATGGTCCAGGCTGGCCTTGAATGTGCTGGTATCCTCCTGCCTCACCTTCCGAGTGCTGGGATTACAAGCATTTGCCACCATGCCTGGCTCCAACAATAATAATAATACTTATATCATGAGTTTAAAGCATGCGCTGGGCTACATTTTTAGGATATAGTAAAGAGAGGACCGCATTTCAGTGTGTGTGTTTCTGTGCATACTAGAAAACTCAAGCCCTTGAATAGGCTAGGTAAGTACTCTACCATTTAGCTACAACCCCAGCACTTTTTTCATTTTTATATTGAGATGGAGCCTCTTTAAGTTGTCTGGGCTGGCCTTGAACTGGAGAGTGTTCTGCCTCAGTCTTATGAATACCTATGATTATAAGTGTGTGTCATCATACCCAGATGACACAAAACTCTTTTATTCTATTTTTATATTAATTTTATTGAGAATCTTTTATTTTTAGTTAATTTTATTGATAAACAAATAGCAATGAGACAGTTTCAAAACAGGTTAGTAGGACAGTTACAATAATTAACACACTGGGGCCGGGGAGATGGCTCAGTAGGATAAGAGCTTGACTGGTAAATGCAAGGATCTGAATTCAATCCCTGGTTCTGCCAAAAAAAAATTAGCACATTGCATATTGTTGTCTTCATAGTAGTTACTCATAGTACAAGATGCAGACATGATATCTTGTCCAAACACTATTAGTACAAATCTTTCTTCTCAATGAATTAAGAGCAAGCAGCTGTATATCTATCCTATTTTGTATATCCAGATATATATATATTTTCACTACAAAATCATCTT
>NW_004524686.1:9265789-9310898 GCF_000260255.1 Octodon degus | reverse complement strand
GGCTGGCATGTGGTGCTGGGGGATTGAACCGTGGTCCCTGTGCTTTGCTAAGCTTGTTCTAAGTAGGTGCTTTAGACCACTTAGCCATCTCACCAGCCCCAGAAAAATTCTTTTAAATAAAGCTTTAAACAATTTTCCTAGGTGCCAGATTTGTACTAGAAGTTTCCTTATATTAATTCTTCTTTCAATATACTTTCTTTACAAGTGAATTAAGCAGGTCTCAGAAAATTTCACTAATTCACCATGGCCACATAGGTGGTTCACTACTAGTGAGACTAGTGCCAACTCTACTTCTTGTGAGCTTGTCTTTCTCATTTACATAAATATTGAGTTAAAATTACTATAGTTGCTATTTATCCTCTCATTGAGTATAACATCTCATGTTGGAGTTTGAAATGCATTTTACTTAAGGAAATATGTTATAGATGGTATTTATATGTAGTTGAATTGAGGTAGGATATACTCAGGAAATTAAATCACAAAGAAAATCCAAGTGACAAACCCATACATAGTGGGAAACATGACTACATATCCATACCTATCAAAGCAAGATGATTCATTTGTTTGTAAAACTGGTGGATCATTCCAGGTGTAAATGACTACAAAAGCAAACCCTGGAACCTTGAAGAAGTCTTTTTCCTCTCTAGGCCCAATACATTCTACTAACAGCAAAATACCATTTTTCCAAAATTATATTTAAAGCAACTAGCTAAGCATGCAGATGTGCAAAGCCATAGACACTAACTTCACATGATGAGAATCACATCAGAGCTATGATATTTTCCCAGCCATACTCTAACTATGCTCCTTTCTTTTCCTCTGAAATCCAAAACAAAAGAGAACCCATATATGACTGTATTCCCTGAATCAAATGAGGTGCCTATTCACATATTCAAAAAATTCAACTCTTTGGCCAGCAAGATAGTTTAGTGGACTAAAGTTCTTGCTTAGGCAAGCTTAAGCCAGCACAGGGATCATGGTTCTATCTCTGGCACCACATGCTGTTCTAGCCCCACCTCCAGGGTGGATTGAGCTGGTAAGAGTCCAGGTATGGAGGTGCATACCTGTAATCTTAGCACTGGGAGGCCTGAAAGCAGGAGGATCACCATGAGTCTGAGCTGTGCAGTGAGACCCTGTAATAACCAAATACATTTTTAAAAATTCAACTCTGCATTCACCTGTAAGCCCAACTGCCCAGGAGGCTGAGATGGGATGACTACAAACTTGTGGTCAGGGCCAGAGCGACAGCTCAGTAGAATAAGTGCTTGGCTGGCAAGCACTAGGGCCTGAGTTCAATCCCCAGTTACACACACACACACACACACAAAAAAAAAATTGAGGTCAGCCTGGGCAACCTAGCAAGATCTGTGTCAAAAAAAATTAAAAGCTCACTGGTCAACTGCTTTCCTGGAAGGTACAGGAAAAGACAAAGACACTCAGTTGTTCAGTTAAACAGAAATATGAGCCAAATTATAATCAGTTGCTGCCAAAATGGTTTAGAATTCCCTTTCCTTTCTCATACACATGTTTACACATTTTTCACACAAAGAATGTAACAACGATTAAAAGTTAACAGAAAATATGCTGAGACACAAGTGAGGCTCTCTGAGGGTTAGGAAGTCTTTGATTCCAAAATGAACTGTTTGAAGTACTTACAAGGGACTTTTTAAAAACTTAAATGTAGCCAAACCAATAGCGATGACACGTGCCTGTAATCTCAGCTACTGAGATGCTAAGGCAGGAAGATTGCAAGCATGAGCTCAGGATGGACAACTTAATAAAACCTCGTATGAAAATACAGAATAAAATTCTAGAGATACATCTCAATGGTAGAGAGCCTCTGGGCTTGATGCCCAGTACTGGATATTATCTTCAATCAAGAAAATGTTCCTTGTGGAAGATATACTTGGTTATGCTGATGGACCGTTGGGCACCCCCAGGGTCACTCCATTTACAGGCCCTATGCTGGAAAGAATAGGATGCAGCCAGGGTGTCAGTTGGTTTCAGTTGCCAAATGGGTAACTGGGAATGACTGGAAAGTTCAGAAAACGGATTTAGTATACAGGCCTTCTGGAAAGAACAGGAAGAAAAATATCCCACCTATTTTTTCAGTCAGCGAATTCCCAGCAGAACTGAAAGCACTACACACAGTGAGGTTAACCCAGTAAACAACAGGACTCTAGATTAATTGCCCCAGAGACATAAAATGTAGGACAGTTAAGGTATAAAGCTACTCAGCTATGGCTGACAGATTCTGCTCAGTGCTGGAATTATCATAGGCCCAGGCAAAGAAGTCATGTCACCTTTACCAAGCTGTACCAATTTGCTTCTATTTTCTCTGTTGGGCTCTACCTTCTCTTGACCTGAGTTCTTGAAGTAATGAATTACAGAGATTGTTCCATAATGCTTCTCTAGGTAATAACCTCTGCAGAGAAATAATACAAAGGATTGCAATAACCACACTTTCCCTACCCCACACCCCATTTATGCCTACCCCAGATACTTTCAGTGCTATCCAACTGGATCTTAACATTTATGCAGGATTGAGGTCATAGATCTTCAAGAGTAGAAAGGCTCATAAGGGTCATCCAATCCACCTATCTCAGAATTACACGAGTACAACAAAAGCCCATATAGCTTAAGTGACTTGTCTGAGGATAGTTGGCTAGTTAGTTACAACATTCAAGTGTTCAATTTTGTCTTTATTCCCCTATTCTCTTGAGTTCTGTTTTTCTGAGTTCTACAGGATTCTGGTCCAGGGAACTGGGAGTCACTATCAGACCTCTGAGTGTATAGTTAGAGGTGGGAGTAGACAGAGCTGTTGAGAACCAGGCAGTGATTAGGGAAGGGAAAGCTCATGACACTGTAGGAGTTCCATATACTTCCCAACCTCCACCCTAGAAGTAGCTAGAGGGCAGCCCAATGGGTCTTCCCTCCACACCTTTACCTCTAGTTCCTTAAATTGTTTTCTCACCCCCCCACACACACACATGTGAGGCTTCCACAGGTGATTCTTCATCTCCATTTCACTCACCAGAGAATACAATGGAATGGAAATGAAGGTAAAAGTCATTCTATTGAGTCCTCCTCCCCGTGTGGTAGGATCTTTGGGTGCCCTATGGGATGATGGTCTAAAGAGTAAAGTGAGACATGCCTTATTATGAGATGGAGGGTGGTCCTGATTTAATTGACAAGAACTCAGTTAGGGCCATGTTCAGGTGGTCATGGAATTGTTCTTTGGGATCTCAGCGGGCAAAAGAGCTGCCACCAGTTGATAAATGGTAGATGTAATAAGGTGCTGTAATCATGAACTCATGCTTCTGAGATGTTTGTCTTTGAGACAGGGTTTTACTATGTAATTTAGGCTGAGATTGAACTCATTGCATAGCCCAGGCTGACCTTGAACTCCTGGTGATTTTCCTGCCTCAGCCTCTTGAGTATTGATATTATAGATGTGCATCACTATATCTGGCTTGCTTATGAGATTTCAAACATGGTTCTATTCAATATATTTCTCTCCAAGATTTCACAAACCTAGAGAAGCACATGAACCCATTTGAGCCACTAGCCTGCTTTGACACATTACAGAAGTTACTTGATCAGAAACTGCTTTATATATGTTAATAACTAATGTTTGATGCCTCTATTTCATGCCACTCAACTCTATTTCATCTAATTCACTTAAAAACCCAAAGGAAGGCACCATTATTCACTTCCCTTCACCGATGTACAGAATGTGGTTTAGCGTTCTTATGTCACTTCTTTCAGATTAGGCAGTCAGCCAGTGGCAAGATACAGTGACTCAAACTTAACTCAAGTGGTTTGAGACCGAATCCTCTGCACTGACTGGCAGGACTTTTGAGAAATTAAGAATGAATGAAGAGAGTAACTTCAAAAGAAATCAAATATTTAAGAATTAATCTAACCAAGGAATTAAAAGACTTCTACAAAGAAAACTATAGTACCCTGAAGAAGTAGAATGAAGAAAATATAAAAAAATGGAAATATGTCCCCTGTTTCTGGATAGGTAGAACCAATATTGTCAAAATGACCATACTTCCAAAACAATTCTACTATTTCACTGCAGTTCCAATCAAAACACCAATAGAATGTTTTACAGAACCAGAGAAAAGGATCTTAGAATTCACATGTAACCAAAAGAGACCCAGAATAGCAAAAGTAATTTTGGATAAGTGCAAAGCAGGTAGCAAAGCAATACCTGACATCAAATTATGGTACAAATAAACAGTCATAATAACTGCATTGTGCTAAAACAAATAAAGAAATGTGGATGAATGGAACAGAATGAAGGATTCAAAAATTTCCCCAGACACATTCAACTATTTGATCTTTGACAAAGGGGCCAAAAGCGTAGATGGAAGAAAGACAGCCTATTCAACAAGTGGCTCTAGAAAAACTGGTTATCTCTTTGCGGAAGAATGAAACTGGACCCTTTTCTCGTACTATATACTATATTAAAATCAAACTGGGTCAAACTCTCCACATTAAGACAGAAGCATTAAACTTTCTGAAAGACAAAATAAGTAAAACTCTTAAAAATATAGGTGTAAGAAAGAATTTTCTAAACAGAACTTCAATAGCACAAGAAGTACCAGTAAGAATCAACAAATGAGTTTGTATCAGACTAAAAAGCTTTCGTTTTTATTTTATTTTATTTTTGTATTTAATACAGTGTCTACAGGATCTCACTACACAGATTGTATGTAGTGATTATCCTGTTCTCAGCTTCCCAAGCACTGGGATTACAGGCAGACGCCACCACACCCAGTCTCATTCACCATCTCAGCTCACCCCTGGGGTGGGGCTGGCACAGAAGGCCGGGGATCAAACCCCAGTCCCTGCATCTGCCTAAGCAGGTGCTTTAATCTGCTGAGCTTTCTGGCCAGCCCTCTAAAAAGCTTTTGTACAGCAAAAGAATCAGTCAGATACAACCTACAGAATGGAAAAAAATTTTGTCAACTACTCCTCAGACAGAGGACTAATATCTATAATATACAGAGGACTCAAAAAATTAAACCAAAACCAAAAAAGGGGATATAAATGAAGTACCAATTTGTATCTGTGTATAGAAAACAGTTAGAATAGATATACAGTTACTTTCTCTTAATTCAGTAAGAGGAAAGATTTGTACTAATAGTCTTCAGACAGGATATCATGTCTGAATCTTGTACTATGAATAACTACTATGAAGACAACAATATGCAATGTATTAATAATTGTAACTGTTCTACCAACCTGTTTTAAAACTGTCTCATTGCTATTTGTTTCTCAATAAAATTAATTTAAATTTTTTTGAAACTTCTTAATATTTTCTGCAATAAATGAGATTATGACCCATGGGGGAAAAATTAAACCATCTGAAATTAAAGACACAGTCAAGAAACAGGCATGAGAAATGAATAGACACTTCACAGAGGAATAAATACTAGTGATCAACATATATGAAAAGTGCTCAACATCTCTGACCATTAAAGAAATGCAAATTAAAACAAACCTAAGATTCCATCTTACTCCAGAAAAAATAGAGATCATTTAGGAAATCAAACAGTGCTAAATGCTGGCTTGGCTATGGTCAAAAAGGAACCCTCCTTCCTTGTTGAAAGGAATGTAAACTACCAACTATTTCAGTTACTCTTCTCTTCTTGCTGGGACAAAATACTCAACACCCCAAATGAAGGAAAGAAAGGTTTGTTTAGCTCACAGTGAGTGGAGTTTTCTGTCCATACTCACCTGGCTCCAAGGCAAAGTGGCACATGGCAGAGAGCAACATTTCATGGCTGCAGCAGCAAAGAGTAAGAGCAATGGGGAGGAGTAGTGGCAACAACAGCAACAGAGAGCAAGTCTCCCTTATGTTGCATTCAGGCTATCTGGCCCAGGCTGGATGTAGCACTCACATTTATAGTCCCAGAAGCACTCACACCTATAACCCCCACAACACTCACACCCATAATCCCAGCACTGAATCAAGAATTAATTACAAACTCTAGAAGTCCGCCTCATAACTGCATGAGACCTTGAGGGGATAAATACACACAAACCATAACACCAACCATTATGGAAATCAGTATGGAGATTTCTTAAAAACTCAAATCAGACATCCCATATAACCCAGCTATCTCCCTGCTAGATATCTTCCCCAGAGATTAACTCATCATATTACAGATCACATATCAATGTTTATAGCAACATAATTCACAATAGTTAAATACTGGAAGTAGCCTGTGTACCTATCAACAGGTAAACAGATAAAGAAAATGCAGTATCTATATATGGTGAAGTACTACTCTGCCATAAAGACTAACAAATTTGAGACATTTGTAAGAAAATACATGTGAGGGCTGGTGAGATGGCTCAGTGGTCTAAAGCACCTACTTAGAACAAGCTTAGCAAAGCACAGGGACCGCGGTTCAATCCCCCAGCACCACAAGCCAGCCATCCCCGCCCCCTGGTGGGCTGAGCTAGCCACACACACACACACACACACACACACACACACACACACACACAAATAAATAAATAAAATTTTTTAAAAAATACATGTGTCTGGAAAATATAATGTTGAGTGAAATAACTCAGACACACAAGCTTAAGTACTACATGGTATCTCTCATTTGAGTGAGGCAATAGAAAACGACAAGCAGATGGATCTCTTGGATCCATAGGAAAGTGGTCCAAGGGAACAAGGGAGAAGGGTGAAGAAGGGGGAAAGAGAAATAAGAGAATAAAGATGTGCCATGTACAGGAACCTGATAACCCCAGTGAATGCAAACACTATACGTCATAACAAGAGCTAAGACCAGTAATATCAACAAGAATGAAAAGCAGTATAGGGGAACTAGTGGGGGAGAGGGAAGAAAAGGGAAAGGGGATTTAACCTCTCATTTCATATAACACGAGTGAAGGGGATTTTTAAAAAAGAAATAAGCTATGATATATACATGTAGCCACTCCCAATGTAAATGTCATAAATACTAAACATGTGCTAATAAAAAATTTAAAGAATGAGTGAATGGATGCGCGATTTAATGAATGTCATATGTGAAAGACAAGAAATTAAAAAAAGGGAGAGAGAGAGAGAAGTGCTTTTGGTACAATCCACAGACTGGGCTGGATTCTCCATAATCTATGCTGGCAGAGAGTGTGGCATAGAGTTAAAACCTTGTAGGAATGGTGTGTTTCAAGGTAGAGGCAGGGCTAGGGAGATAGCTCAGTTGAAGAAGTGCTTGCCTGGCAAGTGCAAGGGCCAGAGTTCAATCTTTGGTTCTGCAAAAAACAAAAAACAAAAACAAAAACAAATCAAGGTAGAGGCAGTATGGGCCATTGTTCTCCACATGAACAGATAAACTAGTTTCATGGCTTCACATAGTATGCAGTTGAGTTCTTGGTCCGAAGCCCCTCAGGATGTCTCAGACTAGCCAGTCACGGATACATGTCCAGACTAGAGAGCAGCATTTATTTATTCACTCAGTTGCTCCTGATCACTTTGTCCTGAGCCACCCTAATAAGTGAAAGAAGAAACCCTGTTTTTCCTGTCTTAACTTTTCCAAAGTCAAAAAGAGAACTATGCCCATTCCTTTCCAAGGAGGTGGGAACCCTTAAGGCCAGGGTGAAATGCTTTGGTGAAGACTCCAGCTGCATGCAGACTGGAGTTCTCTGCCAAACACTCTGTGCACAAGACCTCAGAAATGGCTGCTGGTAGAGATAGCTCAGTAGAACAAGCACTTGCCAAGTGCAGGGTCCTGAGTTCAATCCCCAGTACAGGGGGGTGGAGGGCTGCTGGTAACCTAGGAAGTGGCTACAGTGCAGATATTGCAATGTTTACAATGATGCTTCACTGTGCATTCTAAAGATGCAAGTTACATATGGATCAAAGCCACTTCCTGAGTCTCCAGATGGTCTGGAACATAAGACAATTTCTGAACAGCTTGGATTTCCCCGGTGCTGCAGCTTTCAGGCTTGGTAGGTGGGCTTGGTGACTCTAGCAGACATTGTGCTTGTGCTGACCAGGATGGCGCAGGCTGGGACAACAAAGGTGGGAAGGTCGGGACCCTCGCTCCTCACCCCTCCACCCCTTCCACTTGCTACTCAGACTACAGGTGTCTTGCTCAGCACCTCAGGTGACAAGGACTCCTCACAAGCTTCTTAGCCCTCATAGATCCAGCTAATTTCAACAGTACATTGCTCTTCATCTTAAAGACATTTTAACCTTTTTTGTTAATGGCTCAATTAGGAAATAACTGATGATCTTTATTCCCAATTTAAAGATGAAGAAAAAACTCACAGGATTTTCCCCCCACAAGAACGACTGCTGGTCAGAGGAAGTCTACACTGGATTCTAAGTCTAGTAGCTAATGACAGGCATTTACCCAAGCCAGACTCTAAGGCAGGCCCTAAGTCTCTCCCACTCAAAGCCTCTCCTTCAATTTTGGAATTTCTGTTCCAGACACAGGACAACAGGGAGAAAGGCTGAGACCTGAGACTTGATACTTAAGTCAAATTCAGTGGGGACGGAGGCTTCTGGATTGAGAACATTTGGAAGTAAGTCCCCTCTGCTCAGTTTCCGTGTGTGTCACAGGGGGAAGATAATACCAACCCCGAAGGACAGGAGTGAGAGGGATTCTTTGAGATGATTTGTATTTCACTTCTGACAAAAAGAGCTAAATAGGTAGGAACTAAATGTTTTCTTGCTTTCCAGGACAGATCTGGTTACCTATAGCATTCAAATGAAAGTCCAGTATAAGGAAGAAGAATCAGGTGGAGAGGCGACTTTGATCGGAATGCAAGGAAATGCTTATAGAGGACAATTAGCTGAACATAGAAGTTTAGAAAAGTTACAAGTGTAAAGGGCCAAAGGGCCAGTCTGATGCATTGGCAAAGCAGAACTGAGCGAACCCATGGCTTTTTGAGGCCAGACTTTGAAGATCTTGACTGGGGGCGGGGGAGGGGCGTGCCGGGGTCCCTAAGGTCAGATGGCCCTCTGTGTACAGCACTGTTTACTCCAGGCACGTTCTTCCTGGACTCTTGACCCCAGGAAGGGCAAGGGAAGGTTCCTCCCACCCCTTCTTGGCCTGAGATGCAGTGGACAGCGCCAGAGTAGAAGAAAGGAAACCGAAAAGGAACGGACTAAGAAGTGGACGCGGGGACAGCGATGGGGATGGTGGTGGGACAGCTAAATAGCGTGAGCCGTCCATGCCAGAGAAATGTCATGTCACACCAGTGCTGGATTACCGGGTCGCTGGCACCCTCTCCCTCCCCCGCCATTCTCTGACATGCGGGGCAGAAGAGGCCTCCACTGAGGAAAGGACAGCGCGGCGCTGGAAGGAAACTAGTCGCGCTGTGCTCTCCACCCTTGCACGTTCACACTAGGCAGCGCTGCTCTGGAGCACGAGTCTGGGTGCAGGGTGCTCTCAACCTCGGACCTCCGGAAGCGGGTGAGCAAGACCTGGGATTGGCCTCCGCTTCGCAAGAGTTAGAGTCGCCTTATCTTTACCATTCCCGAGCATTTAGCGCCTCTGTTTTTGAAGAGGCTGTATGAGAACAAAGCAATCCCTTTGTACCTCTGGCAAGTGTGCAGTCTCCCACCCTTTAATTAGCCGCCTAGGCGAGGCCGAGCAGAGGGCTGAAGGGTGCCACACCCCAGCCCTGCTCGCCGCTGCTGAAAGGCCACTCTTGGCCTTCACAACAGCTGAACTGGGGAACTGGAGGGGGAGGAGCTGCAGCGCTGACACCCCTGCAACCTCCCGCTCCTGCTGCGGAAAACTGCCTGTGTCGAGAGGGCTGGAAACAGGGAAAGGTCTATTTTATAGAAAGATGGGCTCAAAGGAAGTTTTGAGAAGAACACGCGGATCGGAATAGGGTGAGTCCACGTCCGAAGCGAGAGTTCAGGTACTAAGGTAGATGCACTAGAAAGATCCCTTGTTTTACAATAAGGAGACTGAGTCCTGCTTAGGGTCCTGGATCATTCCAACATTAGCCATCTTGGAGGAGCCCAGCTGACAACGGATGCCAGATCCAGATTCGTATTGAAATGATCGGTGACCCAGTCCCCACTCTCAAAATTAGACATCACGCACCCGATCACACCCACGTGTTTCCCACCCTCTATGTGAAAAGCTATATTCAAAGGGCGGTGGCTGCCCCACTAGCAGTAAATAAATCTTTTAAGCCCCTTGGCCTCCCCTTCATTGCTGTCCGGCCACCCCCTCAGGTATGTCCTGAAAGCAGAGGGCTCACAGACCCAGAGATGCAGGCTGGTGGAGAAGCCACTGCTGTCTGAGGGAAATACTCCGCGCTAGATTTCGACTGAGCATTCTGGCTGGCTGTGGGACCCTTAGAAAGGATGAGTTGAGCACCAAACCCCGGAGAGAGCCCGGGGAAAGGCGGCCGCTGCTTGGGTCAAACCCGGTCGGTAGTGGGGTTTCTTTAAGCTGTTCCATTCAGGTTCCGGAAACCACACCCTTTCCAGAGGTCCTGGCTTGTCGCCCATCTGCACGTGGGTGTTCCTACTCTAGTCACGAAGTTGGCAAACAACCTGTGACAGTTGCCGAGTTCACGCTGGAACTTCTTTACCGCTGGAAGTAGCAACTTTTTCTCTCAACGTTGGTCCCCAGAGCCGCGACGTAATATGTAAGAAGGGTATTATTGTGTTCCCTGGAGGCAGAAGACAATTCTTTCATCAACAGAACTATTTTCAGGGTTTTATTTCTTAATAACTGCTACGAATTCATAGTACTCCCTCACTGCATCTAGTATTTCAAAATGTCCGTGTGATCCGTGACTTAAGGAGAGATACTGATAATGTCTCAGAGTCACAGCAAAATCTCAGCCCTATCAACTTGCTAGACTGAGGCAGAATCAGTCATGCCTACATCCTGTGTGAACAGACTGCTGAGGTCCCTGGCACTTGCTCCAGTGCCACTACCATGCCTGCACACTTTGGCAAAAGACACCCTTTGTCTCGGAAATTTGGCCCCCAGACTGGCTTCTCTCCAGGGAGACACCAGCAAGTCCCGAGGGAACCGAGCAGGAGCAATTTTCCTCCCAAAAGGGAGGCACTTCTGTCCTGGCTGCTGAGACTTTAAGGAATCTACCCACCCTCAGGGCTTGCTGTTCACTGGGGGGAAAGTGGGGAGAAGGGAAAGGAGTCATAGGCCACCTAGTCAAGGCCACCTAGGGTCCCTAAATGGGCAGTACCTGGAAGGACTGGGTGGAAATTACAGTCAATCTGCTTTCCAACTACCATGTGGACGAAACCCTGGAGGCCAGGGCATAAGGGTGGCTAGTTTTGTTCTGGCATTCGTGGGGTACTCTGAGGATGTAGTAGTCAAAGTAGAGACTTCTTGGGAAGGAACCCGGTGAGCAGTGATTTACTTTCTAAGCAAAGAGAGTTTGGGGGCGGGCAAATATTTCAAGGGAGCTGGCTGTGCACTCACCTCCCTTTGCCCTTGATTTGTTGCTGGACCCAAGCTCCTACCAACAAATGATAGTTCAATGGGGAGCGCAAGTGCTGGGGTTGGGGTAGGGCCTTCGTCCCTTGGAAATAAAACTGTGCTTCCAGGTAGCCTACAATCTGAAGTTAAGGGGTACAGATCACTGATAAGACAGAATCAGGTAAGACACCTACCTACCTACAGAGGGCTAGAAAGCATGGATGCATTGCACTGAATGATTATTTCAAAATGGAAACTTTGGTGTATTTTACAGATTCATAAGTGATACTCAGCATTCACTTGTTCATCTCCTGAGACAATAATGATATCTTTTTTTTTTTTCCGGAACCGGGGATTGAACTCAGGCCCTTGCGCTTGCCAGGGAAGCGCTTATTCCACTGAGCCATCTCCCCGGCCCCAATTAGTGATATCTTGATTCAAGTTTGAAGTGAAACTATAAACAAAAACAGGCAAGGATTCAGATTGCAGCCGGAAAGGAGGGCCATAAATCCTTCTCCATCTGTCCTCCTAGAGTCAGGAAGCCAATGTGAGAATCAAAAGCTTCCACATTACACATGTACACGTACACATGGGTGTGCATGTGTGTGTGCACACACGCGTGCGCGCACACACACACGTTTGGTCAGTCCTACTGGCCCCCAATACCTAAGAGAGTAAAGCTAAGAAAACTAAATTGGGATGAGGTTGAAAACTGTGGAAAGGAGCCTATGGAGCTATGGACCTGGTGGATGCCTCCAGTCTGTCCTTGTCTCCAGGGAAGGCCCTGGAATAGCCCCCCTCTTTATGCCACAGGCTTTCCAATTTGTACTTGGCCATTCAAGGCCACCCACACCTGCACTGAGACCTGTTGGTCCACTAGACCAGTAAACAGTCCTAATAGGGGACTTGTAGGCAACCAGACCACCAATTTGATCTTATGGTAAGGGTCTCTGGCTGTGCCCCTGTCTCAGGGCTCTGTGAAAACTGTCGTAGCCCGTGTTGTTTGGTGGTCTCACCCAGACTCCAATGGCCTTTTCTGGAAGGCTAGCAAAGTCCCCCAAAACTCTGGAAACAGTAGGGTAAAGAGAGGAATACAGACTGTAAACCTGCTGCTTGCTCAGAAACAAAGCCCTAACCTAGGCCGGGATAAGGTGAGACTACTTACTGTATGTCTCTGAAGAGGTGCATCTTACAGATTAGTCTTAGGGGCTCTTAGGACTCCCCAAGACTGAGGTGCAGGGCCAGGGAGATGGCTCAGTAGAATAAGCGCTTGCCTGACAAGCACAAGGACCTATGTTCAATCCCCGGTTCCGCAAAAGAAAACAAAAGAAGACTGAGGTGCAGTTTCAAACTGCGTTTGGTCTTTCTTTTGGGGGCCGACGGGCCAGGAGGACGGCTATTGAAACTAGCCCACCCCTCCCCCTGTGGCCAAGTAAAAGGTGATCTCAAGGCCCTGATGCCCCGGGTCCCCACTACTACCCAGGACTGAGGAAGGGGTAACCCAGTGAAGTGACCGCCACGTGAGAAAGCACGGGCGGCGCACAATGCGCCGGCGCCTCGTTAGGGCCCGGCGGCCGCTCGGGAGCCAGGCCTGCCCGCACTGTCCGCGGCCTCATCATTCATTTCCCTGGACGTGCCGGTAAAAACGCATCAAAACAGGCTGCGGATCGCGGTATAAAAGCACAGCAGGATGAGCTGCTTTCCAAAAAGGATCTCAGTGATTGGACCGGGCTCGGCGTGATTGACAAGAGCTTAGTTTGGTAAAGGGAAGACACGCAAGCTTTCACAGCGGGATCTCTTTTCTAAAATATATCACACTAGCCTTTGAAAAGCGCCGCACACTATAAGGAAATAGCGTTTCACGGCTCGCTTTATGGTGCGATGACATTTCTTTAAAACACAGAGAAGATCAAAAAAGGGAGAGAGAGAAATAAAATGTGTTGCAAACACAATGTTTTAATTAGTTTATTCGCGCGTTGCTTTTATCTGACGTATACATTGCGGGTTCTCCTTTAATTAAACAGCCCCTCTTGAGCAGCAGAGGACTAGGAAGGAAGATGAGGCCCTACAACCCTTCGCTCCTTTAAGGAAAAGCGGAAGGGTCGGCCTGCCTCAGAGCCCAGCTCGCAGGTCCCTATTGCCTTCCGGGCCAGGATAAGCACTTTGAGGCTCTGGGACTGGAGGAGGAGAATGGACGGACCCGAGCGCCCCAAGGAGGCGGAGGAGAGGGAGGAGAAGAGGGGAGGAAAGGGAGGAGGTTCCCCCACTAAAACCAAAGAGGCAAGCCGGTCCAAGTAGCTCCTGCTCCGCTCTAAACTCCTATCTCCCTTCCCCCAGCAGCCTATGTTCCTCCCCTCCCCGGGTCCGCTCTGATCTCCTGTCTTCGGGGTACGGAAAGGCGACAGGATGAGCTCTGGAGTCCTGGCCCTCTTGCCCGTGTACCAGTTCCGATTTCCCACCCTCCCTTGATCTCAAAGCAGCCAATCCTCTGACTCTTGACCAAGAAGAGGAGCCTGCCCAAGCATCTATTCATGGTAAGCGCAAGCACCCCCAGCCCCTCAAGAAAAGCCTGGGAGAAAATGGGCTGCTAGCCTGACAAGTTCCTTGTTACACCCCCACCCCCACCCCCACCCCCACCCCCATCCCACACACACTCACTTCCAGGCAAGTTGTGCAGACTTCAGTTTCAGCAATAATCACCCCCTCCCTCCCAATACACACAGACCCCAGTGGCCAAGCTTCAGCTCCACCCTGAGCCTTGCCACAGCTGGCCTAGTGCAGCACTCTCCCAACAACACTTGATGCTCAAGTCTGCAGGTAATGATGGTAGGCAGGTTGTAGCCTTAAAACTAGAGCATGCTGTTTTGGTCATTCTGTTGGTGCTGGTGAGATGTGAAAACTCAAACTTGAGGAGTCTGGTGACACATGGAGGAAGATGAATTATACAGATGTGGCTTCCTAAATAAATCCCAGGGCACATTTCAGTAAATTGGTGGATTGGTTAAAACTAACAAATAAACACCGGTCCTCTGCCCAAAGGTGGTCTTTCTACTGAAACTGCAAACGGATTGGATTGGGTCAAGGATTTCACCCTGGAAGCTGGAAGACTAGGGGAAAGTATGAGATGAAGACTGTGACTGGATATGATGCTACTTTTCTACCTTTAGCTCAGAGGAAAATTTCCTTCATGCATATTTCAATTTAAGGAAATGATACAGAAAGTCAGAAAAACTGAAGGACACCTGAATGACCTATTTATCCATTGAGATCTCTGGTGTTGTTTCTTTTTGAGAAAGGGAGGGGTCCATCACTTCTCTCACAAAAAAAAAGAAAAAAAAGAAAGAAAAAAAATGGGTTTAAGGTTTAAATATTGGGACCTGTGTGAATGTCTGAAATTTATGGTCCTTAACACAAAAGATTTTTCCTTCCTTCCTCGTTTTTTGTAACACTGGAGATTGAACCCAGGATCTCACACTTAGCTACATTCCTAGCTCTTTTTAGTTTTTGGTTTTGAGACAAGGTCTGGGGAAATTGCTCAGGCTAGCCTGGACCTTATGATGCTCCTGCTCGGCCTCCTGCACAGCTAGGATTGTCAGTGTGCACCACTAGGCCTAGCTAAGGATGCCTTTTCTAACTATATATCCTCCCCATGTAATAACACACATAAGTGTATGACATTAATTGGTCCCAAATTGCCATCAAACTTTTAAGTAATCAACACAGTATTCACAAAACATTTCTTCCAAAACTTCAAGTTTATAACAATTGCAGATAGTAGTCAAGATGATCAATTTAACACATGGCTTTTATAAATCAGAACATTCCATACTATACAGCATATGTATACTGTTATCTCTCCTTTGCATTATTCTCAGGGGGCTCTTTTCCTTTCATTAAATTATTTGCAATGTACCTACATTATAAAAATAGCCAATGAAAATTAAATAATAGGGGCTGGGGAGATGGCTCAGTAGAATAAGTGCTTGCCTGGCAAGCTCAAGGTTCTGAGTTCAATACTTGGTACCACACAAAAAAAGAAAATTAAATAACATATGTAATAAACAAGTAGTGCCAAATAAGCTAATAGAGCAGTTTGCTTGTATTCAAAATAATTATTTGAATCTTATCACAACTGCAGAATGGAACCATGATTCAAGAAATAATGCTTGCATAGGGAAAATTAGAGTTATAGGCCACCCTCTTATAGATGCCCGTGTGTGTGTGTGTGTGTGTGTGTGTGTGTGTGTGTGTGTGTGTGATAGGGAGTTGTGGAATTGTGGAAATAAGTAAAAAAATCTTAGAACGCTACCAAGTGACCTTTATATATGTGGTAAAGGGGCCATAATGTGCGTAATATTAAATTGAGTCCTTGATCTTTATTTATTTTTTATTTTTTGGTGGAACCGGGGATTGAACTCAGGCCCTTGTGCTTGCCAGGGAAGCGCTTATTCCACTGAGCCGTCTCCCCAGCCCCTGAGTCCTTGATCTTTTTTTTTTTTAATTTTTTTTATTTATTATTTGAGAGAGAGAGAGAGAGAGAGAGAGAGAGTGTGTGGTGTGTGTGTGGCCAGCTCAGCCCACCAGGGGGCGGGCCAGCTGGCATGTGGTGCTGGGGGATTGAACCGCGGTCCCTGATGCCTTGCCAAGCTTGTTCTAAGTAGGTGCTTTAGACCACTGAGCCATCTCTCCAGCCCCTGAGTCCTTGATCTTTAACACTAATATTGTAGAAGAAAAACAGGACAGACGTCATTATACAAATTTAAAAATAATGAATCTAAGTTGAAATACATAAATGAATATATAAATGAAATATATAAATGAACATTCTGATTTTGTGAGAAAAAAGTCTTACAAAAAAAGAGATTCTTGCATAATAGATCAACCTGGATAGTTGTCCCACCAGATATCAGAAATACATTTGGGTTGGAAAAGACATAACTAAAACAGGTATCTTTAAATTAAAACAAAGAAACTGGCAGTTTCCCTAAACTTTTGAATCAATTGATGCAATAATACTAAAATATTTGTTCTAAAAGTTCCAAGCCCAACATTTGTTTTCAGGGTGCTCATTGTTTTACTGGATTATGTGCAAGTCAGGGTATCCCTTTCTACTATGTCCTCCATGGTGCACCATAGTGGTTCACATGTACCATAACAACCATGGATATTTTGAAGAATGAAACCAAATAATGTCTTGTTTATATGAGTTTTAAAAATTGCAGTTTCAAATCTCTCTCCAACTGGAACTGCCACTACTTACCCCCTTCACTTTCTGCTTTCCACAGCTTCGCAGAGATGGATGTCCTTGGAGCCTTATCCAATGTGCAGCATACCTAGGTAGCTCAGCTTCTTCCCATGATGTAGAAATCAAGAGGCTTAAGGTTACTGATACCAGTCCTGGGAAGTTTACCCAGGGTGAGAGGAGAGAATAACTTATCACACTGGGGAGCGATTCCCTTTCTTCTAAATGGAGGTAAGGCCTGGATGGGCTGAGATGGAGAGAAGAGGCCTGTTCTTCAACTAGTTCCATCCCTTGCTATCTCCCAGTGAAATTTTGTTCTGTTACAGCAAAAGTACAATCCTCTTAAATAGGTTCAGGCCCAGGAGAAGTTTCTGCACCAGAATCCTTTGATTTCTTCCACTTCAGACAAGAGCAAAGGAATATTTCTAGAAACCAGGGAGAGTGAAACAGAAGTTGGGGGTGAGATTTCTCTTAATGACAAAACATAAGAAAATGGGACAGATGGGGACAGCAGTATGGAGTGGAGAACCAAAGTTTATTGCAGAGCATGTTCAGTAGGAGAGTAGGAGGATCTCAGATGTGAAGGACACCAAGCCTGGAAAGGGTGTGGGAGGGGAGCTGAGGGGGTCCAGAGAGCCACCCACTGTGGTGTGGTGCTTCTTACATTACAATCACTTAGCTTAAAAGATACGGCTAGGGGCCAGCCAGGGAGATGGCTCAGTGGAATAAATGCTTCCCTGGCAAGCACAAGGGCCTCAGTTCAAGCCCTGGTTCCACACACACACACACAAAAAGATACTGATATGGAGCCCCTCCCTAGACTGATTGAGTCAGAAGTTCTGGGGTGGATTTGACCACTTGAACACTTCAAAGATCCTCCATAAGGTATTGCAGAAAGCAGGCAATTGAGAAGAAGAGTGTAAATTCAGAAAAGAATACTAATATCACTCTTCAATTGAGAACCACAAAACTAATAGAGGGTACATGGAGGATGTGGGGGGCACATTAGAAACTGGAGGGCCAGACAAATGTGCAGAGATATTACAGTGTCATGAGCTATTTAATGCACCAAGAATTCCAGTTTACATCAGTCAGCAGTGGAAATTCACTTGACTCCAAAAATTAAGTAAAACAGAGGCTAAAACTACTTGTTGAAGAAGGAAATCAGAAAGAAGAATCAGGTAGATTTTCTAAAGTGGGAAAGAGTACTTAAAAGTGGTAAGATGGAGAGAGAGCTTCTGGAATGTTTCTGAGGCCACTGAACTAGCCTTGGAACCAACACTGAGGGATGGGGAAAGGAGCAGTTCAGGCCATGTTTTTCCTCTTTCCTTTGCCAGATAGCTAGATAAGAAATAAGGACCTAGTGGAATGTTTGACTGGGTTGGACATCTGGGCAGGAGAATGGAAGCCTACTGGTAAAACCTGTCTCATCCTGCCCTTGGTCCTCAGGAAAGCCTCACCTTTTGCCCTGGAGGGCTGTCCAGGCGACTCTACAAAGACAAGGAGGACAGAAGCCAGTGCCTCGAGGCTAACCAAGGCTGCGGGTCTTGCAAGGGCAACAGAGGATCAGGTCAGTGTGCTGTGCTCAGGGACTGCATTGTAGCTCATTGCTGTAGTGTACCCCAGTGTATATTGCAAGGGTCTGTCCCTGTGGGGCTAGGAAGGACTAGCATGACTGATCACACCCCCTGCTGGCCCCAAAGTGACAATCTCACCACAGGACTCCTGGACCTCTGGAAGAGAAAGACAACTTTCTCTGAGCCAGAAGGAGAAATTTCACACTGGCTTTTCTCAGACTTGTGGGTCTACCCTGTCCTTAGGTTGATTTTGCCTCAATGGCATCTTTGAAAAACTTTAAGTGCAGGAAGTACCTCTTGGGCCACCGTCCTTGGAAAAGCACCGGGGCAGGACATATTTATATAAAAGCTCTGTTGATGTGAGCATTTAGCTCATCTAGAACATGCCCCTGAAATTAGTATTACTAGATAAGATACAGGATGTCCAGTTAAATTCAAAGTTCTGACAGAGAATGAAGAATCATTTAGTATAAATATCTCTCATGCCATATTTGGGACATACTTCAACTGAAAGAGAAAAATCATGTTCATTGTAAATTCAAATTCAACAGCATACCCTGACCTCTAAGTGTCACATTTGGCAATTTTATCTGAGTTGAGCAGCTCCTTGGGTGGGGATAGGGAGGCTTCTTGTCAGCCTGGCCCAGTATAATCTACCAAAACTGACTCTGAGAGTTAAGGATTGAGGGAGAAGGGATGCAACCTAAAAAAAAATTGGGGAGGGATGAGTATGAGGATGAAAGAGGGGAGTCTAGGAGCTAGAACTAAGAGAACTACACTGTTAGAAGCATGCTGGACTTTTTATCTTTACTTACCCATGTATGTATGTATGTATGTATGTATGTATGTATGTATATGCTAGAGATCAAACCCAGGGCATTGTACATGCAAAACACTAAACATATATTCTACTACTGAATCACCCCCATCACAGCCTACTTTTACAGTTGAAGAGGGGAATGCATAGAGGGAATCCAAACATTGCCTGGCTGTCTGCATCTGTTTTTGGGAGAAAGGGAGGGAGTGTTTCTGGGACAGAAAGTGGAGAGGAGTAAACTGCAGGCCCTACTGAGGAGGGGCACTTGAGTTGGGAGAGAAGCAACTGACCTCTCTGTTCCTCAAAGTCCCTCACCCTAGGGAATTGGGGTCACTTCCCTCCAGCTTCCTGGAGGCAAGCTGCTCAGTGGCCTCAGACTGGACTCACATGCCTTGCTTGGTTTGTGGGCCATGGTTGCCCCTCAGGGTTCAGTCACGCAGAAAGGGTCAATAAACTATGTATCTCTAGCCAAAGAAGAAAAACAATAAAACCACCCTGAGGGTCAGAGGTTACCTAGTCACTGATTGAGATATTCACAACTGCTTTTCCTCACTTTTCTTTTCCACTCTTTCTCCCTTGACTACTTTTTACCTTTCTCTAATGTAAAAGGGATCCCTTGAAATACTTTAGGTATGAGGCTGAAAAAAATGTAGCATATGCAAAATGAAGCTTGAACACTAAGAGGGTACAGTGGATTAAAACCCCTCAGGTTAACAATATCGAGCCCCTTGTAAGAGTACTATCAAACTCTTGTCTAAGAATCTGCAAATTTTCTCTGTAAAGGGGAAATAGAAAATATTTTAGGCATTTTAGGCCACACTCAGCCTCTACAGATAATTTCCTCCCATGACTCTTACCATTTATACGTCTAACCCTTTAAAGATGTTTTTAGAAACCATCCTTGGCTCCGAGACTCACTGGAATACAACAGGTTGTGGACCAGATCTGGCTTATAGTTTACAGGCTGTAGTTTACCATTCAAGTCCGAACCAAGCAGTCTAATTCACCCCCACTTTGTCCTGTTTCAGGGTAGGAGAGAAAAAGGGGAGGAAAGGGACGCCCCACGCTTTGTTTTAATATCAAAGCTCCTTCCTCCCACCCTCTCACTAGGAAAGGACTAGATGAATGACCCCAGACCAAGTGCAAAAACAACAGGCAATTTGATTTTACAAAATGCTATATGAAGTTCCTTGGGAGTCTAAGAAAGCATTTTTTTTTAGGGGGCAGGAATTCAAGCTGTCAACCAGGGCAAAAGAAACTTCAGGAAATGCAGCTTGGCCTCTCAGTGAGAAGGGGAGGAGGAAGGTGGAATGTTGGAATAGGCCTGGATTAGGGAAATGAGGTCTCCAGACACAGGCACCAGAGTCACTACCAGCAACGATGATGCGGTCCACAGAAGCCTTTCCTGTCACTTTGCACTTGAGATGCTCTTCAGGGAAATGAGGGGACAAATATCTCAGGAAAGTTCAAGCCTTCTCTAACTTATTTTAGAGCCGAGGTAATTTACATTTTAGAATGAATGGAGCATTTAGCAGTTTAGAAGGAAGCTGGGGTCTAGGATAAATGTGTGTGCTCCAGTGTCAGGCTGAAGGTTGGTACCCCAAATCTTTTCTTACCTGTCTTCTTCAAGTCCTTGAAGAAGGAACTCTATGCATAAATCAAATGTGTCATTATGTATCTCTGCTTCTGATTGGGTCTATCTGCCTGGCACCTAAAAGTGTTATGGGCTGGAAAGAAAGAAGTCCTCTTCCGATTTGATTCATCCTTCTGGTAGCTACAGAGCCACACCGCTGGTGATGGCTAACAGCCAGGCACCTTCAGAGCAGTAAAGACATTTGTGTGTGTGTGTGTGTGTGTGTGTGTGTGTGTGTGTGTGTGTGTGGCAGGACACATGAAAAGCCATGACCACAACTTATCAGCAGCCTTTCACCCAGATTTGGCTGATGAGCACTGCCCACCACCTAGGGTTTCACTCCACTCTGCATCTCAGGGTTCCCTTCATAATCCCAGCGTGGATTCTGATAGGACTCCTTCAATTCTCTTCCTTCCTTCTCCAAGTTCAGCCCTATTTACTCAAGCTTGTATCTCTGAAGTTCAAGTGTATATATCTGTCTGCACAGCCCTGATTGACAAGTACAATGAAAATGTCTCATTCCCATCTGCTTTGCATTTCATTACATTGGGCAACAATATGCCTCGAACTGCAAAGGACAAAGGCAAAACAGATTTGTAAAAAGGGTTGATTAACAATAACTACTTGTGTATTCGCTATTGCGCTTTAAAGACATTTTAGCCTTATAAAATATTTGTCAAATGATGGGACCATAGCAAAAACTCTGATGTGGCTAACAAAATCTGGAGCTCAGTGAGCGGTTGGCGAAATGTGTCCGCAGGTCCTGAGATCGTTCAGGATCAGCTCAGCCCGTGAAGCCAATTAAGAGCTTTATCTTAGCATAAAAATAAAGAGGAGTTAAAAATGCATTCTTTCCCCAGCTTTCTTCCCCCTTCATTTTTTATTGCCATTTGCAGTTTTTCTTTTTAAAAGATCTGGGACTCTAAAAAGTGGGTGGGGATTTATGTAAAGAAAGTGTCCCTTACCAAGAAAAAATGCGAATAATGGTGAGTTTCAAGGACATGTTTCAACGAGAAGCATTTTGTGCTCCACTAGGGAGAGGCAGGGCCACCAAATTCAGCGTCTCGGAATAATTCCCTTCCTGGATTCAAAGATTCATTTATTGAAATAAATCAGGAAGCATTGGCAGAACGGAAATCCGCTTGCTGGGTTTAAAGAGTCTTTAAAATGTTGCGAGTGTTAGATTGCAAGTCTTTTTAAATACAAAACAGAAGAAAAGACCGCAGTGTTTCCCTTGGACTTAAAGAAAATTGCTAGGTCCCTGACTTAGGCTAATTTTATGTCCACCACCACACACACAAAAATGTGTTTGGAAAAAAATCTCGCATGATAATACGATGTTCTGTACATGCTTTGTTGCGGGGGGGGGGCGTTTGCTAGAAGGAAGGGCAAAACGTTGTAAACCAGGGTTCTGGGCTGTACAGAGAAGTCAGTTTACTCTACTGCCCCTTGGGTTGCTTTCTTTTCCTCCTCCTTCTCCAAGATAGATCCTAAAAATCCAACTCAAAAGCTTTTCTGGTTTGGCAATGATGAGTTTTTTCGCTGATTTTATTTATTGCTTTAGATTTGGGCATAAAAATAAACCTTTTTCCTATTTACTGTTTGAACTCAGTGTGAGGGAAAAGATCCCATTATATTTCCTAGCCATAAGACATGTGGATATTTAGACCAGACCACATACAACTGGGGGATGCATAAAAGAGATTTATTGGTTAATTTAGGCTGCCTAATACACATGTAAACCCCAGTAAGCCAAAGCTGACGCGGGAGCCGTGGTTACATCGTACAATAAGAACCCCGACCCGAGTTGGAATGGTCTTGCCCTGGCCAGCGCTGTGATTCTTTTCTGTACCTGAAAAACGAACAGATGAGAACTCACTCCTGCCTGTCCCTAGCTTGTACAGATAAAAAAAGTTTTTCCTTTTTCTTTCCCTCACTGCACTACCACCCTGATCTCAGGCTTATCTCCCCAAAGCCTCCCTGTCCCCCAAGCTGTTACTGGGAATACTCAGAAAACCAAGTTGGGGTGGAGGAGGAAGCTGCAGGTCATGAGGAAAAGCCTGACTCATTTTTCTCCCTAATGTCAGTGACTTTCTTTGTGAAGGGTGGGGGGCTTTGTTCTCTCGTGCAGTGACTCGATATATCTAGAGAGATCCGGTTTTAAAAGTCAAGGTTCCCACTCCCAAAATAAGGAAGCCCACACCCACACCAACTAAAACAATTCCAAACTGTCTGCCTTCTCAGCTTTTCACAAAGCCCTCAGCCTTGCTTTTTAGGGGGTAGGGGGGAGCATCTGACACCTCTGAATCTGAGGGAGCAAGGATACCCCCTGAGAATACCACACTCAGCATGGGCTGGGCCACCACAGCAAGAGCTCCAAGGTCCTGGATTTTGGCCTAACTGAGCCTCCTCAGGTCTGCCCCTTAACAAGCAGCCCCCCCCCCCCACCTTCCTACTTCTCGGTTGATGATCTAATTGAATTATGCCTTTTTGTTCCAGGGACTACAGAGCACGTGCTGGAGGCAATTAATTATCGGAATGTGGCCCTATCAAAACGGTCACCAGGTACTGGGTACTGGGTAGGTCAGCGGCTGCAACGTCTCCCTGCCCTGTGTTCCAGTCTCCAGCCCAGAATGGAACATGCCAGGATCGGATGTCCTTCGCCTTTGCTTCCTTCCCGGGGTGCCTCTTCTGGCTCCCATTCTCATCAGGGTACCAGCCAGGATGCCCCAGAAAATCTTGAAGCAGCGCTGGCGTTCCCAAAACTCTGCAGCCAACTTCCCCCGGTACCCAAGCCTCAAAACCAGCTTTCTCCAGGACACACTCTGAGGGGAAATCTAAACTTTTTCAGACCAGCTCAGGCCCAGGGTCAGTGGAGATTGATTAAAGGTGAAAAGAGGGACATGGAAGGAAAGAACGAAGAAAGGAAGGAAGAAAGGAAGGAAGGAAGGAAGGAAGGAAGGAAGAAAGAAAGAAAGAAAGAAAGAAAGAAAGAAAGAAAGAAAGAAAGAAGAGAAGGAGAAGGAGAAGGAGAAGGGAAAAAGGGGGAAAGGGAAAAAAGGAAGAAAATAAAGAAAAGCAATCTCTTTTTGTAAACCCGACTCCAGGGAATTCATTTGCATGATTTAAGTATACTTACTCTTCTCTGACCGCCCCCCCCCAAATCCTCTGCTGAGCGACAATGAAACCCTGCTTGGAGAGCGTTTTTTTCAGCAGATACAATAATTTAAGCCAGCAGCGAACTCACCTTCCAACCTGGGGAGAGATCTGGATGTGGAGGGCGATTGGGGCGAATTTGATGGGGGGGGGACAACGGTAAAATGTGGTGCGGGCCGGCTTTTCCCCCAGCACACTGGCAAAGAAAGAAGGTGAACTGTTGGCCAGGCCGGGCAGATTGGGGGACAGGAAGTGAAAGACTGCAGTTATAAAGCGCTGCTTGAGGCGGTCTCTCCTGGTGCCTCTGAACTTGATCAGATGTTCTCTCTCCTACAGAGAGATGGCGGCCAGTCTGAGAAGCTGCCTCAAGGCGCAGACTTTGGGGCTCTGCCCCTCTCGGGATTTGATAATCACATCCATCTTTTTCTTGGCCTTGTCTTTACACTAATGCTCCTAAACCCTTTGCAAATGTCTCCCGAACACAGCCCCCCACCCCACACAAGTGAATTTATAAAACTGTCTGAAACTGGTTATTTCCCACACAAGTGAATTTATAAAACTGCCTGAAACTGGTTATTCTGTCCAGAGAGACAACACCCGTCCCTAAAAAAGTAAATCCTTAAGTAGTTAAGTAGTTCCCTTGGCCACTAGGTTCTTCTCCCGGTAAGAGTAGCAGATAGCAAGCCCTGGCTGCTCAGAGTACAGAAAATTCCATCTCACGGCCCCCGTTCTCCCTCCTTCCCTTTATGCTCGAAAATTTAGAGAATTCAAAGCTGCTGAGCACAGTGATAGGAAGCTCCACCGACACTGTGTTTCATGTGCTGTGCGCAGGTTGTGTTTATACGGAATATGTGCTCTGTGGGTTTAAAATTTGTGAGTGTTTGCTGTTAAGTGCATGTATGTATTTGCCCTATTGTGTCTAGTTGTGTTTGAGTCGTGTTCTGTACGGTTGTTGTGTGCTTACTCTTGTGCGTTGTGCATGCCTCACGGAGTGTGCCTCTGTCTGTTGTGTGGTTGCGTTTGTTGGGTTGTACATGCTTGCTGTGTCATGGGGGGAGTGGGTGGCGGCGAGTACCACCGCTACTCACAAACTAAGGGGTCAAGCCTTGGCTCAGACGACGTATGGGAGACCGGTATTAACTGCGATCGGTTCTCTTCATTTGGGCCTCAGACGACTGCCGCCAGCGCGGGGCCCAGGCAGCGGGCTGGCCTGGCCTGGGTCCTGGGTCTTCGGGATATCAAGACTTATAGGGGTGGGTGGAGCACAAGCCGCGGTCGGGCCGGCAAAGCGATCTGCGCCATGCGGCCGCCCAGAGCCAAGCTTCTCAAGGTGGGTCGCGGCTGGGCCTCGCAGACTGTCCGCCCCGCGCTGCGCCGAGGGGGAGGCGCGGCAGTGTGGATCTTCGCGGGGCAAAGAGTTTCTTTAGCTAAGACGGGTACGGAGCGCGCGAGGGGTGCTTGGGGCCCGTTCGGAGCCGGGACGGAGCCGGAGTCCGGCCAGCTCCGCCGCGCTCTTCGTGGGCCGAAGCCTGGCCCCAGTCCCGCAGAGCCGCACGAACCCCGCGGAGCCCACTCGCGGCCGCCCGGGGCCGCCGCCTCACCTGCCAGGCGTCCGGCGGCTGCCCAATCAGCTGCGCCCGCTCCGCCGCGGCTGCCATGTTCTTCGCTCCGCGCTGCCAATCAGCCTGTCGGCGACCAATAGGCGGTGGGGCCGGGGGTCAGGTGACCGCGGGGCAGCCGGCTCCCTATTGGCGCGCGCCGCCCGGCCTCCCGCTTGGTTTATGTGAGAGGAGTGAGTGATTGACTTATCAGTCCAAGGACATTACTCGGGAGGCGAAGAGGCTGGGACTTGCCAGGCGAACAGCAAGGACCGAGCCTGCCTGCTGCCCGTTGCCCGCCCGCCGGCCGCGATCCGGCTCGGCCACTTGGCACAGCACAGCGGGGAGCCCTGTACCCAGGGAGCCTCCTCGCCCGAGGGTTCTGCGCTCTCTGGGAGAGGAGGAGTAACCGGGACAGGACTGACAAACCCCGCCCTCCACTTATTATTTTGCTTATTTTTCTTTGTGCGCTCCTGTTAGTTTGTTAAAGCAAATCTAGTCCTAGAATCTTTTCTCCTCCCTTTTCCCTCCTCCTTTCCCCCTGCTTCCCCCACCCCCGCTCCTTTTTCTTCCCCTCCTCCCTCCTATCCCTCTGCAGGAGACTCTCAGCGACGGAAAGTTGCAGCTCCTGGTGGCGCCTGAGGGGTCTCCCTGCAGTGTCCTACCGCCGCCATCCGTCTCCTCCTACGACACTTCGGAGATCTCCTTCGCCTACACCACTGCTCACTGCAGCCGGATCGCTGTGTGCAGAGCGTCCCATCTATGACGATGCTCCTGGACGGAGGCCCGCAGTTCCCCGGGCTGGGAGTGGGCAGCTTCGGCGCACCGCGCCACCACGAGATGCCAAACCGCGAGCCGGCGGGCATGGGACTGAATCCCTTTGGGGACTCAACCCACGCCGCCGCCGCCGCCGCTGCCGCCGCTGCCTTCAAACTGAGCCCAGCCGCTGCACACGATCTGTCTTCGGGTCAGAGCTCGGCTTTCACGCCGCAGGGTTCGGGCTACGCCAACGCCCTGAGCCACCACCATCATCACCATCACCATCACCACGCCAGCCAGGTGCCGAGCTATGGCGGCGCCGCTTCGGCCGCCTTCAACTCCACGCGCGACTTTCTGTTCCGCCAGCGGGGCTCCGGGCTCAGCGAGGCAGCCTCGGGGGGCGGGCAGCACGGGCTCTTCGCCGGCTCGGCGAGCAGCCTACACGCCCCAGCAGGTATTCCGGAACCCCCCGGCTACCTGCTCTTTCCCGGGCTGCATGAGCAGGGCGCTGGGCACCCGTCGCCCACAGGGCACGTGGACAACAGCCAGGTCCACTTGGGGCTGCGCGGAGAGCTGTTCGGCCGAGCAGACCCGTACCGCCCGGTGGCCAGCCCGCGCACGGACCCCTACTCAGCCGGCGCGCAGTTTCCGAACTACAGCCCCATGAACATGAACATGGGCGTGAACGTGGCGGCCCACCACGGGCCGGGGGCCTTCTTCCGTTACATGCGGCAGCCCATCAAGCAGGAGCTGTCGTGCAAGTGGATCGACGAGGCTCAGCTGAGCCGGCCCAAGAAGAGCTGCGACCGGACCTTCAGCACCATGCACGAGCTGGTGACGCATGTTACCATGGAGCACGTGGGGGGCCCGGAGCAGAACAACCACGTCTGCTATTGGGAGGAGTGCCCCCGCGAGGGCAAGTCCTTCAAGGCGAAGTATAAACTGGTCAACCACATCCGAGTGCACACGGGCGAAAAGCCTTTCCCGTGCCCCTTCCCGGGCTGTGGGAAAATTTTCGCCCGCTCCGAGAACCTCAAGATCCACAAGAGGACCCACACAGGTAAGGGGGAGACATGTGGGTTTACCAAGGCACCCCGCCGCAGAGCGGACTTGCGACGTGAGTCAGAAGGATAGAGTAGAGGCCAAAGAAAGGGGCGGCGCCCCTGCCGAGGCCATTGGGACTGAAAGCGCAGTGAGCGCACCTCCATCCCTCGCCCTCCCCGACCCGCGGCACTTTTGCCCACTTCTAACTTCCAGGGCCGGCCACCCTGCGGTCTCAGGAACTAATTGGGACCTTCTCGCCCCCAGAAACAAACTGGTGCCGCCTCTTCTTGTGTTCCCTTCTGGAATACTGTGAAGAGACTCCGAATGTGTCGAAAGTGTATTGCTTACGAGCGACTTAGCTCTCGGCGCACATTCGAGGAAGGGCAGCATAGAAATGCTAATGAAAACTACCTTTCAGTTACTTCCGCTCTTTTTTGCACTTGATTGGCACATCTGCTCATTAAATGACTGATACTTTTGTCAAACTATTTTTATTTGGAGTTCCAGGTTCAGTTCAGTCCTCTGGGAGGAAAGCAAAAGTAGAAAAAGCACCACAGTTTCGTGGCTTGCTCAGAACATCTTGTGAGAGTGCCTGTAGTCCCTGGATTTGTATCGCTTTCTCTTTTCCAACATGAAGTATGACTACCTAATTTTGTAATAAACGTACTTACCAAAGCCGCTACATTTTAAAGAGGCAAATTAAAAGGTACAAAGAAGGGGCTGGACGGGATTTTCCTGTCGCTGGCCCATTATCCCGCCGAGCTCGGGTACGTTGCCGTAGTGGCCGTGGAACGCGTCCGCGCGTTGGAAACCCTGGGCGGGTTGGGGTGGAACAACTTAGGGGAAAGTTCGGAGGGGCCGGGAGCTTTACGGTCCTGCGAGAACAAAGGGACGATCGGGCTCGGGGCCACTTCGGCCCCGACCCCGCCCCGGACCACTACTCCCCAAACCAGCGTGCTCAACCCACGCTCTTCATTTTTCTCCAGGAAAAGGAGATGCCGCAGCGTCCCCCAGTCGGCGCTCCCTCACCGGGAAGACCGCCGGGCGCTCTTGTCTCCTGCTTCTCCGCTCTGGGTAGTTCCTGGCCCTGATGTATTTCCCCGTTTGCACTTTTGCGTTTTGCAGGTGAAAAACCTTTCAAATGTGAATTTGAGGGCTGTGACAGACGCTTTGCCAACAGCAGCGACCGTAAGAAGCACATGCATGTGCACACCTCGGATAAGCCCTATATCTGCAAAGTGTGCGACAAGTCCTACACGCACCCGAGCTCCCTGCGCAAACACATGAAGGTAATTACCTCTTTATTAGCGGTCGGCGGTTTGTAAACGCTCTGCCCGAGTCCGGGCCCGCGGAGCAGAAGCGCTCGCGCTGCCAAACCCTCACTCCTCCAAGTTAAATCCGATTTGCTTCAGCGATGACACTTTGAGCCCATTTTGGGGATGGGGGTGGGGACAGGAGAGAGCAGAGTTGGGAGGAGGAGAGAGATGAAGGAAGCAGTGATTTTATTGGGAAGCTCTAGCCGAGCTCAGCAGGATCGGAGACTCCAAAGGCCGTCTCTTCCCGGCTCAGCCCGCGGTGGGAATCCAGAGTGGCCGCGTGGAGGCCGGGAGAGCCTTCGGCTTTCCCTAAAACAATAGGGCCAAGGAGCGCGGTCTGGTTCTCACCCATTTGTCCCAGACTTGGCGTTGCCAAGGACTCCTATGCCACTTGTTCTCTATACCTGCTTTCCCAAGTCAAAACCTGGGCCCGCACTCACTAATTTGTAGGGCACCGCTGAGTAACTGTTTACTCCAGCCCCGGAGGAAGCATTTTGAAGTGACATGACTAAACCAGAATGCTTTATCCCTTTTCCCTAATGCCAGTCTTAGGATAGAACCTCGTTTTTGGCAAACGTATCTGGGTTTTCTAGACATCGGTAATAGGGATTTTTTTTAAAGCAGCGTTTCACTTTTAAGTGGGTCACTGGGCGGTCTTGCTCTTACAGTGCTCAAATTCTGCTCTTGTTTTTGCTTGCACATTGCCAGTTGGAATTATATTCATTATAATATATACATGTTAATTTTAGGTTCATGAATCTCAAGGGTCAGATTCCTCCCCTGCTGCCAGTTCAGGCTATGAATCTTCCACTCCACCCGCTATAGCTTCTGCAAACAGTAAAGATACCACTAAAACCCCTTCTGCAGTTCAAACTAGCACCAGCCACAACCCTGGACTTCCTCCCAATTTTAACGAATGGTACGTCTGAGGACAACCAAAATGCATTTTAAAAAGAAAACTGACACCAATCAGATGGAAATGGAGTTTTTAACGCAAGAGGCCACATATAGGGCTACATCTTGTCAATTGCAATTATCCAGGAAGGTTTGGGGCAAGATCCAAAAGTAACCATGCCCTTTTCTCAGGATTAGAACAAATGTATTGGCATTTGAAGGATTTTTTACAAAATCTTTTCATTGCTTTTTTCTCCCCTTCCTCTTGCTCTCTGCCCACCCTATTCTGAAACTCCTTCAGTTCATTTTAACAATTGTCCTGTTTCTTGAGGAAGTTATAGAAGGCTTGGTGGTGGTGATATTAAACTGATGGAAATTCTTCGCCTTAGTGGTGATTGTTTAAACTCTCACAGTCTTAAACCATGCCAAAGTCCTGTTATGTCTTGAACTTTTCTTCAAAGCATTACACTTGTGAATGTATCTTTGTCTAATGGGGTCGAAACTGTTGTTCAGTAATTTTTCAGGCTGAGGATATGATGTTACTCTACACAAATTGTGACGTTTAGTATGCAGTTGCCTTTTGTAATAACTTTTTTTTGTAAATACATATCCGTTGATGCCATATTTATCGTTTGTAATTTAATTATTGCTGCAAGTGCCGGGAACTGAACAATATTTATGGATAAATGTTTTCTAACAGATCTGTACAGCTTTTGATTATAACTGCTTTAGCATTAAAATTATTGTTTTGAAAGAAGAACACAATTTACAATTTTGGAACCGCTGACTTTTCTCTTGTTTTGTAACAGCCTCCTACAAAGAGGAAACATGAGCAAATTTGAATCTTGTTTGTTGGTATTTATAACTCACTCACATCCCTTTTTTAATTGTTAAATTATTTTTCTATTGCAGTATAGATTCCTTACAGTGTCAGTTTCCATCTGGGAAGACCTTCCTTTCTTTATCTCTAGCTCAGATGGTTAACTGCGAGTTTAAATGTGTTTGTCCTGGATTTTCGGCATGCAAATCAAATATTACTGATCAATTCAGTTAGTGGCCATGACATCTCAATCTTGTACTTCAAAAGACTGAGAAGCTGGATTTAATCATCCCTGCCCTACATATATAAACATAAGGTAACCTAATTAGTTTTATGTCCCTTAGTTTTTTATTACCTTACATAAAAATGAAAATTGTGGCAGGATGCATGTCTGTTCTATCTAGAGATCACCCATATACCTATATGTTTGTATCTATGACTTATCTAATATGCCTACCAAATCTATCTAGTTCTCTATTTTCAAAACATAACATATGTCTGGAACAGAGATGATAAGCAAGGCCAGTTGAGCAGTGCTTATTTATGGTTAAAATGTTTCTGGAAAAAAAAAGTATTCCATTTAAATTTTGGAAGGCAAAGGCTGATTTGTTTTCTGTATATAGTTCAATTCATAACTATCACAATTATTCATAACATTTACATAGTGGTGTAATAACTGCAGCAGTTCTGAAATGATAAAGTGGAAAAAATTTTGCAAAATGTTATTTTTAAAGTTCATTATTTGTAGGCAAAGATGTTAAGAGCATTGTTTCCATTAAAATCAATAACAATGAAAAATGGTTGTTTGCTTTGTGATAAAATGTTAACAATCCATTTAATCTTCAGTGAAGCAACTCATTTGGACAAACAGTTGTTTTTATAATGGTTCTGTGGAAAAAAAAACTATTATTTTGTGGGGTTGGAGTGGGTAGAGTATTGAGACCTTTTTTATTAGGGTGCTGTTTGTTATAGAGAGCCCAATCTCTGCATGAAGAACAGAAAGGTGGAGATAAGGAATTGTAAAGAAGTTAGAAATGTAATGAATAGGCTTAAGTACCTCTTTCTCTTTAAGGGGCAGTGCTTGGGGGTTTTTTGGTGGCCGTCAATTTGGTATTATATATAATCATTTTCAATTCAAGAATTTTGTTGTTCTTTTCAAAGAAATAAAGTATTGGCACAACTTATTTATGTTATAACATTTTTGTATTTGGTGCCCAGTATTTTTTTATGTTCAAATAAATTAACCTAGAATTTCAATGCTTAGAGAATTTCTGATGATTAAAGGAAACTTTAATTCCCTGGAGACAGTTGAAGCCATCTATTTTGTTATTTATTGAACTTTGTCGACAGATGATTAATTATCGACAGTTTCTAATTGCAAACTACTTTGGAGGTAATTTTTTGTTAGTGGCCAATGGGATCTTTTGCTCTTTCCTCCACCAATGTCCAAACGTAAATGCCTTGAAGAGGTTGGGATGACTTCACAAGTGCTGAGCAGGTAACTGACTGGCCAGTCTACCACCCCCAATTCAGACAGTCCAGTCTTGACCTTGACATTGATGGGTCTGGACCAGATTACTGTGAGGCTTTTTTCTCCACTTCAAATCAGAGACCATTTACATGTTTACAACTTTTCGGAAAGTATAGCTTCTTAAGACTGGTTATAAATGTATGCCATTGTGAAATCAAGAAAGTGTGCTTTACTTCTCACTTATGCAATGAACTTCCACAGATTACTACTTTCTCCAGGCGGTCCCTTCCCCTCCCCCAACCTCACCTTAAATGGAGATGGCTTGTGTGCTAGATTCACTCAGAAACTAGCCCACCCCACCCCCCATTAAACACAAGAAATATCTCCTTGGGAGACAAAGAAGAGTTTCATATTTTCTAAGACGCCTGAAATTACCTTAAACTTTTACAGGAAAGCATTGTGTCTTAAGCAAGAAAGATGGCAATTAAATAATGATGATAATCGATATTAAGAGAACATAAAAGCATAGCCACTCTACATGATTACCTCCAATTTGGGCACAGCAAATTTCTCAAAATTATGTTCTATACCCTGTCATTTTTGAAAGAGAAAAGTATTGACTTTGGTTAAAAAAAATAAAAGATTTTCTTCCTCCCTAAATCTGCTTTGGCAGCACACATTTACATTCTTGAATTTGCAGGAAATAATCTTAAGAGTTATTGAACACCCCTAAGCACTAAAACCCAAAGCCCATGCTAGGCTCTTAATAATCTACTCATTTTCTTTCCCTCACCTGGAAAGACTTTTGTTAAAGCCCATTATCTTTTTCAAAACGAGTAATTTGGCATAGGATTCCCACTGCTAGGTGGGCAAAGGGAAGGTGGCTAGTTGCGCAAGTCAGATGTCTGGCCTCGATCTAGTTGGAAGGCTGAAGATCAGCAGCCAGGGCAAGGCCGACGGTCCTAGCTCCCGGAACGTCCTAGCTCTAGGAAAGTCGGTGATGGGTGAGCTGCAACCTAGCTCACAAAGCCTACCAAAGAAATTTGGTGTGGCCTGGACCCACCTCCCCACCCCCACACTGTCCCGCCTGACTGCCTGAATTCTCTGGCCTTTTCTTCCCTGACTCTCTGTTTTCCTTTTGAGAAGATTCCTCAAAAACAAACCAGAAGATGCCCTTCACCCAAGTTTCTGAAAGAAGCAGGGTGCCCATCACCAGAAGAGCATTCTTCGGTCTTGACATCTTCACTGGTCCTCTCACAGGCCTGTGGCCTTCGAGGCCCTGGCTTTTGGAAGTCCAAGCCCCCATCGGACTGTCCTCACCCCGGGGCTCTCTGTCCACACACCAAATTTTTGCGAGTCCGAGTTGATGATCTGGCAGGGAGCAGGGGACCTCATTTCCTAGGGTCAATTCTCCCGCGGTCTCAGCCCGCTGACCCTTTGACCTCCACCTACAGAGCCCTCTGAGGCCATAAGCCTGTGGTCCCGGTCGCTTAGGCTCCGAGGACTCTTTGCGCCCCATCGCCTCCCGGCCTCATTAGGCCGGCGGGGCTGTAAAGCAGGAATCAGCCACTGCCTAATCCGGTTCTGGGGTCAATGCGACCCCAAACAATGGTGCGCTCCGAAGGCAGAGTAGCGCCGGCCACAAACTTTGTGTTCAATTCATTTTCCGCAAGCAGCAGAGGTGGGGAGCTGGGTGGCAGCACCGTGCTCCTTGAAACTTAGGCCGCTGGCCTGTCCCAGGACTGGACAGCAAGAAGCCGCCCCCCCCAGCGCCTGGCCGGGAGAGGGTGGCGAGGCCCGGGTGGCGACCTGCACAGGAGCCCAAAGGGGGCGGGACCCGCTCCGGGGACACTTTGAAGTGGGTTTTTAGCGCGCACGTGTGAGAGCCCGGCCAGGACCTGAGCGAGGACCCGCTGGGAGGAAAGAGGAGGCTCAGGCCGGGGCCCGACTCCTCCCCCGCTCCCCGTGGCTCTGGCCTTTTCAAGCCTCGGCCAGGACCGTAGGGCGCCCGCCCCCCCAGCTGTGCCCGCCGCACGCAGGCGCACAGCCCGCAGCCGTCGAATCGGATTCGGCAGCGCAAGGGTTGGGGGAGTTGAAAGCGGCTTTACTGCGCCGCACGCACGGCCTCAGCGGAGCCTAAGTCGCGAGGAGGAAGGGAAGCCGGGAGGGGGGTGAGGGGGAAACGGTGCAGGGTGGTGGGGGCGGCTCCAGTCTGGAACATGGCGGCCGGATGCGACCCCCGCAGAGCGCAGCGCGACTCGGCCAGGGGCTGCCGCTTGCTGTGTGCTTCCCACTCCCCAAATGGTTCCGCTGCTCCAGGCGCCTCCCGGGAGGATGTAGGGCATGGCGGTCGAACGCAAAACTGTTAGAAAACTGAAAAGGCAAAAAAGAAGAAGTTCTTCCTGGGCCTTCTCGTGGGAAGTTGGCGTGGCCTTTTGGAGGCTGGGATTCCCACGGGACTGGGAACTAAAAGTCGCCGGAGGCCGCCTCGCCCTTCTCCCCTAACTTAGAGGTTTCCCGCTGGCCCTTACGGATGACGGATGCCCTTTCCACTTATGGTGACTCTGTCCGGATTCCACAGCCCCCTGGACTCCCTCAAACCGGGTAAAGGTGGACACTGGTCCCTTCTCAGGACAATGGAGGATTCCGTGAGGAGAGGGTACTTAGGCACTGTTTCCGAATAGATTTGCCCGGCCTATCAACCTGCACCACTGGTAGCTTGATTGAACCATCAGTATTGCCCAGGCCCCTTTTCTGCATATCTCATCTAAATTGGTGCTGTCGTGGCTTTTTTGTGTGTCGCAACAGCTGGTGATCTTGGATTAAGAAGGAAGAAGGGCCACAATCACTAAAACTTTGATTCAGCTTTTGCTTAACTGCCTCGATGCTGACCTCAGAAAGAGCCCGGAGAGTAGCTCTGGAATCTCCACCTCATGTTTTGTCTGAAGCAAAATCAACTACACTCCTGCGGCTTCACCCTCAACTGTGACCGTTGTGAGGAGCAAAAATGCAGCTTTTAAAAAGTGTGACTATTGACCCCCAACTCCTCTAGGCAAATAAACAGCATGAACTCTTCCACTTTGGGTCTTGGTGGAGAGCAAGAGCCAAACCTGAAGCCCACCCTCTTGGAGGTGCCCAATGTCAAGCATTCGGGCTGCTGAAGGTGTGGGGCAGTTCCCGAGGGCCACCTTGGGAAGGGCCCCAGGTGGGTGGGCAGGTCATTAGCAAGACTGTCCCGGATCTGGGAGAAATCTGCAAAACAGTGCCTTTTTCTGCAGAGAACAATTGATGGGGTTGTCTCTCCTCCTTTTCAGTGCACAAAGAAGAGGGCTTTGGAGCAAGAATTTGGACTATGCATTTAAGTTGGCGTGCTTTGCATTGGAAACCCCTGAGCAATTAAAATAAGCATGCCCTATAGTATTTTCTGGCCTTTTCTTATGTATGATTTCTGCAAGTCAAAGGGACTGGAGCCTCTTCAGCAGTTTGGAAACTTGTTTTGAAATTGCCACCAAACTGATTTTTTTTTCCCCTATGGGCCAACTTTCCTCCCCAGATCTGGCCACGCCTCCCACGCCCTCAGTACACTTAGTATACTGACATCTTTAAGAGATCAAAGGAAGTAAATAGTGCTTGCTGTATATTTTTCCATGCTGTCGTTTGAACCCTGAGGTTTGAGCTTTTCCCGGTTAAATCTCTTGATACTAAAAAATGTGCAAAATAAAATGTTCATTAAATGGAAAAGGCTTTAGCCATTGGTTAGACAAGAGTTTGTCCCTTGTCCCTTTAAGCTCTACAGAGCCCCGATTGTCTCTTAAATTGACTTTAAATTCAAGCTAAGATGCATTGGTGAACTGTTTCCCCTGGATACCTGCGGTGTTCTTTGGGTCATTTGATAGGGTAAAGCTGGTTGATTTTCATACAAGCTATGTGAATGGAATTTCTGCGAAGCTGGGCGAGTGATAAAGTGGTGGAGCTCTTACATTTGACGACTGCGAGGGGCACTTCTTTTCTCACTAAAGTTTGGTTTCTGTCCTAACTATTGAAATGTACAGTTTGAAAAACACTAAGTTTGCTGGGAAGCATTTAAAGAGGGAAATGGTCAGGTCATTTGGACTAAGGGTAAATTTTAACATAGTGGCATAAATTCTTTGAAAATTAAAGAAATTCCTGTTTCAAAAATCGAAGCTAGCTGAAGAAGACAACAACAATGTTTAAATAGTATCTAACAGAACAAGCAGTCGTGTGTTTTTCATTTGGCAACTTTTCAAACTGTTTGATAATCTGATGAATGGAGAGAAATGTAAGCTTTTGTAGCAGCTATAAAAACAGCTTTCACCAGATGGCAACTGTATAATGTTTACCTTTAAGAGGGTATATGTATTGTTTAATTGCCTTATGAAAAGACAACCCGTGTAAAGGTGTAAAGACCGTTTGGACTTAAGGTATTAAAATTAAATATTCCATTTTGTTTTATTATAACCTAGTGTTTAAATATCCATGTAATGTTTTATGACATTTTTCTGTGAGAAAATGTGGCCTGTTTTGACCTATCTGCAGTTCACTTTTTGTTTTTTTGCCAGTGTTGTCCTGCTTGGTATCCGGGACAGTCTCTAATTCCTGAAGAAGAACTTGATACTGACGTTGGTATGCAGCAGCCAGCCCTCCATAACACTACCTATCCCAAATGCAGGGTTAATGCTGAACCTACTGTGCAAGAAATGATTTACTGATGAGGTTTCAAAGAAAACCACATCAATTTGGATGTCTGTTACCTTGAAATGATCATTTTAAGAGTAGTTGCTTCTCTCCTAGGTATAAAAAGACTATTTTCTTCTTTTGGTGTATTTCATTCTGTGTTGAGCAATCATTTGTGAAATGAAAAAGCAAAAAAGCTCCCCCCTCCAATTTAGGATTTATAAATGGGAAGCTTGAGGTGAAGACTGGCCTAATTCATAACCCACTGTGCATTATCTTATGCACTGTTGCAAATCTTTCTCAACTATCTGCATTCTACGTGTAAAACTCAAGTGTTTAAAACTGGAAGCGTGAACACTTGTTTTGTTAATTCCATGTTTATGCTTTAAAGTGAATACCCAGGATCCCTATAATTGTTTGACTTAAATAAAGACAATTTAAATTATTTTGGGAACTATTGTTTTATTATAGCGACAACCATAACCCTTAAATAACCTCAATTAACCTGTCGAGTTGAGATAATTTATATTTCGGTCATATTTTGCATGCATAAAAATGCTGGTATTCTGAAGCAGATGTGGTGGTGCACACCTATAATTCTAGCACAGTAGTCTGAAGCTGAAAGATCCTGACTTCGAGACCTCTCTGGACTATATAGCTTGGGCTACATAGTGAGACCCTGTCTGAAACAACAACAAAATCACAACAATATAACATAGGGTTTTAATTTAGCAATTAGCTAGGGGTGTGGAGGAGTGCTGAACAAATCCCAATCGAATGCTTTTTCACTGCTTTGCCTGGCAGACTAGGGCCCAAGGCTAGGTGCTGGGATGATCAGGAAAGAATTCGGAGGTAAGGGTTGATTAGGGTGGTGAGAAGGAAGGAATGGCTGGGAAGGAAGGCATGGCAGCATGTGTTCATCTGGAGGGGAGAAAGAACATTTGAATACTGCTGTTTAGGGGGAAAACAAAGGGAAAGACCAAGCTGTAGACAATCTTAACAGGTAAAAAGAGAGCCTTTCTGACATTGAGGGGGAACATCCTAAGAACACTTCTAGAATTATGGAATATAGGTGTTACGAATACACTAGTTGTCATTAATTAACAACAATGTGAAAGAAGATGAAGACACTTCAGAGAAATTCTTTGAACTCCAGATACTTGATTTCTCATTTTAAATATAACATCTGTAATCTAATGTAATCTGTGAGTGATCGTCATTCTATTTATTTGGCATGATTATGCCATGATGAAGTATTTTAAAATTGCAGCCTGATAAAATATATAGCGACTGGATCTTTAGATCTAGGTTTAGTAACATTTCTGCTAAGTAGACTGATGATTTCATAATTTTAAGTAGTGGGGGAAATGCTTATCTTGGGAAAATCACTCATCTCTCTGATTCCTGTTGTCCATTTACATCAAGAATAGGAGAAGAGCCAGTTAAGAAATTCTGATTCTTTAATTCTCAGTGGGCTGACTTGACCTTTCTTTCATCCTCCATAAGACTGTTGGTAGAATTTCTATTTTGTGTTATCTTTCAAGAGTGAAAACCAAGTTGGGCATGGTGGTACACTCCTATAACCCCAGCACCCTCCCAGCTGGAGCAAGAACTAGTGAGTGGGAGGTGAACCTGGGCTGCATAGTAAGTTACACATCAGCCTGGGCTGCAGAGTGGGGCACTGCCTCAAAAGAAAGACAAAAATCAAAACCAAAACAAGAACAGTATCCTCGCAAAGAAGCAGTAGAGACTTCTAATGGTATTTTCAAAGCAAAAACCATGGAAAGCTAAGTTATAAAGTTGTATGAGAGTCAGCTAGCATCGCCTGGGGTTGTTCTAAGCAATGAACAAGAAAATGGCAGGAATAGGGGCCTGGGAGATAGTTCAGTGGACTAAGCACTTGCCTGGCAAGCGCAAGGACCTGAGTTCAATCCCCAGTTCAGCACAAAAAAAAAAAGAAAAGAAAAAGACAGGAAGAGCCTCTCATAGAGAACAAATGCTAACTAATCTTTTCTCTGTGAAGATATTTATTGTTTTGCTGCTTTTGAGTAGTTTGCTATTTTTAACATTGTAAAATGTGTTATGAAAAACATGTAGTGGTTTTTTCTGGAGTGCAAAACAGTACAGTTTTCAGAAAATAGATGGGAGATTTGGGGCATCTAAGAAATACTGCATTTCATAAGCATAATCACTATATCAGGCATGTGGGTTTATGAACATAGCTATGAATATTTAAACACATAAAATTAAAATGTTATTAAATGCTTGTTCATTATCTTACAATGAATACACTTTTTCTTGGGTAAAAATAAGTTGTGTACTTAAAATCTGTAAACATGGTAATTTAATGGTTTATTTTTAATTGGATAAAGTTTTTATGTTACTCAACAGTTTGAATCTTGTATATGACAAATTTATAGTATGAAAATTGATATTCAGATGCAACAAAAAGACTAAATCTTATGTCTTGAATTATTTAGTATTCCCTACTAAATTTATGTTGGTATGATACAAGTGCTACTGTAGAGTAATGAGGCTGATTTTCTTATGTGACTTGGATGCTGTGCCTCAAAGAAACTCCCAAAGAGGTGTCCCAAAATGTTTTGACCAATGCCAGCATCCTTAGCATAAATTTGCATACTCTTAAAGTGTTGGTTTCATTAAGATAAAACAGCCACCAGTCTTATTATTTCACAGCAATACTTTGAGTTTTGTTATGATTTAATAGCTTCTTGATTATTTTATTTCACTAATTGATTAGTTGACACTCCCAGTTTTCTGTCTCTGTCTCTCTCCCTCGTCCTTCCCATTCTCCTTCTCTCTCTCTCTCTCTCTCTCTCTCTCTCTCTCTCTCTCTCTCTCTCTCCCTCTTTCCCTAAATTTTGAAACAGGGTCTTGCTAAATTGCACAGGCTGACTCAATCTTTTGACCTGCCTCCCTCAGCCTCCTGAATAGCTCGGATCACAGGGGTATTTCATGCCTTCTGCTAATTATTTTATTATTAAAACTGAGGCTTGGGATCCAGGTGTGTAATCCCAGCACTTAGGGGGCTGAGGTAAGATGTAAATTGGAGACCAATGTGGGCTATATTGTGAGTTCAAGGCCAGTCTAAACTGCACAAGAGACCCTGTCTCAAACAAATAAAATTGAGGATTGGGACGGAAAGAGGTAGTTCAGTGGTACAGGATCACCTAGCATGCATAAATCTGAGTTGGATTCATAGCATCATAAATAAATAATTTTGGGAGGAAATATTCTAGAGCATTGCGATTTTTTCAGTTGTATGTGTTTTTATGCATTAACACTACACAAAACATGAACCCGTAGCTTTTCCCAGGAGAGTTGAGAAATGATTCTTTCCTTCCCACAGATTTTGGAACTTGGAGATCCCCAGAGAAGGTGTGCGGCTGTGGGTCGTATCTTGTCGAGACTAGAGGGTTGTTAGTGAGCACAGTGTTTCCTTAGAACTGGAAGCAGGAATACACCAATTTTGAGCCTGACAAGTGTTCCTGCTCCTGTTGTCCTTTGATATATTTTCTTTTTTAGAAAAAATCCTTTACATTTTTTAAATCAGGTCCTCAGAAACTCTACTGGTAAAATGATGAAAATGTTGTTGTCAACTATTCCCTTTGTACATGTCCCCTAGTCAACAATATAGAAAGCTAATTGTGGCATATCTAAATACATTTAACATCTTGATATCAGTCCAGGGCATAGAAATTGTTTATAAATGATTCATTAAGAAAGATTCAATAATATTACCCAGTCATAACTTACACCAAAAAAACTACACTCATATCTTTGCAGCTAATTAGCAACAAAATGTGGAATTTGTTGGTCAACTGGTACCATGTATTTGAAGACCAGACTCCATTATAAAAAGTATTTAATCACTTTGAGATATGACATCTTCATTTTGTTTATCAACACAGGGTCTTACCATGTAGTCCAGGCTGGCCTTGAACTCACAATCATTCTGTCTCAGTCCCCCAGTGCTGGGATTACAAATTTGTACCACCATGCCCTAGCTAGGTGTAGTATTCTATTGGCCGTGGTGATAACTGAAAACAGATAGTGTTTAATTTCTGACCAATGACACATAAAATGAAGACACTTGGTGCAGCAGCATCAGTGACTTCAATTGACTCATCAGTCACCAGTACCTAGCTGCCATCATGTCTCACTTTGCTAACAAGCTGATATTCCACATCTCATGCCAACGCCGAGGCTCTTGAAACAAATGATGTGTTTGATAAAGAAACCTTTTCAAAATCATTATGCACTTCAGCCTTTGTCTTTTCTTCTAGCACAGCATCTGCTCATGTGTTCCATCAGACATGTATTCCTTGATCATTCTTCAGCCTTCCATGGTTTTTGAGCTTGATTTGCTGTTATCTCAGGGATGGGAAATAAAGCACCTTCCGTTGAATGCTGTGTTGTTGGAACATGATCTTAATGTCCAAGGCACTAGATTTAGTCTTGTGAAGAAACAGGAAGGAAGCATCCTGGCTGGACTTTCTGAAAAGGCAATGTTGTAGAAGAAATTCAGTGGGGCAGGGGAACAAAGTTCTATTTAGAAAAAAAAATATTAAGGACATATTTATTTGTTGTTGTTGAATTTGCTATGGATTCTTGAAACTTCACAGGAGTTTCAGAGTGTTGTAACGCTTCAGAGCTTTAAGCTATCCCTCTGAGCTGATAAAATGAAAAATATCACGTGGTCCAACTGGTAAAAATGGATACAATTCATTCCTAGTGAGCCCTGCTTAACTGCATAATTTGTTTATATGCATAAATCTGAGAAAGTCTTAATGTTTGGTTCCCAAGTGACTGGATGGCATGCATCTGGCTCCATTAGATTCTCCATAATTACATATTGGCTAATTGCATAATACAGCTATTTTAACACTGAATTTAAGCCCTAATGCTGCTATTAACATTGTAATCACTTTGGATACGTGAATAGTTGGTTGTACTATAGTACTTGAAAATCAAAATGTAGTATACTAACTATGTCTATATTTTAAGAGAAAAAAGTGTTCAGAAACACTTTGAATTAAAAAATAATCCAATATGGTTCTTTATTGGCAAAATATTATATTGTAAATGACAAATGACAAATTTTAATAGCCAATAAATATTTCATGTAATTTCAGTTTGCTTTTAAGTGGTATAAATTGGGCATTCATACATAGTATAAATATGTTAATTAAAATTAAACCATGCTGAAAAGGTAATTGTGCATTTATTTTTAATTTGTACTCATTTCTTTAAATGTATGGCCTTCAGCATTTTTTATTAGGATGAAAGGGGGTCCATTCTGTACACTGCACTAATTGAAATTTATCTGCTACATATTTGGTGTTTAGTAAAGAACCAGTGGCTGTGTGTGCACACATAAACATTGGTTTATATATTTTTAAAACTTTTATTAGAATGTTTTCAGTGCATAATGATTACAGTCACTGTAGGGAATTGATACATGTATATTGACAGTATGTGTTCAAGTAATCTGGTATTAAAAATTGAAGTCTCTGGTATTATCAGGAAAGAGGATTTCTTATCTAAAGCAGACAATAGTGCCCAGGATATAATAGCTTTGATAAATGCATATAGAGTAACTTGGAAGTTAGTGTCTAATTGTTAATGTGTTTAGAATGCAAGAAGTGAGAATTTTCATTGATCCTCAAATTTTTTTAGTGTGTAGACCTTTTATTATTTTCTTCTCATGCAGGTTTCCTCCTCTGTAAATTTAAGGGCAGTCTGAGGATCGTGCTAGGAACTTCTTCAGGCTTGTAAGAATATTCTCCGGTAATCCTTTCACAATATTTTCCCTTGATATTATTAGACATTCCAAAACTTGGTGCAGCTAGAGTCTAAAGGAAGCAAAAAAAATCAGTCATGTAAGGAAATATTCAATTTATATGTTAAACTGACTAATTCATTAAATCACGTGGCTTTCAGCCACTGTAGGGAGAAAATGGTGGCTTTAGACACTAATTTTTAGTTGTAGTAAAATGTAAATAACAAAATTTAGCATCATAACCATTGGTAAGTAAGTATACACTCTGAAATCTCAAGTACATTCACTGTTGTGCCACCACTGCTGGTATCCATCTCTAGAATTTATTCAATTTGCTAAACTGAAACTAGTCATTAAATAGGCATTCTGTCCTTCCTCACTTCTATTTTCTATATCTATGAGTTTGACTACTCTAGAGACTGAACATAAGTGGACTCACAGTATTTGTTCTTCTATATAGAGCTGACTTATTGCATTCAGTATGATACCCCAAGTATTATTTCAAACATTCTGTAACATGTGTCAGAATTTCCCTGCTTTTTAAGGTTGAGTAATATTCTACTATATGAACAGAGCATATTTTTCATCACTTCACCATTGATAGGCACTTGGGAGACAATAGCATTTATACAGACAAAATGAAGTACAGAGTACAGAATTTATACAGATAGGTGGGTATTAAGCAAGCATGAACAAGGAAGGGAAAATAAGAATAAAGATACACTATATACAGAAACCTAATAACCCTAATTAATGTAAACATTATGTGCCATAGCCTGAGCTAAGACCAATGATATCAACAGGAATGACAACTGGATAGGGAAACTGGAGCAAGAGGGAAAGAAAGGGAGACAATGAGGAGATAAAAATTAAAAGAAAGAAACATCCTGCAATACGTACATGTAACCACTCCCTAGTACGACTGTAAACTGTATGAACTGCAAACATGGACAAATAAAATAAAACAGAGAAACTAAAAACAATAAAACTGAAATAATAAATACAACTGAAATAATAAATAAAATAAAACTTGAAAAGCTGGGCATGCTGGCCTAAGCCTGTTATCCTAGCACTCAGGAGGCTGAGGCAAGAGGATCATTGTAATTTTGAGGCCCTCCTGGGCTAGTGAGTTCAAAGCCAGTCTGAACTACAGTGAGACTGTGTCTCGAAGAAGAAGGAGGAGGAGGAGGAGAAGGAGGAGGAGGAGGAGGAGGAGGAGAAGGAGGAGGAGGAGGAGGAGAAAAGAAAAAAGAAAAAAGAAAGAAAGAAAGAAAGAAAGAAAGAAAGAAAGAAAGAAAGAAAGAAAGACAAGACAAGACAAGACAAGACAAGACAAAACTGGAGCCCGGCATACTGGCACACACCTATAATCTCAGCACTTGGAAGGCTAAGGCAGAAGGATTACTATAAGTTCCAGGCCAACCTAGGTTCCATAGTGAGTTTGAGGTCAGCCTGTGCTACATAACAAGACCCTTGGTCAAAAAACAAAACAAAACAACACCCAAAAACCAAAAAAACAAACTGAAAAAAAAGGCAAAGAGGGAAAAAAAAAGAGTTGCATGTCTACTATGTGCTTACTTGGCATAACTGAGTGTTCAAAGAGTGATTATCTGAAAGCTCATTTTTGTTTCCAGGGAATATACCATGTACTATAATCACCATTTTGTTTTTGCTTATTTAGATATTTTCACAGAATTTCAATGGTCACAGGTTCATCTGATAGGTGGGTCTTATGTCACCTCTATCAAAGTCTCTGAAACCCAAAACAAGATAAGATCAAGCTTCTCAGAGACAGAGCCTGGTATTCTTCTTTTTAGACAATCTGTCCAGGTGATTTTTCTGGAATTTTTTTCTGGTACTAGGTACTAGGGATTGAACCTAGAACCTTCTCACTGAGCTGCATCTGCATTTTTTTTAAATTAAAAATTTTTATTTTTGTATCTTAGGGAAGGGTCTACAGGGTGTTCAAGGTCTCACTGCTAGATCGGACTCGCAGTAATCTTCTTGTTTACAGCCTCCCAAGAGCTGGGATTACAGGCATGTGCCACCATGCCCAGTCTCATTTGCCATCTCAGCGCGCCCTGGGGACGGGGCTGGTACAGCAGGCCCGGGGATGGAACCCCAGGCCCCTGTGCCTGCTTGCAGGCCCTTTAATCCGCTGAGCTATTTGGCTGACTCTTCTTAATTTTTAACTTTAAGACAATCTCCTTAACTTGACAAACCCGTGTTTGACCTTGAAATTGTCCTGCTTCAGCTTCCCAGAGTGCTGGGATCATAGGTGTGTGTCACCGCAATTGACAGAACTACTGTTTCATGGGAAATTACAAACATTTCCAGGCATGACACACACATGTAACCTCGGCACTAAAGGAGGCAGAGGTAGGATGATAGGGAGCTTAAGGTCAACTTGGGCTATAAAGTCCGTTGGAGTGGAACTTCAGCTACATCACAAGACTGCCTCAAAAAAAATAATCAAAACTCATGAATTTGGCTATAGTGATAAATGTCTACCATCCCCGAACTCTGGGAGGCTAATGCAGGAGGAATGAAAATTTCAGCTTAACCTCAACAAATTAGCAATTTAGTGAGATTCTATTTAAAAAAAAAAAAAAGCCTGGGAATGTACTCAGTATGCAGGCTCCATGTGCAAGCCCCAGTAATATCACCAGAAAACAAACCAAAAAACCCCATGAAGCTCTTTATTACCTATTTACTGACTTGTTCACCAGGTGACATGTTTTTTTCTTTTCAAAGTTTTATTGATAAACATATAGCAATGAGACAGTTTCAAATCAAATCGAAAGTACAGTTTCAACAAATAATACACTGCATAT
>NW_004524686.1:9251032-9259144 GCF_000260255.1 Octodon degus | reverse complement strand
CCACGCCGCGCCTGGGCTGGGACTGGTCCCGCCGGCGCAGGGTAGCAGGAAACTCTCCCCACCAGGTGACATTTTAAGACTGAGTTCAATCAAAGTGATCTGCTTAATTAGCGAACTCCAAACTGACCATGTCTAAGGCAGTCTTTTTTTCTAGTAAGGACAATTGTCTCCGTTCTCTCTTAATTTTGCCCATGAGAGCTGCCAGTCACTTAGAGACACCTAGCTGTAGACCTAGGGGAAGGCTGCTAGCTACAAGCAGGAGGCAGTTCCTCAGCATGTGTTTGTTTGATTCAATATTTAACTTACATGAAAAACCTGATCCTTTTTGTGTTTCAGGTAATTTCTCCTTCATTATGCCAAACCTCCAGGTTTCTACAGCTTTCTGTGTCAATGATCATGACATTCAAAATGGTAACATTAGAAATACTGTGCTGTCTTAAGAATGTTTTTAGCATTTCCTGAATCAGAAAATAATGCTCTTGCTTTTTCTATAATGAATAAGAACAATCATTTTTCTCTTTCCCTTCTTCTATTAGATGTTACAACAGTGGCAGTTGGAAGGAAAAGGCAATTCGACAGTTAACTTTTAGCATTCTGGGTGCTGAAGGATTGTTTTCCCATTATATTAAAGAAAATATCTGTTTGAATGCAGGAAATAGAGATCCTGTCTTCATTTCTGTGCATTTTCTAAGCAACAGGGTGCTTTCTGCTGAGTCTTTTCAAATACAAGCAGTTTCGACTAATAGCGAGCTGTGTTCCAAAATTGCCTTTATACATTTGATCTTATTTTAAAGTCACCATTTATTTCTCAGTGATAGTTAAAGCTACTAGATTAACTTCATGGAAAGTTTGTTTTATTCTTCTGTATTTTAAATTTAGCTCACAATGCAGTCAGATGACAGTGATATAATAAAATGTTTGCAGACCCAAACGCAGAGGCCAAAGGACACACCTGGGCTACCTCTTTCTTTGGTTGCCCAGATGAAACAGTAACGGAAGAAAGCAAGAGAGAGACAAAAGAAAGTGAGAGAGATCACTCCTCTGCTTAAGTATGACCCTCTTTTTTTTTTTTTTTTTTTTTTCGGAACCGGGGATTGAACTCAGGTCATTGCGCTTTCCAGGGAAGCGCTTATTCCACAGAGCCATCTCCCTGGCCCATGACCCTCTTTCTCAATCTCCTTGGAGTTTTAGGTAGGATAGAGGGGAAAGCTGAAGTCGCGGTGTGGGGGTTGAGCTGTAACTCAATGGTAGCACATAAGGCTCTGGTTTCAGTTACTCAGCACAAGAAAATAAAATAATAATGTGCCTGGAAAGTTTTTAATTTCTGTAGTGGGGATTGAGTTACAGGCCCCGCTCATATTAGCGAAGTGCTGCGTCCCTAAGTTGCATATCCAGGCTCCTCCTCTTCTTTTTTGAGATAGAGTCACACTAAATTGCATAGTCTGGTCTCAAACTTATGACCTTGCTAGAGCTGAGTTTCTGCTCTAGCTTTCAACTGTGGGTAGAAAAAGGAGCATATTGGCATGTCTATTGCTATTTGTGAACCACTGAGTCAATGGGGTGGGGGTGGAGCTCCATGGTAGAGCTCTTGCTTAGGGTATCCTAGGCCTTTGCTCCCATCCCCACCACAAAAAAAAGAAGAAAAAAAGCAGAGGCTTTGTAAGTCAGCATCATCTCTACAGAATTACACCCCCGCCCACTACCACCCCTTGTTCTTTCACTCTTTTGCTTTGCAAAACTCCCCCTTATCTCAGCTAAAAGCTTTGATTTCCACATCAGATGTGAAGTATACTAAGTGAATCTATCCACAATTAGATAATAATGTAGTGAAAAGAAAGTATTTTAGCAGTAATGAGTTATTTTTCATTCTAAAAAAAAAAAAAACCCTGTTACTCGTGACTTAGTTTTTATATTTTTGTTTCACCAGTAAGTAACCATTTTTCACTCCCCCAACCCAAAACTGTATTCTGTGTCTTGTGTTTGTATTTTTGTCTCCTGTGCTCTCAAAACAAGCACATTTCCTCAAACAGCACAAGTCTTAGTATCAAGTCTTTTCTATCTTGAGGACAAGGTACGAAAATGCTTACATAAACAGTATTTGCAGAAAATAATTGTACAAAATCAGAAAGAAGACCTTATTTCAGTTTGTGGCTTCTGGCTTTTACTATTTCCTGAGAATTTTTTGACTGCATTACTCATTTTTTTTTCAAAGTTTTATTGACAAACAGATAGCAATGAGACAGTTTCAAATCAAATCGGAAGGACAGTTTCAACAAATAATACACTGCATATATTTGCATTACTCATTTTAAGTCTGCTGAATCTGGCTCATCTAACAAAAGTGGCTCAACCTCTAATGGGTTTAGTTGTGTGGCTCCTAATTTGAGGCTAATTCTGTAAATCTACCCATTTCATATTCCTTTTTCAGTAGTGATTTTTTACTTTTCCAGTGTTAAACTTTCTACTGAAGATTTCAAAACAATTTTACTGAAACAAATAACGAAGTAAAATAAATTTGAAAGAAGTTGCAATAAATGTTTGTGAGTGAACTCCTACCTGCTGCTAAAGGAACTTGTGTATGACAAAGCAGGACTTCTCTAATAGTTTTGGAACTCATCTTTGATTCTTCCTTATTAATAGATGCAATTGAAAGGCCACCTTTACAGGCTGTGGCTATGAAATCTATCTTGCTGCTTGCATACTGGAGAGGATTAGTGAAGTAGGTGAGTGCTAACATTATAAAGGGGCTCCCTTCTTAGAGGAGCTGCCTGCAACTAGTTTTCATTGGCAGTTTGTGAACTTCCCTGGATTTTTAAAGACTCCTCTTATTGTTCCATAAAATAGTTTCCTTTGTCTTTTCATTCCTTGTCTGTTCTTTTCAGCATAGGGCTTAAAAATAAGATAAAAGGCCTGATACTTTCCATCATAAAAAGTTGTAATGACAGGTCTCACTAATTAAAGTGTAGCAATCGCAAGATTAGCTCTTCAGTTAGATTTGTGTGGAATCTATATGGTATTCTCAAAAGCCCTAACTTGGAACATATTGGAGTACAACATCTTTAAAATATAAACACTCACATATGGATTTGATTATAATATGCACACCAAATAAAGGCATGGTACAGTAGGGCTTTCAGAATGCAGTAAAACAGGAGAACTTTCATTTCATCACAAACCTTTTCTTTCCTAGCCAGTCTAGCACAGGAAAGAGTAGGGAGAGGTCGAGGGACCCAGTGTGGAGCCAGGAGATGTGCAAATTATGGATAATTTGTATTCCATGGTATCTCAGAAGTAAGCAGAGCATATGTATCGCTCAGTGCTGCTACTTCCTTCCATCAGTGAAAGAGCACATCTTCCACCCTGTATTAATAGAGTCAGACTCCTTTCATGTGGTTTCGGCATCACTACAATGTGTTTAATGCATTATTGGAACATTAGTAATCCCAAGGGACCAAATATTTGAAGCTATTAAAAGGTATTTGATGTGTAAAACATGATACACAGTTAGTCTTTGTTATTGGGGGGGTCATAGGACACAATTTGCATGGATAGCATCTAACCGTGCTTCCAGAGATGTTCTAATAATTGAAAGAGCTCTAGAAAAGTCCAGCTGGAAGAGAGCTGATGGCAAAGATGAGAATGAGTCAGAGAAAGGAATTCTGATGTTCTTATCAGACTTTTAAAAAGTCTAGTTTAATTTGGGGGATAAATATTTTGAAATTAGTGATTAATTCATCATTAAGAAAAAAATGCATGCAATTGCTTTTTCTTTGTTTTACTTCCCAGGTTTGGAAGTTGTTTTTTTTTTTTTCCAGAACTGGGGATTGAACTCAGGTCCTTGTACTTGCTAGGGAAGGGCTTATTCTACTAAGCTATCTGCCCAGCCCTGGAATTTTTGTTTTGAATACAAATTACATATTTCTCTTGCTTTTCTGTCACATGCTGCTTTAAAAAGCATTTCTTGGGGCTTGAATTTTAGCCTTGTACGGATCTGGGTTCAATCTCCACTGTCACAAACATAAGTGTTTCTTGATTTACACTTTAACATCTTTAATTTCTCTCTCTCTCTCTCTCTCTCTCTCTCTCTCTCTCTCTCTCTCTCTCTCTGTTTTGCAAAGCTGAGGATCAAACCCAAGAGGACCTTGAGCATGCGAGGGAAGCGCCAATCCCTACACCTTAAGTCCTAATATCAGTACTTTGTTATTCTGTGGTAGGTGTTATTCAAGCTGAAGTGTCTGAGCCAGCAGGAAATACTGGGCATGTTCTTACTATATTTCAGCCCTGAAGATATAATACTGTGACTTTGCTCCAGTTTGTGTTCCTTACAAAAAAGTCAATGTCAAAGAAAAATCCCATGTAAAGTGACTGTCACAAGGAAAAAGAAGGGGCAAGACTGAAAAGACAGGAGAAAAGGGCCAACAAGGTAAATTGCATTCATTTTGTGTGATAAGGAGAGATTACCATTTCTTTAGTTGGCTGAAGACATTGACTTTGGAGGATCATGCTGGCATTCCTTTTCAGTGCTTTACAGTCAGACCTTTCCCCACCTCTTCTTCAAATTATTTATTTATTTGTTTATTTGTTTATTTATTTATTTAGTGGAACCAGGGATTGAACTCAGGCCCTTGTACATGCCAGTTAAGCGCTTATTCTACTGAGCCATCTCCCTGGCCCCTCTAATTATTCTTGAGCATGGACTACATTGTCATTGTTTGCTCACTGGTTCTCCCCTTCAAATTCTCTCCACTCTTGTTTTATATTCCCTGTCAGATTAATCTTCCTAACACCCAACACCGATCCTGTCATTTCTGCACTCAAGGGCCTTTAATTGCTCCCTACTCTTTACCAAGAACTGTACCAATCACATAGCTTGATAGGAAAGGCTGTCCTCACTTAGGTACCATCTTGTTTTTCTGGTTATTTCCACACATCCTATGGTCTATTCAATAGTTAAGAAACCAGATGAGCCTATCTGTAGACCTGGCTTTGTGGCCTCAGGGAATCTGTTCACCTTTGACTCAGTTTTCTAACCCATGTAAAGGATTTTCCAGATCTTTCCTGGGTGAGCCATGGTCCAGGTGAACAGGAGAGACAATGTCTGTTGTCATTCATTGAAGGAGACCTGGTGGTTCATGAGGATGACTGGAGAAGGCTTCACAAAGGAGAGTGATTTGAAGTGGATAGGTTTGAGGAGGATACATGAGGGGGAGTTGCAAGGAGAGGACATACTTTGGAGATAGCAAGTCCTGGCTTTGTTTTGGGGAACTCCACTTCAAGAGCATGTTTTGTTCAGAAGGAAATTTGCTTCAGAGTGAGATGTTAAACAGTCCATTTGTTGACATAAATTGGGTTTAATCAAACTACTCTGCAGTAGAGATAGAAAACTCCCTTTTTCTAAAGATGGCTTAAGGTAGGATTTGTTTTGGAAGAGATGAAGGTGCCTTTTTGCCCAGGGATTTTGTCCCAACACACTTGGGATCAAAAGGCAGGAGAGGTATGCCTTACATTTGAAGAAAGCCAGAAGACTGAACTAGCCCCAGCTTAGTGCTGGCTAGACTAGATGACAGTCAGCCTCCCTTTGTATTACTAGAGATTAAATAAGTCAGCTTTTGGGTAATGAATTGTGGACTCTTGTGATTTGATGTCTGGACCATGTTATCTGGAGATGAGAGGTGAGATTTCTCTCAAAGGAAATGGGGAATCTCATTGTCACTCCCTCTGAAGTGGGATCCCAAGAAAGCTTTCACGGGCTGGAAGGGGGGCTTCCTTCTTTTTCTGGAGTCAAGATGAGCTGGAACTAGAATCTCAGGCATGGAAATTCAGGAAGATTCCTGTCAGTATGGCTTTGGAGCTGGCACCTACTCTGAGTCTACTGCCAGTAGCTAGGTTGAGAATTGAGCATGGACTGTAAATTATGATGCACTAGCTGTTCTGTAACATGGCCTTAAAATTTGTACCTTTGTGGGAGGCTGAGGCAGGAGAATTATAGGTCTGTGCTCAACTTGACAAACTTAGTGATTCAGTTAGACCCTGTCTGAAAATAGAAAAACCTTCTGGGGATGTAGTACAGTGTGAAGGCCCTGGATTCAATCCCCAATGCTGAAAAAACAAAACAAAACAGCAACCTTGGATTGGAGGTGTAGCTCAGAGATAGAGCAGCTACCTGGCATGCACAAGGCCCTGTGTTCATCCCAAGAGCCACACACTCAGACAAATACACCACACATACATCCTTGTACATCCTTATCCTAGCCTGAAGGGATAAGATACACTGTCCTTGAGGTGTAGTAAGGGTTCCAGCAGAAATGGGAACTCCAAACTTTTTTATGGAGGGGAGAGAAGACGAGTCTTTTGCTCACGGATTACAAAATGTACAGCTCTGCTCCTTTAATGAAAGATTGACTAGCAAGAAAAAAAGCATAACACATTTGTGTTCCTGTTTTATGAAACTGGTTCTCACTATCTAGCCCAGGCTGGTTTGAGACTCATCATCCTCTGGCCTGAGCGTCTTGACTGCTCAGGTTGTTGGTGTGGCTGACCAAACCAGCCACATAACAATTTTTTTAAAGAGAGTAACAATTAGAATTAAAACATAATTTCACTTAACAAAGTAATATAAATTTCACAGTATCTATTGTAATATGTAGTGTTGTCTTCTAATCAGTTATTCATATTACCAGATATATGCATGTATAATCGGAAGAAGAAAGAAAAAAAGAAAGAAATGTATAAGAAATTAAGACAAAAAGGAGAAACAACTGAAAAAAACGAGATGAAACAAATTAAAGAATTAACTGGTCCTTTCCATAGTCCAGCAGAAAGGCACAGTATAGTTGTCCAAACTGTCCTGCTTACATACATAGACAAAACTCTTTCCCCTTCTCCCTCTCCTGTCCTTCTCTTCAACTCAGTAACTCTTTCCTTTTAAACAAGTTCATTCCCTTTTCCCAGTATCTATTAGTTTCACATGATACAGGAGTCTTCAGAGCTCAAAACAGAAAAAAGCAGCTCAAAAGTAGCTCTCACCTTATGTTCTCATATTCTTTAAATATTTATATTCCAGAGCTTATATTTGTTGATGCTCATACATTTAATTCTCTACAAAGAAACATTTCCACATCTGGCAAGGGAACATGACCTATGTGATCTTGTACTCTGTTTTTATATTTTAAGTGTGAAATTTTTCTCTTCCTGGATACATTTGTTGGTTGTTGGAAGAGTCCTTCATAAAGGAGATCTTACAAGAGTTCAAAGTCATGGATAATATTTTTATCATTAGTTGTTTGGGGGAATTGGGGATTTGAACCCAGGGAGCACTAAACTACATTCCCAACAGCACAGGACAGCACTTTTATTTATTTATTTATTTATTTATTTATTTATTTATTTATTTATTTTTTGCTTGTTTCTAGATGACCTCTAACTGTTCCACATGAAATGTGTACCTTTTGCGTGAGTACTCACTCCAGCTCTATTCATAAATATTCTCCATGTCTTATTTAGTCTGTAGCCACAGGATTTAGACCTCTTGCAGAAGTGATTGCTCTTATTTTCCGTTATGTGACTTACTAATGTACTTTCTGCTAGTATGCTCTTTAAAATAATCTTATGACCATTGCACAGTATCTTAGTATGGGTGGGTCTATCTTGCATTTTCAGGATATCTGACCATTATCTTGAGTATGTCTTTGCTGAAACTGTGCCTTTAGAAGAGTTATGCTTAACACCCTCTTTTGTTAATAAAAATTCTTGCCTGATACTTTTCTTCCCGTATTTTTATGCATATTACATTAATGTTCAGTTTCTATTACTTTGCATTTTATTCAGCACTCTATTTAGCAAATTAAAAAATGTCCTTAAGTTCTATATTTGTTCACTATCTCAAAGGATTGTAAATAAAAAATTATCCTTACAAAAAGAACTATTTTCTAACAAAAAAAAGGAGTCGGACTTATGTGCAAACATGAGAAGCATAGAATTCTTTATCCTATTGTTAAAATATAATCTAATTTTTACATGTTCTTTATCATATTATGTAGGGACTTAAGGTTCAACATATCAATACTTGATGAAAAATACCTGTTCCTTATTATGCCTAAGATGTTTGAAATG
>NW_004524686.1:9239411-9250190 GCF_000260255.1 Octodon degus | reverse complement strand
GAAACTGTACTTTCGATTTGATTTGAAACTGTCTCATTGCTATATGTTTATCAATAAAACTTTGAAAAGAAAAAAAAAAGGAGTCTTCAGAAATGAGGATGTAATAGAATATTTTCTGGCCAGAAAGAAGAAAGAAATCATGTCATGTGTAGGAAAACAGATGAAACCGGACACCATCACATTAAGTAAAATATGCAGACTCTGAAAGAGAAGTGCAGCATGATTCTTCTCATGTGAGGAACCTAGGAGAGAAAGAGAAAGAGAAGACACAGCAGCAGAAGGAGATGTACTAGAGAAGAGGAAGGGGATGAACGTGGGGAGGAGAAAGGAGGAGGGGGAAGGAAGTCAGGAGGGGGTAATGAGCGCAGCTGATCAAAGTATGTTACATAAATGCAAGAATAGGCTAACACTGAGCCCACAAGTCTGTGTTACTGATATGCACTTTAAAAAAATGAAGAAAGAGTAGGGGCCGGGGAGATGGCTCAGTAGAAGAAGCGCTTCCCTGGCAAGCGCAAGGGCCTGAGTTCAATCCCTGGTTCCGCCAAAAAAATAAAAATAAAGATAAATGGAAAATAAATAAATAACTAAGAGCCCATTTAACTCAGCTGTCCCCCTTCTAGATATCTTCCCAAAAGAATTAAACTCATCACACCACAGTGATACATATGCACCCAGGTTTATGGCAGCACAACTTGTCATGGCTAAATCTTGAAAGCAGCCCATATGCCCATCAATTAAGCAATGGATAAATGTGATGTGGTATTTAGACACAGTGGCAGAGTAGTACTCTACCATAAAGAAGCAAATTTTGATACATTTGTAGGAAAATAGATGCATCTCGAGATCACAATCTTTTTTTTTTCCAGAACCAGGGATTGAACTCAGGCCCTTGCGCTTGCCAGGGAAGCGCTTATTCTACTTAGCCATCTCCCTGGCCCCTCGAGATCATAATCTTAAGTGAAGTAAATCAAACAAGTTTGTTTGTTTATTTATTTATTTGAAGAACCGGGATTGAACTCGGATTCTTGCATTGAACTCGGGCCCTTGTGCTTGCCAGGCAAGCGCTTATTCTACTGAGCCATCTCCCCAGCCACACTCACACAAATTTAAATACCCTCCTTATTTCTCTTACTTCAGAAGCTGGAAGTGGACATAAGGAGCAAAATGGAGGAGAGATATCTGGAAGTAGCAACATGTTTAAATGGGAAGGGGAACAAGGGCAGGAAAGGAAAAGCAATTTAGAAAAACACAAAATTGAAGGTAAAAAAGGAACAGAGCTCTTGTACACAGAGGGGGAGGAAGATGTGAAAGAAGGGGAAGGAAATGGGAGAAAAGAATTGGGATATATTATATACAGGTACAAATTGCCCATGATGAATGTAATCATTATGTATGGAAAACATGTAGTAATAAAAACAAATTTTAAAAAGGAAGAGCCATATGCAGGCGTGGTGGTGCATGCCTGTAATCCCAGTACTCAGGAGGCTGAAGCAAGAGGATTGTTACAAATTTGAGACAATCTGCTCTGCAAAGTGAGCTGGAGGTCAGCCTGACCTGCAGAGTGCGACACTGTCTCAAAAAAATTGAAAAGAAAATGAAGATGCAAGAGCCAAGGCAAACTATTCTCGTGCTTTGTTCTGATGGTTATAGAGAGCTGTACAGAAATGTGATTGGACCAGCGGCACGGGCCGAGGATCACAGCCCAGAAAGGCCTCACTGCTCCGATCCTCCTCAGTCTGTCTGTGGGACATTCTTTAGCTCCAGGTATAAGGCAGGGCACCTGTCACATGAGGGTCTTCAAAATACAGGGACAGTGAGACCTCTTGGCCACTGTACTTTCCTGTTTCTGTCAGCTTAAAATAGTCAATGTGTCAAAGTGCTATATTCTGGACTACTGTGTTGTGAGCTGTGGCACACAAAAAAGTTACTAGGCTGTCCTGAGGGTTCTGAAACCTGTATTTTGGCAAATTCAGATAATTCTTTTTCTTTTCTTTTTCTTTCTTTCTTTCTTTCTTTCTTTCTTTCTTTCTTTCTTTCTTTCTTTCTTTCTTTCTTTCTTCTTTCTTTCCTTCTTTCTTTTTGTTTTTGATCTTTTGAGACAGGGTCTTGTTGTGCAATCCAGGGTGGCTTTAGCCTTGAATTCTCTACGTAGCCCACACTGACTCAGCTGCTCTTCCTACCTTATGTGTGTGTGCTACCATGTCCAGCTCAGAGCCAGGGAATTCTGACACACACTCAAGTTTGGGATCCACTTTTCTAGGTTAAAAATACTATTAGTACTTTCAGTTGTTTTTTCTCTTTTTAGGAGGTTGAGACAGCTTCTTATATAGTCCAGGCTACTCTTACATTCTGTATGTATGTTAAGCTGGCTTTGGAGTTAAAATTCTCCTGTGTCGGCCTCCTGAGCAGGGATGACATCTGTCTGCCACCACACCACAGCTTTGTCGTGTTTTGTTTTCCTTTTCCATAAAATATTAGAATATCTTTGACTTAATGGATAGAAGCTGTGAGAATGATATACAAAGAAACATTTCCAAGTTAGACTTTGAAACATTTGGATATTTTACAATAATTACATGTATTAGGCAAACTTAGGCATGTGCAGGAGACTGGTTCGATCCTGGCACCACATATCATGCCAGCCCCACTCTCAGGGAGGACTAAGCCAGCCCCCCCAAAAATCGCATGCATTAAACAGCAGGGCATTTAGGCCAGGCATGGTGGCACATACCTGTATTTCCAGCCCTTAGGAGGACGAGGCAGAAGAAGAGAATTTGAGGCCAGTTGGAGTTACATAGTGAGATCAAGTCCAGCCTGAACTACGTATCAAGACCATGTCTCAACAGAATCACAAAAGTAAAGATAAATAAATAAAAAGCAGTAGCTGGATGCTGTGGCACATGCCTACAAACTCAGTACTGAGAAGCTTAATCAAGGGGTTGCAACTCTGAGTACAGTGTGGACAATTTAGCATGACGTAGTTTCCAATAAATAAAAAAAGGGCTGGGGGCTGGGGGTATAGTTCAATGTTAAATAACTCCTCTGGGTTTGATCCCTAGGACTAGGGAGAAAAAAGCAATAAGAGTGAAAAAAAAAACAAAATAGAAATGAATTCTGCCCTGGCCAATTACTTTACAGGTTGCTCAAACCAAATGATGAGTATCTATGAAGAAGTCCAGGTTCAAACAATCATACATACCATGTGAGTTTTGTTTGGTTTTGTTTTGTTGAGATAGGGTCTTGCTATGTAGCCCAGGCTAGTCTGGTACTTGCAAAGATCCTCCTCCATCAGTTTCATGAGTGGTGAGATTACAGTGCATGCCAGCATTCCTGCTTTTAAGTACTTCTCAAAGGTAAACATTGCCGTTTAATTTTTTTTTTTTTTTTGCCGTACTAGGCATGGAGCCCAGGGCTGCACACATGCTAGATAAGTACTGTACTAATAAGCTGTACCTCCAGCCTTTTCTAATTTGTGTGTGTGTGTGTGTGTCCATGGATTAAACACAAGACTTGCACTGCACTACATCCCCAGGATTCTTCTTATCTTCCTTTTTAAATTTTGAGATAGGGACTCTTGAACCATTAAGTTGGCCAGACTGAGGTCCAGTTGTGATTCTCCTCCCTCAGCCTCTCTCAGTACTGGGATTGCATGCGTATACCATGACACCCAGCTACTAAATGTTTTTTGATAAACATTATTTTTACGAGTCAAAAGGAAGCTATATAAGTGGAAAAAATTGGTAGCCATGGATGCTAGGAAAGCACCCGGTTTCTGAATGTGTGATTTTTGAAAAAATGAAAACAGAAAGAAGTGATGAAAGTATTTTTGTGTAAATTGGATTTCATATATTACCTATTCTATTGGGCATAAAGTTGTTTCTTGGGCAAATAATTATTCCATATTTTTTATAGGTACAGAATTATTCCTGGTATTTTTGTTGAATAAGACACATAGAGCAGAACATGTCTCAGAAACTCAGAAACTATTTAAGTGAAAGTAGAATTTGAGAGAAATTGATACTACCTATAAAAAAGTCTAAAGCTGTGTCTCCCGTTAAAGTGTCATGCATTTCAGTCCATCAGCTTTTTTTCTTCCCATGTCACATCTTATCAATGAGACAATATCCCCAGAATTTAGTAACTTAATTTATGTGAGTTGAAAAGTGTAGCTTCCAGTGACTACCAAATAACACACATAGGTTTTTTTTTTGCCTTTTATAAAGATAGCATATTCTTTCACTTGTTTTGAAAGAAACCCTAGATAGATCTCCTACCATTTGAGCCTCTGCTCTATGCCTTTCACACCACCAGGTTTACTTGACCTTGGGTATAGTGGACTGGAACTCCAAGTGTGAATGCTTCTCTTTCCCAGGAGCTGTTAACTTCAAAGCTTATTGGAACCATTTGAATGGTAATATTGTGAAGCACCAGGCCTCAGAAACAAACACTCATAAACCGTCTTCTGCTCATCCTTCCTCCACATTTTCCCTTGCAGCGCATTTGTCCTAGCTGCTGTGCTTCTCTGCCACTCCTTCCAGGGAAAGCATTTCCTTGATTGTTTTACTTCCCCAATTCTCTCCTCATGAGAAAGGCATTAGGCAACTCTCTCCTTGGCCTAGCAGATGGGTACAAAGCAACTTTGTTTGAGGTGTGAGTTGAACTTTATTGAAATTTGAGATCCACTCCTACTTGGATTTGAACTTTGAAGATCCAGAGATAGGAAGTTTCCATACACGGATCAAAACACATCAGAGCAAGATCCATTGATTTGGGCTGGCAACTCTGGCAGATAGGATTACTTTACTCAACAGCTTAAGACAGTGAATCCAGAGAGCCCTGAGAAACCACTCCACAAATGTTGGCTGTCAGTCCCAAGGATGGTTGGAGAAAGCGTGAGTACAAATTAGTGCTATCTCTACCACTGAAAAAGCAAAGCAGAACATGTTTCAGAGAATATTGCCCTTCATTCAACAGTTAATGTCTGTGAGAGACTGTTAGGTCCACAGCAATGTGGAAAGCAGAGAAACATAATTGCAGTGGTGTCCGCAGGAGGTGGTGCCTCCTGAACATGGTGGTATCCAGTGGAGGCAGTGGTGGTGCCCAGCAGGGGGCAAGAACAGGAAATGAGGAAAGAAATGAGGTAAGCCACATGATAGCAGCCCTGGCCTGCTGCTGCCACTGACAGGGGCTCAGGGATGGGCCCTTGTCAAGTAGTACTGGGGAAGTGCTACTTGGAGTCTCCCAGCAATACTTGATGTTCACTTCCAGGAGGATAGGGTTCCACAGGCGAGGGGAACAAAAGACTGAGAAGTCAATATCTGTGACCCTGACAAAGTCTGAGGAAATCTACATTACCTGATGGATCTGTCAGGTACAAAACATGATTTTCACTCTTGGGGAGCTTCCACACACATCTCAGTGACTTGTGCACATGGCAGTAAAGGGGCCATGAAAATAACAAATGAGGAGGCACGGCTAAGGTGCATACAAGTATGTGGGTGCTCATCAATGTGCAGGTGGGTGCTTAAGAAGGAGTAGGATTCCTAGAGTTAGGATGGTGGGAAAGCCTTTCAGGTGGGGGACCCTGTGGTAACAGAAGGTCAGCCTCCTACTGTGTGTGGCTGGGAAGCTGCATCTGGAACTGCAGACTGGAATAGGTTAAAAGATGGAGGGAGCCCAACTATCATCCTGCTTCTGAGAGCCGGAAGGTACCAGAGGAAGGACAGACTTGAAGGTTTTGTACAGGAAGAGTGTGTGTGATTAGAAGGATGCTTCTGGCTGCATGTCTAGGACAGAGCAAGGGTTTGTACATCAGAGAGAGAAACTGCAGGTGGGAGGCCCACTATGAGGTAACTGCCATGATTGTGGGGTGAGGGATGGATGGTCAAGGCCTAGACTACCAGATATAGACAGAGGAAAGGAAAGAACAAAGCCAAAAGAGGTAGGGAGATAGATGTGGCAAAGCTTACAACACCCAGTGCAGAGCCCTAGAGCTGGATCTAAAAAAGGTGAACCATACCCAGGCATGGTAGTACGTGCTGGGAATCACAGCCCTCAGAAGCTGAGGCAGGAGGATCGGCACAAGTTTGAGGGCAGCTTGGGATACATAGTGAGTTCAAGGCCAGCCTGAGCTACATAGCAAGACCCTGTTTCGAAAGAAAGAAAGAAACAAAGAAAGAAAGAAAAAAGAAAGGAAAGAGATAAGTGAGAACAAACAAATAAAAAAAAGAGATAAGCCAGAGCAAAGAAGGACAATGGAAAGAAGACTGAGAAAAACAGGAACTCGGTAGCATTGGAATGAAATTTCTGAGTAAAAAGACAACACATTGCTGGGTGTATAGCTGAGCAGTAGAGTGCATATCTGACATGTTCAAGGCCCAGGGTTCCATTTCCAGCATTGGGTGTAAAAGACTGACAACACATTTGGGTTCTCAGTGTTACTAAACATGGGTCCATTTTTATGGGTCTCGTCCATTTTTCCTTTCTTCTGCAGCAGTGTAAGTTTGGTCCTGGTTAAAGTTATGAAAAAAGTTGGCATTTTTGTTTTAACACAAATAAGGGCATAGGTCTACATACCCCCTATCTCAAAAAATAGAAACAGAACAAAAAGCGCATGATATAGATAACATCATGCAACTTATTTCAATGACCTATCGTGGTTGTTTTTGGTGTCATTGCTTAGAGACTTCTCCTTTTTTCCCCCTTTAAATCAGGGTCTTCTTACAGAATCCAGACTGACTTTGATCTCATTATGTAGTCCAGGCTGGCCTCAAACCCATGATCCTCCTGTCTCAATCTCTTCAATTCTGGGATTAGAAGCATCTGTCATAATACCCCCTTTCATTTTCTTCTTTTTTTCATTTTTTTTTTTTTTTTGGTGGTACTGGGTATTGAATTCAAGGCATTTACACTAAGCCATATCTCCATACTTTTACTTTTCATTTCTTTTTTGAAGTGTATTTAGTACAGGGTCTACCGGGTCTCACTACACAGATCGGACTCAAAGTGATCCACCTGTGTTCAGCCTCCCAAGCACTGGGATTACAGGTGTGCATCACCACGCCCAGTCTCATTTGCCCTCTCAGTTTGCCCCTGGGGTGGGGCCGGCACAGTAGGCCAGGGCTTGAACCCCAGCCTCTGCCTCTGCTTAAGCAAGTGCTTTAATCCACTGAGCTATCTGGCCAGCCCTTACTTTTTGTTTTCAGCAAGGTCACTGACATTCCCTGTCCAGACTTGAAATTGCAATCATTCTGCCTCAGTCTCCAGTGTACTTGGATACAGATAGGTGTGCACCACAGCACCAGCTTCCTCATTCTTTTTTTTTAACACTATGAAACAATCCATTGTTTGGCTACTGCATTTATTTTATCAGTACTCCACTGGTACACATTAATTTAGGTTGTTTCCAAAAGTCTTCTTATAATCAATGTATATATTAGCACTGTGTTCATATACGTAGGCAACTATTCTTGGATAAGTTTCTAGAAGAGAAATAGCTAAGTGAGACAATATGCACAGTTCTGAATCATTTTCTAAATGTTGCAAAATTGCTCGCCAAAACATTTTTCTGATTTAATTCTGCCACTAACAGGTTAATCAAGACATCTTCTTGGATGTCCGTGGCATTTTGTCTACCTGTTCTTCCTAAAACTTCAATAAATACTAGTTTGCCCCATTGGTAGAGATTATACTAGGCATCAGGTCTTAATGAATGAAGGGTTTCTTAATTAAAATAACCAGAAAGTCATTATTTGCAAATATATAAACAAGTTGATTACAGCAAGAGGCTGAATACTTCTAATAAGCATGTGTGGATATTAAATTAACCATGGTTCACAAACCATCCATGGATGCATGACTGATTGGAAATAACCACTTCACAGTGGTTTCCCAGTTCCTCTCTGCCAACTGCCAAATGGTACTTGTGTTTGCACGATTATTATGGTTTGGAGTAACTCATGCTCCTCCCATGTATCAAGTAAACCCATTTTCCCCCTAGGGGGTAATTAAGAAAATGAAAAATACTTATTGGAGGGCTAGTAAGAGAACTTTTCCTTTCTTTTTGATTTAATGGATATTTGTTGAGCATGTCTAATATCTGACAAAATTCCCTTATTCATTGATTCAGAGAGTACATGAATGAGTACAACCTTGTTCTTGCCCTCAGGGTTCTCATGAGGAACAGACAGAAACATAGGATGAGTATAAACATGATTCTAACACTAAAGTAGAAAGCCAGGCATGATGGTATAGGCCTGTGACTCCAAGTACTTGAGGAACTGAGGTAGGAAGATGGGGAGAACAAGGCCAACCTGAACTACATAGCAAGACTCAGAAATTAAGCCAGTAGGGCCGAGGAGATAGCTCAGCAGCATAAGTGCCTGCCTGGCAAGTGCAAGGTCCTGAGTTCAATCCCCAGTACCAAAAAAAAAAAAAAAAAAAAAAAGATTAGAAATTAAGTAAATACAGATAAATAAATAAGTAACTATAGAAGAATGAGAAAATCTCCCAGTCATTGATTCACCCTCAATATCTTCCCAATGTCCTTGGCAATATAGAGCAGAGACAAATCACCCCTGATGTGCCTTGCTTGTGTTGCTGACTCACACAATATGTGAGGTGGTACAGGCCTATAAGCCCAGAAGTCTGGGAGGCTGAGGCAGGCTCTGCAAATTTGAGTTCAACATAGGCATTTCAGTGATTTAAGGAGAGCCTGTCTCAAAAAATAAAACTCAGCCCACATGTCCTGGATTAAATCTCCATGCCGAAAAATTGATCGTTTTTATTTTTTTTAATTCTTTTTATTTTTATTTTTTATTTTTTTTTGCAGAACTGGGGATTGAACTCAGGCCCTTGCGCTTGCCAGGGAAGCGCTTATTCCACTGAGCCATCTCCACGGCCCCAGTTGATTTTATTTTTAAAAAAATCTGGATAAGATTTCGCAGGTAATTTGAGGTAAGGAGAATGCTTCCAGCAAAGGGAAGCAGAGGAGCAGAAGGAGGAGCATGGCTGTGGCTGTAGAACAAAGACCGGTCTTGAACAGCCACTCACATAGCATCAAGGCTCAGAGGAAGGGAGAACTGGAGGATCAGACTAGATCTGAGAATGGCGATCAAATGGCAGGTGAATGTATCCTATGTGATAGCAAGAGGCTCTGGCCAAAGCTGAGCGGCAGGCTGCTGCTTTGGAGCCAGAAACACGTTGGGGCTCAGAGTACAATATCACCAAATACAGTACCTTGGTTATGCAGTAAACCACAGAAGCATGGAGGTCCCCTAACCCACCCCTGCCTTGTCTGTCCTGAAACTTGATCACATAGGCATTCTCAGTCCCTTCTTTGCTTAAAAGTATGTAAGGGTTTCTCTTCTGCATCCGGAGTCCTAGAGGAATCTACCCAAACCGGACTTGCTAAATTCCCCCCAGTTCAACGCCCAAGCCACCTCCACCCCTTGTCCAATTATACTTCTACATGGCTGTCCACTTTTTCTCAGGCTTAAACACAAAACAAAGTTTCTCTTCAGTCTTTGAGCGTCTGCTTCAGAAGGCTCTTGTGCCATGCTAAACTTGGGTTTAAAATATCTCTTGTGCTTCTGTTGTTAATCTGTCTGTTCTGGGCTTGTCACCTGTGAATCTGAGGACAGATGAAGAAATATATTATTTTTTTTTTGTCCTATGGCTTTTTTAAATGAACAGAATGTATTTATTGAGGGAAAGAAAGCTCTTGTCAGAGAGAGGGATGGGGGGGTGCCCAGTTGGGTTTTCCCCGGGTGTCCTATGGTATTAATAAAAGTTTCATATTACCTACTTGAAAATCATCTTTTAAATTAATAAAAAATTCAACCTGTCTTCCATTTAGCAAGTATTTATGGAGTTCTGCAAATTAAAAATTATTCAGTGTATTCAAATTACCCTCTAAGTTTCAATTAGCCCTTCCATATCTGTTACATTAATTTGTGTCTAACATGAAAATGTTTTTCTGCCTCCCCCTAGTTTTGTGGAACAATAAAATGTTGTTCCACCATAGTTTTGGATGGATTCTGCCAGTGACACAAGCACAACCTTAGTTAGTGATAATAAAATATTACTGTATAAAATGACAGAAATTTTAAATAATTTTTAAAGTATCAGTTTGAAATCAAAGGCCCAAGACAGGGTTTTATAAAGTTTAAGATGGCCTCAAACTCACTTTGTAGTCTAGGCTGGCCTCAAACGTGCAGTGATCCTCTGGCCTAGGCCCCCAGAGTGCTGGAATTGCAGGCATGCACCACCACACCTGCTTTGTATTTCATTTTGCTACAGCTTTTTGCTAAATTTCTTGAGGTGGGCTTGAATTTATGATCTTTCTATCTTTCCTGAGTGGCTAGAACTGCAAGCATGTACAAACTCACCTGGATTCTTAATACGATCTCTGTCTCTGTCTCTCATATGGGGGATTAAATTTACAGTCTTCACAATGAGTGACATCATTAACCCTTTTCCATTTTTAAAATTTTTTAGACAGTATTTTACCTAAAACGCTAGTTTTCCAGGGCACGGTTTGAATTTGCAATCTTCCTGCTTCAGCTTTCTTTCTTTTTTTTTTTAGTGGAACTGGGGATTGAACTCAGGCCCTTGTGCTTTCCAGGGAAGCAGTTATTCCACTGAACCATCTCCCCGGCCCCCTGTTTCAACTTTCTAATGTGAGGAGATTACAGGGTTATACTATCATGTCTAGTTTTAATCCTTTTGATTTTAGAGTCCAATTTTTATCATGGGACTGAAACAGACAATTTATTTATT
>NW_004524686.1:9233142-9239287 GCF_000260255.1 Octodon degus | reverse complement strand
TTTTTATTTATTTATTTTTTATTTTATTTTATTTTTTGAAACAGACAATTTACCAACATCATAAAAGAGATAATGTGAAAGTGATTTAGAAATCATCAAAACCCTGTACAAATGCAATTTGTTATTATTACTATTTTGAGTTGTGTTGCAGAATGTAGAGATCAATATAATATTGACTTTAAGTCACTTATGTATCATATATTTCTTTAAATCATGCTGGACATCCTGTTTTTAAAAAAGGATATTATCTCAAAAATAAATAAATATACATATGAATAAATTTCAAATAAAAATTAAATGCAGCCTCTTGGATCAATTTTAGCTAAGCAGCTGTACTTGTAACCCTATTGGTTGATTGTAGTTTGACCCATGTTGTACTCACATTGTGACTTTGCTGTACAAATTACCCCTGACAAGGGCCTCAGTGGCAACCCCAATTCCAGGACCCCTATGTCTGTCAGAATCTAGTCCTGTTCTCAGTAATCGTTTCCTACTCTTAACCTCCTTTGTCCTTTGGAATTCTTCCTGTGATTTCAGAAGACGTGAATGTGGCACATCTGACATCTCCTAAGTGGGGAGTTCTATTTTTCCTTGTATCATTTTGTAGGCCCCAGTGAGATCTTTGGAGGGAAATAGAGCTTGCTTTTATTTTATAATACCCCTAAATATTTTGAGTGGTTCATTTATTGTGACAGTTCATTTTATTCTGAAAATAAAAATTTTTCACTGTGATTTGCTGATTGTTTATGCCTTTTGTTGGTTGCTTGAGCCGTGTTACAAATTGAGAGCAAGGAAGATTGTCATGTCTTCAGAATTAGGGTTCTTTTTTTTAAATTAATTAATTAATTTATTTGTGTGTGTGTGTGTGTGTGTGTGTGTGTGTGTGTGTCCAGCTCGGCCCACCTGGGGGCGGGGCTGGCTGGCATGTGGTGCTGGGGGATTGAACCACGGTCCTTGTGCTTTGTTATGCTTGTTCTAAGTAGGTGCTTTAGACCACTGAGCCATCTCACCAGCCCCAGAATTAGGGTTCTTTGATGGGACATTTTTCTTATTGCAAGCATGGCCTTATACTCCTGTTTTATATGCTGCATTTAGACTTACTGGTTGCTGAATTTACTTGTATTCCCTTCTTGACTTGTTTGGTGCTTATGAGATGTTATATCATTTTACATGACTGTTTGGAATGGGGTTTTGGATTTCTATTTTTTAAAATTCATTTATTTTTGTCTTTTTGAAACAGGGTCTCACTATGCAGTTCAGGCCAGCCTTGAGCTCACTTTGTAGCCCAGACTGGTGTTTTTGGTTTTTTTTTTCTCCCCAGACTGGTCTTGAACTTGCAATGATTCTCCTGCCTCAGCCTCCCGAGTGCTGGGATTACAGGCATGCGCCACCACACCTGACTTTGAATTTCTAATTGTTTTGCAGCTCACCACCTTGCATATGTCTGAGGCAATGGGACAGGTTTTGGCAATTCATCCCTATTATAGATGGTTGTTATCATTGCCAACAAATGATAACATGTTTCTCTTTATAGTATTGAATTTTTTTTTTCTTTTCATTTGGAAGTTCCTGAATCCCTAGAAAATGAGTGCTCATCTATAAGGAGAGCAAGGATAGACATCCCTTTGTAGACTGTGTAACCTCAATTTTTGGATTAGAAACGATTTGGAATTCCTGCTCCTCTAGAAGGTACACATGAGGGTAGTGCCTGGGTCGGGGCTTATTATGTAACCTGCAGGAGAGACTCTTTGATTGCTGATTTTCTGCTTGGCAATTTGCTTGGAGTCAACAGCACCTTTTATATTTGTAAGCATGTTTTACTAAGGACCGGAGACCCACTCTCAGAAAGCTTTTGCTCTTGATTTTCTCTCTTCCCTTGAAATGGCTAGGATTTTGTTGCTGTGCCATACATAGAATCATTCTTCTATCCTTTCTCCATTACCCTGCCTTTAAGAAATAATGCACTTTAAATAGTATTTTGTCCAAGGCAATTCTCTTTTCTATGGCTGCTGGATTCCAGAAGCAGATTTCTGGAATGGTGAGTTTCTCTTTTCTTTCATGTCTTTGAAGTGAACCTGACCTTCACTTATCTCTGGATCATATTCGAAAAACCAGTCTAGACATAATCCCCAAACTCAAAGAAGATACGTAAAGCTTTAGTCTATATTTATCAGCCTTTCTACCCTTAGGCAGGACTGTGAATTGACTCCTTTAACTTTCCCCTCAACTCAAGAAAGCTGCACTATAGGGCAGACTGACTGGTTTTTATAGCACAGTTAAATTCACTGATAGAATAAAAAATGTTCCTAGGTACCCTTGTGAATTAATAACAGTCATGATTTCTCTCTAGAACATTTTGCCAGGCTGGCCACCTTTCACAGAGATATAAGAACAGGTTATGAAAAGCTAAGTATGGTCCAGGGTTATAGGACCACAGGGAAGGGGGTCCAAGAGCATAGTAAGAGCAGCTAAACCAGCTATGACCACTTTCTTGTATCTCCAGGTCATGGTCACTGATGTTAGATGAGGTTAAGTTTAAGAGGACTCATTTGATTAGGCCCTGAGCAAGAGGTAGAGACAGGGGTGCCTTCTTTCCTTTGTCCCTTTTCATTTTAAAATACACACTTAACTTCAAAGACTGTCACCTCCTTCTTTGCATAACCAGATTTGGTCTGAGCACCCACCCCTGGAAATAATTAAAATTACTTTAGAGTCTGTTCCTTCGATATGTGGCTATCAAAACAACAGTTTTATCTTTCAGCTGTGGCTGCCAAAGCAACAGTGAGAAATCTATGTAGCAGGCCGTTTCAATAAAATGAACCATCAATTTAGGGCCCATCTTAGAAACTGTCTTCACATTCATAGGTGCGAAAGGCTCCCCACACTTCTGATTCTTATTATAAGAGATCTTCATTGATTGATCTATAACATGTCTGAGTACGGGTATTTTCCATCAAGTATTGATGTGTTGAACTTTAATTCCTTATAGAATATGCAGAAAAAATTTAAAAAATAGGAATAAACACATGTTTTTACACAAAAATTTAGAAATCTAACCATATACAGTATTGCAGCAGGACAGTCCTGTGACATTTTTTTTCTTTTTCTTGTGTCCTTTTTTCATTTATTACCCTTTATTTAAAGAAAAAAAACCCTTTTACTTGAGAGACAGTATGGTAATAATTGGTATGTCATGACAAGAAGTACGTATTTACAAGATCAGAATGACAGGCATTCCAAACATGACCGTTCTATTACACATTGCTATCTTTAGTGCAGTTGCTTGGTTCACAGGCATCAGCATATATAGTCAGGTTGAGAATCTTGTCAATTAACAGCTAGATTCAAAAACCTGCTGATGTTTCTCAGGACCATTGTGTTACCCAACTTGTGTGTATAAATGTATGGCTTTGCCCCTGTCATATTTCCCAGCTTTTCTCATTACCCTCTCCTCACTGTCCAATCCTCAAGTTCTTGCTTTCCTTTTAATTGTGTTATACCTCTCTATTTGGAATTCTCCTTTCAACTTCTTATGCTAGGGAGACAGTATGATGTTTACACATGTGGGTATAGTTTATTTAGCTTATAAGTATATCTTCAAGTGACCTCTACTTAAATATGAAGGCTTCGAGTTTATTATTCTTTATAGCTGAGTAATACTTCATTGTATAGAAATACCACATCTGTTTCACCCATTTCTCAGGTGACGGGCATCTTTGTTTTTTCCAAGATTTGGCTATCACAAATTGTGCTGCTATAAACATTGGCACACATATATCACTATTATATGATGTTTTCATATCGTCTGGGAAAATTCCCAGTAGAGGAATAGCTGGTTTAAATGGGATTTCCAGTCCAACTTTTTAAAGGAGTGTCCACCTGATTTCCACAATGGTTGCACCAGTCTACATTTCCACCAGCAGTGGAGAAGGGTTCCTTTTCCCCAACAGCCTCTCCAACATTTGTTGTTGGTTGATTCTTTATGATAGTCATTCTTTCTGGGGTGAGATGATATTTCAATGTTGTTTTAATTTGCACCTCACGGATGGCTAGTGATGTGGAGCATTTTTTCATATATTTATTCACTTCTTTAATTTTGTCCTCTGAGAAGTGTGTGTTCATCTCAGATGCCCATTTCTACATTGGGTCTTTAAATTTAGAGGCGCTGATGTTTTCTAGTTCTTTATAAATTCTAGAGAGCAAACTTTTGTCTGAGTGTTTATTAGTTAAGATTTTTTCTAAATTTGTGGGTTGTCTTTTTACTTTGTTGATAATTTCCTTTGATGTGCAAAAACTTCTCAATAAGAGGTGGTCCCAGTTGATAATTCTTCCAAGTATTACCTGTGTGATTTGATTTTTGTTCATGAATACTTTGCCTACCCCTATGTCTTCAAGAGTTCCTCCTACTTTCTCTTACAGGAGATTTAGTGTTTCTGTTTTAATGTTCAGATCTTTAATCCATTTTGACTTTAGCTTAGTGCATGGTGATAGACCTGGGTCAAGTTTTCATTTTCAGCATGTAGAGAGCCAGTTTTTCTAGCACCATTTGTTAAAGAGGCTATCTCTCTTCCAGTAAGCGTGTTTGGCCCCTTTGCCGATGATCAGGTGGCTGTGTATGATCATACAGGCCTCTGCATCTTCTAATTTATTCTATTTATCCTGAGGTTCATTGTGTTGCCAATACCATGCTGATTTTTATCACAGTAGCTTTGTAGTATAACTTCAAGTCAGGAATTGTAATGTCTCCTGCCTTGTCTTTGTTGTCCAGGATTGCCTTTGTTATTCTAGGTTTTTTCTGGTTCCAAGTAAATTTTAGGAAGAATTCCTCTAGGTCTGAGAGGTATGTTGGTGGTAGTTTGATAGGGATTGCATTAAATCTGTACAACAATTTTGGGCAAATGGCCATCTTCACGATGTTACTTCTTTCTATACAGGAGTAGGGAATATCTTTCCATTTTCTGAAATCCTCTATGATCTCTTTTTTCAGATAACTGTAATTTTCCATGAAAAGATCTTTGACTTCTTTAGTCAGATGAATTCCAAGGTATTTCATTTTCCATGGTGCTATTGTGTGGGTATTGTTTCTATAATTTCTCTCTCAGTGTGTTTGTTATCTGTGTAGAGGAATGCTATTGACTTTTGGGTATTGACTTTATATCCTGCTATGTTATTGAATTTGTGTATCAATTCTAGTGGCTTCTTGGTGGAGTTTTTTGGGTCTTCCAAGTAAAGTATCATGTCATCTGCAAATAATGATAATTTAATTTCTTTTTTTTTCTTTCTTTCTTTTTTTTTTGGTGAAACTTGGGATTGAACTCAGATCCTTGCACTTGCTAGGGAAGTCCTTATTCCCCTGAGCCATCTCTCTGACCCCAAATCATTTATTTTTTTAATGTAGCTGTCTCACTACACAGCTTAGATTCATAATGATTCTTATGTCTCAGCCTCCCAAGCATTGGAATTACAGGTATGCACCACCCATGCCCAGTTTTGGTGGCCAGCTTAGCATGTGGCTTGTGCGGAATGCAATACTGGGGATCGAACCCTGGTCCTTGCACTTGTCAGGCAGGTGCTTAGACTACCAAACTATCTCCCTGGCCTACTTCTTTACCTATTCTAATTCCTTGTATTTCTCCCTTTTGTCTAATGGCTCTAGCTAATGATTCCAGAACGATATTGAATAGTAGGGGTGATAGAGGACATCCTTGTCTTGTACCAGATCTAAGAGTAAAAGATTTCAGTTTTTCTCAATTGAGAATTATATTAGCCATTGGGTTGTCATAGATGTCTTTTATCTGGTTGAAGTAGAGGCCTTCTATTCCAATTTTCTGTAGGACTTTGAACATGAATGAGTGTTGGACTTTGTCAAAAAACTTTTCTGCATCAATTGAGATGATCATGTGGTTTTTAGATTTCATTCTATGTATCCCATAAATTCTGATAAGTTGTGTTTGAATTTTGATTGAATTGTAGACATATTGTTGAATTTTTTATTTAATTTCATCTGTGACCCATGGTTACCGAGTAGGGTGTTGTTTAATTTCCATGTATTTAGGGTTTTTTTTTCTGGTTTCTTTTGTCATTTGTTTCCAGTTTCATTGCACTGTGGTCAGATAATATGCATGGGATAATTTCTGTTTTCTTG
>NW_004524686.1:9208772-9231971 GCF_000260255.1 Octodon degus | reverse complement strand
ATTATTCTTGTGCTGAATTTCTGGGATCTTGACTATTATATGTCTTGGTGTATTTTTAATTGGGTTGAGGTTACTTGTGTTCTGTATGCTTTGGTTACCTGCATGTCAGATTGTTTCCTCATAATTGGGAAGTTTTCTGCTATTAGATCTGCCCATGTTTTTTTTAATGTTCTTTGTATTGACTCCTTCTTTTTCACTGATGCCTTGTAATCTCACATTGTTCGTATTAACATCGTCCTGCAAGTGATGTATTATTTTTTCCTGCATCCTAGTTTTTTTAGGAGCTCTTTTCTTACCTTTTCACTAGTTGCACCAGAATCGTCAAGATCTAAATCTCTGTCTTTACTTTCACTCAAATGGTTTTGCAAGCTTGTGATTGAGATTTTAAGTTACTCTATATCTCTTTGACTCTGCTTCATGTGATTTATTTCTTTCCTGTAATGCTCATTCCAGGAATCTGTCATTTTTCTAATCTCCTCTACTTTCTTTTTTAATTAATGTCTTCTTTAGAAACAGTTATTAATTGTTTTACTGCAGTGTTTTTTTCAGATTGCGTTTCCTCCCTATGTTTATTTAGTTTATTCTTCACTTCAGATGCTGAGTTCAGAGAATTCTTTTTTTATTTCAGAAAAGAATTCCACTCTGAGTTCCTCTATAATTTTCTGCTGTTGCTTATTTGCTATTGATGCTTTTAATTCCTACATTTGAGCTGAGCTAGTAGAAAAGAACTCTGCTCTGAGTTCCTTCATGACTTTCTGCTGTTGCTTATTTACTATTGTTGCTAATGATTCATACATTTGAGCTGAGCTAGTGTCTTCTGCACTTGTTCTGTGTGGTCATTTGGTTTCTTCCGTATATTTCTTCATTTGATTCTTTACTGCAAATGCTATTAATTCAGGGATTTCTTTTTTATTTCCAATCTGAGTTCCTCTATACCTTTCTGCAGTTGTTTATTTCAGAAGCTGTTGATTCATTGATTTCAGCTTTGTGATTCCCAATTTGTTCTGTGTTAGTGTCCTCTGCACTTGTTATGAGTGGACTTGGGGTCTGAGATTGCATTTTGTTCCTTCTTGTCATTTAGTGTAGCACTGTCTTCTGACATTTGTTGTGGAGTTTTGTTGCAGTTATAACCTTAGCATGTACTGAAGTTCAGGTGCAGATCTACAAAGTTTGGCTTTATCCAGATGTGCCTGGCTTGGGTCTGGCTGCTGTGCTCAGCTCCTTCCTGCTGCTGCCCTTGAGGGTGAACCTGTTGTGCCCCTCTGTCAAGATGTTCTGCTTCTGGACTAGCTGGGTGGTTCTGTCCTCTACACTCTCTGTAGGGATTGCAGCTGCAGGGTTATACTCCAGGCCTGTATGCCAGGCCTGGGCTGAGTCTGGAGGGGACTAGGTGGAATAACAGGGAGAGGAAGCTCTCCCACACAGTCACTGGGCCTGGGCTAGGACTGGATCTGGGTATCCCCAGAATGTGGCAGAAATTCTCACTCGGCGGGCGGGGGGTGGGTGCTGATGAGTGGTGCGGGGCTCCCAAGGGGCTGGAAGAGAGTCTTACCCATGCTGGGCCTGGTCTTGGACCAGCAGTCCAGCCGGTGCTGGGTAGCTGGGCGAGATGTGTTGACTTATGATTGACATGTTACTTACCTGTTGTTTACTACTTTTTCTCCTGTGTTTAATTGTTTGCCATATTTATTTGTTTGCTTCTGATCTCATTCGTGGAGTTCTGATCACTTTGGTCCCTCTCTAGAGCACCTTTCAGTAGTCTGTGTAGGGTTGGCTTTGTCATCATGAAATTCTTTGGTTGTTCTTTGTCATGGAAGTATTTCACTTCTTCATCAAACTTGAAAGAGAGTTTTGCAGGGTATAGTAGTCTGGGCTGGAATTTGTTTTCATAGAGAACTTGAAGTACTCTGCTCCATGTTCTTCTTGCCTGCATGGTTTGTGAAGAGATGTCGGCCATAATTCTGATGGGTTTTCCTTTGAATGTGATCTACTTCTTTTCTCTAGCAGCTTTCAGTATATTATTCTTGTGCTGAATTTCTGGGATCTTGACTATTATATGCCTCGGTGTGTTTTTAATTGGTTTGAAGTTATTTGTTGTTCTGTGTACTTCGATTACCTGAATGTGAGATTGTTTCCTCATATTTGGGAAGTTTTCTGCCATTACTTCTGCCCACATTCTTTTTATATCATTTGTGTTGATTCCTTCTTTCTCATTGGTGCCTATTAGTCTCACATTGTTCATCTTTGCATCATCTTTTTGGTGATGCGTTATTTTTTCCTGCATCCTTGTTGTTTTTAGCGATCTTTTCTTTCCTTTTCACTAGCTGCACCAGCGTCTTCAAATCTGAAACTCTTTCTTCACTTTCACTTAAACGGTTTTGCAAACTTGTGATTGAGGTTTTAATTTCCTCTATATCTCTTTGACTCTCCTTCATGCGATGTATTTCTTTCTTGTATTGCTCTTTCAAGGAATCCATCATTTTTTTAATCTCCTGTATTTTTTTAATCAATGTCTTCTTTAGAAACGCTGGGGCCCGCGGAGATGGCTCAGCGGAATAAGCACTTCCCTGGCAAGCACAAGGGCCTGAGTTCAGTCCCCGCTTCTGCCAAAAAAAAAAAAAAAGTTATTAGTTCTTTTACTGCAGAGTATTTTTCAGATTGCGTTTCCTCCGTATTTTTCTGTATTTGCTTCTTTCCTTCAGATGCTATAAATTCAGAGATTTCTTTTTTTATTTCAGAAATTAATTTTGCTCTGAGTTCCTCTCTACATTTCTGCTGTTGTTTCTTTTCTTCCAACGCTATTAATTCATACATTTGATATGAGCTAGTATCCTCTGCAGTTTTTCTGGGTGGGCATTAGGTTTTCTCCATATGTTTCTGTATTTGATTCTTTAGTTTAGGTGCTGTGAATTCAGAGATTTCTTTCTTTGTTCTAGAAATTAGTTCTACTCTGAGTTCCTCTATACCTTTCTGATGTTGTTTCTTCGCTTCCGACACTATTAATTCATACAGTTCATCTGAGCTAGTGTCCTCTGCACTTGTTCTGGGTGGGCTTGAGGCCTGAGACTGCATTTTGCTCTTTGTCTTTATCATTTCGTATTGCACTGACCTCTGACCTTTGGTGTAGAGCTTTGGTGCAGTTATGACCTTATCACTTAATGAATTTCAGGTACCAATATACCACATTCTAGTTCATGCAGTTGTGCCTGGTTTGTGTCTGGCTACTGTGTTCAGCTCCTTCCTGCTGTTGCCCTTGGAGGTGAGCCTTCTGTGCCCTTCTGGTAATATGTTCTGTTCCTGGATTAACTGCGTGGTTTTGACCCTACTTTCACTTCTGAGATTTCAGCTGCAGAGTTTCACCCCAGGCCTGAATGCAGGCCTGAGCTGTGTCTGGAGTGATGTTGGTGGCAGCAGGATAGTGCAGAAGCTCTTCCACACACTCACCGGGGCTGGGGTTTGGTGGGTCTGCAGGGCTCCCAAGAGAGCAGCGGAAGTTCTCACTCACAGCACAGGCTGTGCTGGCTCTGCATGGGCTGCGACGGTCCAGAGATCGCAGGGAAAGGCCTCTCTCATGTAGAGGGCCTGGGCTTTGTCCGAAGGGTGCACGACAGAGCAGAAGCTCTCCCACACACTCGCAGGGCCTGGGGTTGTGCAGATATGAAGTAGTCCTAAGGTGTGGCAGAAATTCTCACTCACAGGGCGAGTGCTGACTCTGGATGGACAGGGGAGGTTTGGAGAACATGGGGAATGGCCTTTCTCATGTTGATGGCCTGGGCTTGGTCCGGTGGGCATAGGACAGAGCTATAAGTCTAAACTTTATGTTTTTTTTTTCACTGATGACAATTTATTACGTTTGCAGTATACAGACCAAATAGTAATTAGACCAGGATTATGTCTATATAGAAGTGGGCAAAGATAGATGCCATTCTGGGGGGGGACATGTGCATTTAATCATGAGTTAGTTGTTTGATCTTCTGCTTATGTCGTTCAATTTCTTTCTCCATACGTTCAATTGCCTTTTTATGATGATAGATTTCATCTTCATGATGTCTCTTCAAGGCTGCTAGTTGTTCTTTAGTCTTCTGTCGGAAGAAGCGCTCCTCTTCAGCCTGCTCTCTCTTCGAGAAGGCCCCACCGGCGTCTCGGATCGAGCCGGAAGAACTCTCATGATCCTTATCCGAGCTGAAGCCTCGGGTTTGCATGGCCCTCATTCCCCAAACGCCGAGCCGAGCCCGAGACGCCAACGCCGTACCTGCCATTGTTCCTAACGCAGTTTTATAAGTCTAAACTTTAAATTTATGTTTATAGAGTTAAGACTGTGTAAGTTTATCACATACAATGTAACTAATAGGTGTTCTCCTTTATATAATGCATGCTTAGAACATAAATGTATAAAATCATCAAAATTTGACATCTCTTTGAAATCTGGTCCTTATATTTAAATTTGATCTTCATCTGTTGGTTTTCACTAAACATTTTGTTATTGTATAAATGAGATGCACTTATCTGTCAGGTATTGTGTCTATTTGGGTTCATTGTCACTATTTCCTAAACTCATCAGAGCTGTAAAGGTGTCCCTAATTCTTGTCAATATATTTGCACTTTATAAAATCTGTTAAAGGGGAATAAAATGTGTCTTAAGAATAAAATCTAATGGCAAGATAGCTCAGAAGACTGGAACAGGGGTTCCATCCCCGGTCCCGTATGTCATGTAGGCCCTGCCCCTGGGGTGACCTGAGCCGGCAACCAAGTCCAAGTGTGGTGGCACATGCCTGTAATTCCAGCACTGTGGAGGTTGAAAGTAGGAGGATCACTACAAGTCTGAGCTGCATAGTGAGACCCTGTACCAAATACATAAAATAAAAAAAAATCTAAGTATATATAAATATTTCTATATAGTTGTGACATCTATTATTGTTAGCTTCAATGGTTTATTAAATGGTACATTTGTATTTCCCAAGTGTACAAACCTTCAAAGATCCAAAAATAAAAACAACATATTGGTGTTTCCAGGTTAAAGTTATTTAAGGTGATAAACTTTTTAGGCTCAAACATGTGGCATTCCTTTGTTTGTGCTCAAGCTATATATAATGGAATGTACATACCAATCCAACATGATACATCCAGTCAGGTGTTATAGATATGTTTTCAGAATTAATATAGATATATTAATTGTGCTATGTTATTGTTATGTGATTGTGCATAACCCTTAAAGGTACCTGAAGACTGCAGTTCAGACAATATCAGTACAATAGTTAGAACTTAGACATTAATGATCAGTAAATTTTATTCTACTTAACTATCAACCTGGTAGCAAAAAGTGGATAAAAGATAATAATTAGGTAAAAGTTTCTGTCCATCATTTATTTATTTTTCTATGGGTCATTTAGTAGTTTAAAATAACTGAATAAAAATTATTTTATACCTTTACTGGAGTAGGGGCTTGGGATTACGCACATGGCTGAATTATTTTATACTAAAATAAAAATTGAAATGCATTTCATTTTTTTTTGGCAGAACCGGGGATTGAACTCAGGCCCTTGCACTTGCTAGGGAAGCACTTATTTCACTCAGCCATTTACCCAGCCCTCAAATGCATTTCAGAGAGAATAAGAAAATCTAATGGCTCTAACACAATAATTTTATTGTGATTATTATTGTTAAATTATAACACCCTGAGACCTAAAGAATAAAGTGGACTTCTTTAAAATTCAAGCAGCTATTTACAGGTTTATTATAGAAAGCTCATAATAAATCAAGTAAAGAAGAGGCTCTGGAGAAAGCTTTATACAAACATCTATAAAGAAAATGTGATATGAGAAGAATTATGTACAGTAAATTTTTTTTTAAGACTTCAAGCTTTCAGTTTTTATTTTTGACACATTTTGGGCCCGTTTTTTAAAAACTACAGATGCCCATCAGGAAATAGGAAAGACAATTAGACTGCCTACATATTATATAGCTTTTCTAGGTGCACATTTCTTGACAATTATTTTCTTTTTATTTATTTATTTTTCGCCATAATTTTATTGATAAACAAATAGCAATGAGACAGATTCAAATCAAATTTCTATGACAGTTTCAATAATTAACACATTGCATACATTCTTCCTAGTGGTTAATTGCTGTACAAGATGAGGACATGATATCCTATTTACAAACACCATTAGAACAAATCACTCTATTCATCAAGAGAATGTAACTATATATCTATCCTAACCACTTTGAATACACAAATACAAAATGGACATTCATCTGTATACTCTTTTTTTTGTTAAGTTCCGTTATTTCAATATTAAAGGTCTGTAAACTCAGAAAAATATTCTAAAAACAGTCCAGTATCCCATAATATTGTTGGGTCTTGTGCTTCACTGGCAATGTCAGAAATTGTTGACCTGAGCTGCCCACAGCTCAACATAACAGCAGGGCTTTACTTCTTATATTTTATTTTTATACTTTTCTGCTGGATGGCTAAGACCAAGGTAAAGCAGGACCTATGCAACAAGAGTTGTAGCTTTTGGGTCTGATAAGGTCAGTCAAATCCCCTCAGGATTTATCCTGAGATCCTATACCTCAGATTGTAGAACCTTTGTCAGTGTCAGCCATGTGGATGAGACACGGCCATTGCTTGGCCAATGAGCTCTCTGTGAAAGCCTGAGAGAATGTTTTCTCTCCATGTGATTCTCCTTAGGCACACTCTACATCATCTATCACTTTCCTCTTTGGCCCCAAAATCTCCTTGATCAGAAAATTTGAGACACTACTGAGTTACATGACGTTCCAGTACAAGTTCTCATATGTCCTGAGTCTTAATTGACCTTGGAAGGCTAGGGCCAAAATGTTGGCTTTCCTTGTAGTCTTCCTTTTTCTCTAATTTTGGTCTGCAAACTTAGGTTGTTAACCATCCAGAAGACAAGCTTATTGTTATTACCATACAACTTAGGCTGTTAAGCTTAACCTCACTATCTGTCTGCATATCAAACATCTTAGGCATAATATGGAACAGGTATTTTTCATCAAGTATTGATATGTTGAACTTTAAGTCCCTACAGAATATGATAAAAAACATTTAAAAATTAGAATGTATTTTAAAAATAGGCATAAAGAATTATATACGTCTTATGTTTACACATAAGTCCAGAAATCTCACCATATACAACCTTGAAGCAGGACAGTCCCACAATATTCCTTTTCCTGTCTCTTGCTTTCCTTCACCACCTCCTTCTTCTTGAAAAACCATCTACCCAAGAGACTTCATAGCAGCAACTGGCATGTCATGACAAGCAGCCCATATTCAGAAGAACAGAATGACAGGCACTCCAAGCATGAAACTACTATTACAGATTACCATGTGCAGTGCAGTAGCTTAGTTCACAGGTATCAGTATATATAGTTAGTCAGGGTGAGAATCGTTCCAATTAACTGCTAGATTCAAAAATCTTCTGAAGATTCCCAGGATCATTGCCTTGCCCATCTTCTACACATAACTGTATGGCTTGACTTATTCATGTTTCCTAGCTCTTCTCCTTTCCCTCTCTTGGTTAGTTAGTCCTTGAGATCCTGCTTTCCTTTTACTTGTATTATACCTTTCTATTTGTATTTCTTCTTTTGAGTTCTTATACTAGGGAAACTATGTGATATTTACACATGAGTGTCTGTTTTATTTCATTTATGAGTATATGTTCAAATGGCATCCACTTCAATATAAAGTCTTCGAGTTTATCAATCTTAATAGCTGAATAATACTCCATTGTGTAAAAATACCACAACTTTCTCAACCATTCCTCAGGTGATGGGCATCCTGGTTGTTTCCAAGATTTGGCTATCACAAATTGTACTGCTATAAACATATGCACACATATATCACTATGATATGATGTTTTTAAATCCTCTGGGAAAATTCCCAGTAGAGGAACAGCTGGATTAAATGGGATTTCCAGTCCAAATTTTCTAAGGATTCTCCACACTGATTTCCATAATGGTTGCTCCAGTCTACATTCCCACCACCAGGAGTGAGAGCAAAATTAGATGATTCAAATATGTGGAGAAATTTTCAGAATGGTATAGTTTATAAAAAGTATATATTTAGTTTTTTTGATGTTTTACTCGTGTTGATTTGGTTGGGCCCAGGCTACTTCTTCAAAAAGCTCTTTGTATATTCATAATAGTTAGGATAGATATATAGCTACATTCTCGTAATTGAATGAGAAGAAAGATTTGTTCTGATAGTGTTTGTGGACAGGATATCATGTCTACATCTTGTACAATGAATGTCCACTAAGACAACAACGCAATGCATTAGTTATTGAAACTGTCTTACTAATCAGTTTTGAAACTGTCTCATTGCTATTTGTTTCTCAATAAAATTATTTTTAAAAATAAAAGCTTTCTGTTGCTCAGAGGAGAGTAGGGGCATGGCCTCAACTTTCACATCATCACTCACTCCTCTCCAGGTTCCAGCTGTCCTCTTTGGTCTCACTGGTACTTTTACACAAATGTTGTAACTCTTGTTATTCAGACTGGTATTAGACACCAGCCTTCCTCCATGAATACCAGAAAAAAACTGAGACTGTTAAGAGAAACAGGGTAGTGCTGCCTTCTTAGGCATTTCAAGATGATTTGAGCAAGTTGCACATGTTTTGTGATCTGATTTTCTTTTCTTTATCTGTTTCCAAAAGGATGACTGTCCATATCTCAATGCCTGTTCTGCTCCCACTGTGTTATTGTTGTAGCAGATCTTCTCTTCTGTGTAGGAGGCAGGACATGATAGGACCCAGTCCTATCTTTTTCCTTAGGACTCACTACATTGGTAGGTCACCCAACTTGAGCAAGGACATTGTTGAAACTCAGAGAAAAGGAACCAACTAATGCAGTATATCAAAAAAGAAGGGCCACCAAAGACAGAAATGCCTTCTATGATTCCATAGAAAGCTACCTAGTCAAGCAAGACTGTGAATTCATCCTGATAGGGGGACATGGACAGAGAAACTGAGAGATCATAGATCCAAAAGTCATGCTTGAGTGCCTGCAAGCAGGTGCAGGGGCCAGAGGTTTGATCCCAGGGCCTGCCATGCCAGCCTTGTCCTCAGGGCACTCTAAGACAGCAACTGAGACTAGGCGTGGTGGTGTGTGCCTGTAATCCCAGCTCTTGGGAGGCTATAAAGAGGTGGATCACTATGAGTCCTACCTAATAGTGAGGCCCTGAACACCTTGTAGACCTAAAATACAGAAAAAAGTAATGTTGAGGAGATTTAACTGACCTTGATACATAGCAAGAAGTCTCACTTTAATTTAATCTTAAATACCTAGCAGAATACTGTAATCAATAGATGCATAAAATAATGCCATAATAATGAAGGCTAGACATAGAAAAGGTTTTCTAATCCCTGCTCTCTGCTGACACTCTCCAGTTACCCCTATATCTAACCACTGTTATGGTTCACTGAGGCTTGAACTTTATAAAAACTGAGCAAGAGTCTTTAAGTTCCTTAGCTAAAATTGTCCTTCAAAATAACAAATCTCTCCATCTTCTTACAGAGAAAACTGTAAGGACTTGTGACAAAGAAATATCAAACTTACAGATAATCTCCATCAGTGCAGGGGTGTAAGAGCCACCTAGTTACAGTCGCTATTCCAGTACCTTAAGAACAGTGTCTGGACATGGTTCTTTTCTCCAACTTGCCTTTCTTTTTTGGTGCTCATATTTTGATGGTACCTGCTCTAATTTCTTGAGATATTTTCACCTAGCAGCTTCCAAACTCCATGCGATCATGTAGATGCAAGCAATGACAAGTGTACCCGCTTCTTTTCACTAGAATCCACTAGATGACCTTCTAGGGGGAGTTCATAGCTGTTAAAATACAACAACAGTTTTATGCAAAGTCAACTAGATTAACTCCCTAAAAAAGTTCCCTGATTAGGCTTACCCCTACACTGACAAGTTCTCAGCTCAAAATAGCTAGATTAAAACTTCACTCATCTTCTCCTAACTGCAGTTAGAGATAGCTATTTGGGGGGACTCTAGACAGATTAATTAATATACAGTTACACATTTGCTGGAATATCAATGAAGTCTGCAGAACAATATAGAGATATCGAATTGTGACAGGAGGTACATCTGAAGAACACTAGGCCTCAAGATAAAGATACAGTTATCAGGCCTATATGCCTCCCCAAATGCTAAACAGTAACTTGGAATTATACTATAATTGGTATTATCTGGTACAGTAATGTCCAGATAGGCATCAGCCACCCAGATGCCTCTTGAAACCCTTTCTTCTTTTGATGTATTCTTGCTACATGAACTGCTTCCCTATCGGACTAATATTAGTTAAGCAGTTATAGTTTTAATCCTATAGGTTGACTGTGAGTTCGCCCACGTTATACTCACATTGTCACTTGGCTATATAAATTACCTCTGACAAAAAGCCTCAGTGGCAACCCACTACTGGGATCTCTCCTGTCTCAGGATTTCTTTCTGTTTCCTAGATGACTCCTCTAAACCTCCTTTATCTTTTGGAATTCATCCTTCAATTTCAAGGGACACAAATTCAGTACATCTGAAACTAGAAGGTTGGGAGGTATTTTCCCCCTATATCAAATAATCATGCTAAACATGTACAATATCTACAAAATCAATGTTTATCAACAAAAGCCATACTTTTGAAATGGAATGAGTGTAAATAAAAGAGCATTTTTTTTTGATATGAAGTCTCATTACATGGACCAGGCTGGCTTTGAACTTAGAATTTCTCTGTTTCAAGTTCCTGGGTGCTGGGCTTACAGGTAAGTAGCACAGTCTGACTTTACATTTATATTCAGATTTTGTACTTTTGATATTACACCTAACTCAGATTCATACACACAGTGTGTGTGCTTGTATATATGTGTATTATTCGGCTGTTTAAACCATGCTAGAATTTTTGTACTATAATTTAAAAAATGTAGTTTATAAAGGTGATTGTTGTGGCCAATGCCTATAATCCCATCCCTAGGGAAACTGTGGCAGAAGTATTGAGAGACTGAGCCCAACTTAGGCAATTTAGGGACTTCAGGAGACCCTGTTTCAATGTAAATAACAAAAGCACTGAGGAGGCAGTTTAGTGGAAAGGCTCTGAGTTCCATCCTCAGTACTACAAACAAACAGATGGAAATCCACCTCATTTATAAAGTAGCATTTTTGCTCAATAATAATCATTGCTATTTCTATCACCAGGTACCATGCTAAGTACTTTGTGTGCAGTATCTTATGTAAAATGCAAAGCAACCTCAGGAGGTAGGTTAGAGGAAAGTACAGTTCCATTCATTTAAGTAATCTGCCAAGGTCACCCAATTATTAAGGACTCAAATAAAAATAGGAACCAAGCAAAGACATACTGAAACCCAGCTACTGTGCTCTAACCACTTAGAATTACTTAAAATCGAACCTATCTTTGTGAGAAAGGACTTTATAAGTCAACTATATAACAATACTACCAAGACAAGGGGTAATTAGATGGTAGGAGGATGCCAAAAACAACTTAGCCTCTTTTGAAAAATTTCCCACATTCTTCTCTTACTACGCTGTGTGGGGGAACTGTGAGCTCATGGATGTGAACTGAATTGCTTCATTTCTCTTTTGGTCTCCCATCTTTGTATTAATTTCTTAAGAACAGGATTTGGCTATGTAGCTCTGGTGACATTCATATCTCAGGCTGTAGAGCACCTTCGACTATATGCATGCGCCCCGCCCCCCAGCTGCCTTCCTAGTTTTAACACCATTTGTGGACAATAACAATTTTGCAGCAGAAGAGGAAAGGTGATGGACCAGTCTCCTGCACAGAGGACTAAAAGAGATGGCTCCTGAAAGCAAGAACATGACCAGAGAGGTCACTCATCAGAAGGAACTCATGAGACAGATTGGGCAGAGTGGTGGGTCAACCTTTAAGTAGTAAGACAAAGACTTTTAAGACCTGAGGTATGGGCTAGACCCCTGAGTTGTCACGCACTGGCCACCACAGAGAATGTATAAAAGCACATCTAAGTAACACTATGAGTGCTCTGAAAACTGAACTGACATTGGGATTACAACCCACATAAGCTGGGTTTCAACTTAAATCATAAATGTACAGTAAAAAAATAAATAAAAAGAACCTTATATTATCCTTAGACACAAAACACGACCTAGAGTCCCTTAGTATAATATTCATCATGTTCAGGCTATAAGCCTAAATGACTCAGGAAGTGAAAAGGCACAAATTTCCACTGGCAAGGGAACAAAGTGAATTAATCACCAGATTCCACTCCCAAGGTGACACACATATTGGAATTATGGTGAATAATTTGACATATGTGCTAGATCCAGCATATGAAATTAAATATTAAATTCTATTGTAGTCCCTTTTCCCATCCTTTCTGATTTTAACTAATCATTTTATATTATGGAATTTCCTCCACTCTTAGTATGTTGATTGCAATATCTTTCTTCCTTTTTTTCCTATCCCTTCCCTTCTCTTCCTTTTTGCATTAGTCAATGTTTTACTAGAGACCAGATATAACACAAGATATGGCAATGTACAAGAAATTGCAGTGGTCAGCCACAGAGTTGGATGAGGAAGTGAGTAGAGGGCATCTGCACACTAGATGTTGATGAGTTCATTCCAAGGTCTGGAACTCACTGCACTGCCCTGTGCAAATCTGTATTAGGAGGCTGATGGGTCATAGACGGAGGATTGAAGAGTCTCTGAGAGAAGGCTGAATGATCTACCTGGAAGGCTAAAGACAAAGATTCTGTGCACCAAGCCAAGAGATGATATCCAAGGAGATGACATGAAGGCAAAGACTGGAGCTCCTCGAAAGAACAGAAGTGAGTCTATCCTTCCTCATTTCCCCTCTGCTCTATCCGGGAGACAAGCTGCCCTAGGGTGTGTCTTCCACACACTAGGATGTAGAATTGCTCAGCCAATTTAATTGAGCTTCTAAACTTCTGAAATTGACACAATCAATCATCCATTACACCAGATTCCCATATCGGAAACTTATCTGTAATGTGATATTATTAACAGGTAAAGCCTTCATGAGCTAATTCACTCTGAGGGCTCTGTTTTCATAAATAGGATTACTGTCCTTTAAAAAGAGACTTAAAGGATCCTTTTGGCTGTTGGGCTATGCAAAGATATGGAAGAAGTCACAGTATAGGAGGAACAGTCTTCACCAGTCAACAAGTTTTTCTACATATAATGAAATAGGCAATGTGAAAGGACAAGGAAGAGACAGATAAACCATGCAATTAATAATCAAATATACATTACTGTTAGGCTCAGGCAAGAATACTCTAAGTTTAGTGGTCAGTCAGATAGCTCAGCGGATTAAAGCTCCTGCTTAGGCAGACACAGAGACCAGGGTTTTATGCCTGGCATGCTGAGCTGGCCCTGCCCCCAGGGCCTGCTGAGATGGCAAATGAGACTGGACTTGATGGCATGTGCCAATGCTTGGGAGGCTGAAAAACAAGAGAATCACTGTAGTCTGATCTGTGTAATGATACCCTGTACACCCTGTACTAAATATATTAAAAAAGACTATTGTAAGTTTAAACCCAGCTTGAATTATTTGTGATTATATATATAAATATATATATATATATGCAAATATATTACATATATATGACTATAACTCAGTGGTAGACAACCATTTATTAATTAAACTATATACTATATACTTCTAAATAATCCACATGCTAAAGAAGTTTCAAAAAACAGTGAGAAAATTTGAAATGAGTACCTATAACAATATCTGCATATTAATTGATAAAGGTTAAGGCCAGCCTGTGCTACATAGTAAGTTCAAGGCCAGTCTGAACTACTTATCAAGACCCTGTTATAAATAAATGAATAAATAAACAAATGAAATAATAAAAATAGATTCAGTGGTGTGCTCTCTGTGAGAAAAAGAAGAAAATTCTAGCTGGGTGGTGGCACATACCTATAATCTCACTACTGATGGTTGAGACAGGAGAATCAAAAGTTTGAGCTCAGTCTGGGGAATTTAGTAATTTAGGAAGACCCTGTCTCAAGAAAATAAGTAAGTAAGTAAATAAATAAATAAATAAATAAATAAATAAATAAATAAAAGAGTTGAGGATGCAATTCAGTGCAAAGGTGCTAGATTCAATCCCCTGTATTGCAAAATAAATGGAGAAAAATTTCAAATCAATAAACTTTCAATTTATGAAATTCATAAATAAAAATAAACTCAAATTAAGCAGATAGAATAATATAAAAAAGCAGAGATTAGGGAAGTTTGAAACAGAAAAACAATGCAGAAATTTAATGAGTCTGATCAGAAAAAGCAGGGGCAGCTACGCTGGTTGTTGATAACATCAACTTCAAACCAAAAATCATTCAGAGAAATAAAGGTCACTACATACTTGTTAAGGGAAAACTGCAAGAGGAAGAGCTAACAACTATAAATATATATGAATCCAATGTAGGAGCACCCACCTATGTAAGACAAATTTTAACAGACATGAAAAGTCCAATTAGCAATAATACAATAGTAATTGGGGGCTTTACCATGCCAATGTTACAAAGAGATACACCAACCTAGAAATATGAGTCTAGAAGATGGTTTTGTGTGAAGAATGCTGGGGAATGAGCCCCAAACCCTCATCCAAAGCTATACCTCCAAATCTCCTTTAAAATTTAGATTGCCCAGGGTACGTTTAAATTTGGAATCTTCTACCTCAGTTTCCCACGTGCTGAATTTTTTGAAAAGAAATACATTTGGCAGATCATTAGCTAGATCGACAAAAGAGGAGAAACATGCATAATAAATAAAAGAGAATATATCACTACAACTACCACCAACATTCAGTGACAAAAGAAAACTATAAATGGCTATGGAAATAAATTTGTTTACTTACAGGAAATGGATCAATTGATTAAAATCTATAAACAAAAAGTACCCTAGAAGAAATGAAGATTACTTGAGTAATCGTTTTTTATTAATTTTATTGAGAAATAAATAGTAATGAGACAGTTTCAAAACAGGATAGTAGGACAGTTACAATAATAAATACATTGCATATTGTTGTCTTCATAGTAGTTATACATAGTACAAGATGCAGATATGTTATCTTGTCCACAAACACTATTGTACAAAACTTACTTATTGAATTAAGAGAAAGTAGCTGTATATCTAACCTAACTATTTTATATATACAGATACAAAATGGTCCTTCTTTGTATCCCTTTTTTTGTTTAGTTTTGTTAAAGATGGGTATTTCATTGTCATTTAAATATTGTAGGTGCGTGAATCCAGCAAAATAATCCAATATAGTCCAGTAGTCGTAGTGGGTCATCTCTAGGACTGTGCAGACCTCAAAAGTCATTTCTGAAATTGCTGGGCTCCAGACCTTGTTCCCAGTTCTAGCTGTGCTTTCTACCACCCTCTTTGTTTTTTGGGTTTTTTCCCCATATTTTTATTGAGAAACAAGGAACAATGAGGCAGTTTCAAATGAAATTGGTAGGACAGTTTCAATAATTAACACATTGCATACTGTCTTCTTAGTGCTTATTTGTTGTACAAGATGCAGACATGATATCCTAACTTGAGTAATCTTATCATTGTTAAATAAATTGTGTTCCTTGTTAACATATTCTAAAAGAGCAATCTTCAGACTCAGATCATTTCAGTGGCAAATTTTATCAAACATTTAAAATTAATTCTGTGTAATCTCTCCCCATACCAGAAAAGTAGCGAACTCTCTTTAATTTATTTTATGAGGTCAGCCTTCACTTGTCACCAGGCCCTAACAGAAATAGAACTAATCAAACTATTGACTAAAATGTATCAGGAAAAAAGCAGAATGTCATCAGCAGCATATTAGCACATATGCAGTATTGAAAATATACAGTATTTTTATGATACTATATATGGCAAGAATATCACACAATATCCAGGTGGAGTTTATCCTGAGAATGCAAAGTGGCTTCAATATTTCAAACTCAATCCAGTATTCCATATTAAAAGACTGATCAAACGTGTTAGTTGATACAGAAAGCATTTGACAAAACTTTTCATTTCATTCACCATAAAAACTTTCAATAATCTAGAAATGTGAGGACATTTCCTTAAGGTGATAAACAGCTTTCACAAGAAACAAAACAAAAGAAATAAACAATAAACCCTCACAAACCTGTAAGAGTTTGACACAGGTCTATAATCCTAGCTATTTGAGAGACTGAGACCTAATGATTAAAGTTCAAGGCCAGCCTGGGCAAGTTAGTGCGATCCTGACTCAAATACAAACAAACAAACAAACACAGCTAACATCATATATAATGGTGTAAAATTGAAAGTTTACTTTCTTCCCCCGAGGACTGCAAACATATCAAGGATTTTCACTTCTACCACGCCTAGTTAACACCATATTTGCGGTCCTAATCACTGTTAAAATCCAACAAAATAAAGAGTTTTGTAAGGAATAAATATAATTACCCCTGCAAAACAAGCTCCTGCAGCTAAGAAAGGCAGCCAGTTCCCAGTTGTTCTTTATTTCTCCTCTTTCCCCTCCTCCTTCTCCTTCCCCCCTTTTTTTCATACTGTGATTACACTCAGGGCATTGTGCACACCAGGCAAGTGGTCCAACCAGATCCACAGTTTGTTTGTTTTTTTAAATGGGAAAAACATATGCACCTCAACCTAAACCTTACACTTTATTGGAAATAACTCCAAATAGATTACACATTAATGGAGATATTAAGGGATGTATTTTTTTCTTGAGACAGGGTCTCATTATATTGTCCAAACTGCTCTCAGAGCCAAGGTTTAATCAATCCTTCTTTCTCAGCCTATGAATGTGAATTTTTGACATCGTGTAATGGAATCTCTTATCAATTGGAAGATTTGTATAGTTTCATGAATCAATATTTTCCAGGGTTAACCAACACAAATCTGAAAAACTGTCATAGCCCATACTAGGCTGAAGAAGAATGACAACTAAGTACAATGTATCACGGATGTAATATTGGAATGGAAAATGAACATTAGGCAAAAATGAAGAAAGTATGAGGAAAATATGAACTTTTGTTAACAACAATGCATAGATATTAGTTCATTAATTGTGAGAAGTGTATCATAGTAATGTACAAAGTTAGTAACAAGGACTTCTGGGTGTGAGACAAATATATCCAGTATTATCTTTACAAACTTTCTGTAAATATAAAATTGCTCCCTCCAAAGTAATTAAAATATAATAACTGTGAAATTAACATCAGTAAATTTAACCCTGCATGGTAGCACACATTTGTGAGTCCAGCATTTTGGAGGCTGAGACAGGAGGATCACAGCCAGTCTGAAGTCAGGCTGGACTACTTACTGAGTACAAAGCCAAACTCAATTATATAGCAAGACCCCATCTCAGATTAAAAATATCAGTAAATTTAATGCAAATACTTAAATGTCGATCAAATATAGATACTAATATATAAATAAAGACATGAACAACAGATGTCCTCTTAAGAAATGAATATATAAAAACAACGGCCATTGTCTTAGTTACTTTTCTCAGTGCTAGGACAAAATAACCACCACTCACTAGTTAGAGGAGCAAGGGTTTATTCTGGCTCAGAGTTTGTAGAAGTTTTAGTGCATAGTCAACTGTCTCCAAGACAGGGCAGCATGGCAGAGGAAAGATAAAAGAGAAGCAGTTTATGGCAGGGCAGGCCAGAAGCAGCCGCATTACTAAGCAAGCCCCCCTTTCCCTTTTATCACATCCAGTCTACACACCTTTTAGGTGGTGCCACCCATGACTATGGTGGGGCTTCCATTATCCACACCCAGAACTATGATAAACTAATCACTGGACTAGTCCAGTATCACACACCCTTAGTCCCAGTATCACATCCTTAATACACATTCACTTACCTTAGGTCCAGCTACTTCCCCAAAGCCCCACCTCTGCTCCCATGAAGCTTTGCAGCGGGTGTCTAGATGGAATCCATAACAGCTGGTGACCAAAACTTGGCAAGAGCAGCAGGAAGAAGGTACAAGACCTGAAGCAGGAGATGATAACTTAAATATAGACATCATCTCAAATGAGATGGTAAGAAATTTCCAAGAAAGATAAGGCAGGCCCTCAATGTTATCAGTATTAAATACGGTCCTGCTTTGAGATAAAATATTAAAGATTTTGCAATAATGTGGTGCCAGCTGAGGAGTAGCACATACCTGTACTCTGAGTGCTTGGGAGGGTGTGGCAGGAGAAGTACTGCAAGATTTAGCCCAGCCTACACTACGCAATGAGTTTAAGGCCAGCCTGAACTACAGAGTGAGAACCTGCATCCAACCCCCCCCCAAAAAAAAAACAATAAAATAAATAGGAAAGAAAAGTGGTTGCTTTTTTTTCTAATACCAAAGTGTTAAAAAAATATTCATCATCTACCATGGGAAAAAACTCAATACAATACAACTGTTTTAAAATATTTTGGCCTCAGGATCACTTTGCACCCTTAATCAAAATCCCACAAGCCTGTTGGTTTATTTTGGTTGTATATATTGTTATTCTTCATAGTACAAATAAAACAGAAAAAATTTAAATATTATTTGGTTTTGCTTGCATTATAAGCCCATTACATATTTATAAAATAACTTGTTTTCAGTAAAAATAACTAACTTTTTCAAAGCAAAAATATTTAATGAGACAAGAGGTATTACTTTATGTTTGCTACATATTTCCATCCAAATATTTTTTGGGGGAGGGGTAGTTGGAATCGAACTCATCACCTTACACTTGCCAGCCAGGCACTTGTGCCACTGAGCTATGTCACCGGCCCCATTCAAGTATTAAACAGCCTCAGCCCCACTTAGCTTCTGAAACCAAACATACACAAAGATATACAGCCATGGACTAAGCAGTCATGTTCTTGTAACTTCTGTAATCATCATGCTACTTGCTTGAGGTATACCTAAATAATATAGATTTCAAGTTGGAAAGAGATGTTAGTTGCATCTTTTTAAAAAAGGAACCTGTCTTCCACCATCTATTAACCATGAATGAGTGTGTGTATGAGAGGGGATATTTATATAAAGAAGGGCCTCCAGGTTTATAATCTGATTTTTTCTATGTGATGTACCTCCCTTGCTCAAGTACTTCTAACCCCCAGGAAACTTCCCTATACTTCTACCCTAGGGATTTCTTTTTCCCTGGGCTTTTCACCCATGAGGCTGAGGTAAAATGTATGTGTGCTTATTGCTGTGGCTATCTGCTCCTCTTGGCAGCTGTGTGGGAGTGCTACCCAGACGTCTCCATTGATCTTCTGAATGGTGCTGTATCTATTATTTCCTCCCATGCAGTGATCCTAGGATCAAGGATAGATGCTCCCAGCAAAGTATTGGTGAGACTGCACAGTATAACTGAAAAAACTTACCTGCAGCCATTCATTTCTCTCCCTCTCCCCCTCTCTCTCTCCCTCTCTCCCTTTTATTACGGAACTGGGGATTGAACTCAGGCCCCTGTGCTTGCCAGGCAAGCATTAATTCCACTGAGCCATCTCCCCAATGCCAATTTCTCTCTCTCTCTTTTTTTTAAATTTATTTGTGTGTGTGTGTGTGTGTGTGTGTGTGTGTGTGTCTGTGTGTCTGTGTGTGTGTGTCTGTGTGTCTGTGTGGCCAGCTCAGCCCACCAGGTGGCGGGCTGGCTGGCATGTGGTGCTGGGGGATTGAACCATGGTCCCTGTAGCTTTGCTAAGCTTGTTCCAAGTAGGTGCTTTAGACCACTGAGCCATCTCACCAGCCCCCAATTTCTCTCTTTTTAATGGTTGATTACTAGTCTGTTTTTTGGTCAGTTACAAAATACCCGGGGAGGGAACATTGTACAGGAGGAAAAGTTTGTTTTGGCTCCCAGTTTTAGAGGGTTCAGTCCATGGTCACGTGGCTATATTACTTGTGGCTTGTGGTAAGGCAGTCATCATGGCGGCAAAGCCTGTGGAAGAGTAGAGCTGCTCATCATTGGGCGACTGGAAAGCAGAGAAGGGCAAAGAGGTGGAGATAAGATCCACCCTTCAGAGGCATGTCTTCAGTTGCTCACTTCCTCTGACTTAACTCTGCCTACAATCCCATTCATCTCTGTACACATCATTGAGTTACTCTATCAATGTGGCTAGTGCCCTCACAATCCAACTGCCTCTCTAGGCTTCTCTTAATCTCATCAAGTTGACAAAATGAACCACCATGGTTTGCTCTCTATATTTGACCCTTTATTCATGTTCAGGAATAAGACTAACCTCTCTGTCTGTCTCTAGGGACTCCTCCCTGATTTTGTTCAGGATCCTGGAATCTCTCAACCCATCCAGGAGATGAAGCCAGAAAACTATGTAAATTCTCTAGCATGTCAGGAATGGGAAGGTCAATCATAATTATTGTAAATGGTTATTGAAAGAAGAAAGAACTATCAGAAAGGCTGGATGAGAAAATTCCAAGTTACAAAGCCACAGAACCAATGACCCACTTAGTTACCTTGTTTCTTTGGGAGTACTTTGAATTGTTCTGTAGATTTCTGACTGATATTCATACCACCAGACATTGTAATGCACTGTAACACATTATAATGCACTGCTGTTTGGCATCCTTTAAAATGATTGTACATATGAATCTATAAGTTTAAGACGTTAGGGCTTTTTGCACTCTAACTTCATATTTCAAATTTTTCTAATGACTAAAATTGCTGTTATGTAAAGTTTCCAGTTTATATTGTAATAGTGAATAATGATCAACTCACTAAATATTAATGGAGAAATGACTAGCATGGGAATGTGAATATGTAATATTTTATGCCAATGTAAACTCTTTCTCTCTTTCTTTACCCTTTCATAAATTGGTAGTTTAAAAAAGGAATTTTAAGAAAGTGCACTACCACTGAGCCACATTCCCAGACCATAAAATTGTTATCTTTTAAGGCCCATTATTCTAAAATTATAAGCAGTAATTTTAAAGAAATTTAACACACACATATGCACAAAAGTCTCCTGAAGCTTAGATTTTATGTGAAAAGTTTTAGACTATAGCAACTGTACCTGTTTCAAATTTTATCCCTGGAGAACTGACTATATAGGAACCCTCACTGGGTTTAAGAAACACCACTATAATTAAGTTTGGGCAGCTGCTATGTACTTGAAGTAGACTTAAAGTTACAAACTTCTTTTTTTCATTTAATAATAAAATTTTATTTTTTTCAAATGTACACCTGGTTTAACCTATTCATCATGCATCTTCACCAGCGTTGGGGGCATCTCTACCCTTGGTATTTCTGGTATAAGTAACTTGAGGTCTGTGCTTTGAGATCAGCTTGATGAGCCCTTTACTAAGGAGCTCTTGAAGGGCTGCTCTGGCCAGTGACCCATGGATCTTCAGTCTCTCAGAGACCACACCACAGCAAGCATTATAAGTTTATAGTTGGGAACTTCCTTACAGAGTTTGTAGTAAGTAGCTTTATCAAACAGAACCAGGTTGTTGAGCTTGTCCCGAACTTTGCCTTTGGACCACTTCTCTTTGGCCTTGTCCCCAGACTTGTTCACTGGATCTTTGTCTCCCTTGGCAGCCTTTCCAGCACCTTTCTTCTTCCTGTCATCTTTGGGTGGCATCATGGAGCCTGGAGAGCAGTGGCTACCATTGCAGGCCTGGCAAGATGTCGGACAGAAATGCTAAAGCTATAAAATTATAGCACAGTTCAGGAATAAGATATTATCTTATTGTGAAATTATCTTATTGTATGGTTCAAGCAATACAATGGGAAATATCTCAGCTTTCAATATTTGATTGGGTGTGTATTCCTTTTAGTCTTAGGATTTTTTCATTAAAAATGAGCTTTCCAAAAAAAAGCCCTATAAAATGATACATACAAAACATGTCTAAGACCCAACCAATGCCAATGATCCACTTAATTCCAGGAATATTTAATGCAGCAGAATTCTAGTGTAGCTAACACACTTGGTTGTTTTCTTGTGCCGTACCTTTTGCATATCCCACTCAAAATTCTACATTCATTCAAGTATGGTAACATGTTCCCATAATCCCAGTTACTCAGGACACTGAGTCAGGAAGATTGTAGATTTAAGGACAATATGGACAATTGAGTAAGACCTTATTTCAAAATAAGTTTAAAAAAAGGGCTGTGGATATAGCTCAGTGGTACAGCATTTGCCTGCCATGTGTCAAAGATCCTAGCTTCAATCTCTAGTCACACACACACACACACACACACACACACACACACACACACATCCCTAGTTTCATTGCCAAAGATCAAATATTCCTATATCTTTCAGGCACTGGGCAGTGCTTGAATATCCAATTGAGCTAGCTACTCACCTATTCTCTGGAAGTGTTTTATTTTAGGAAGAATAGAAGCTCTGTTTGTATCATGATTTGGATTTATTCATAAGTCTTGAGAACATATAAGTAAACAACCATAAAGTAAAAGTGAAGCTATATACTTACAAGACAAAGCAGGTCGGGCATATTAGGTTACTTCTCTAGAAGGAATTGTCACCCTAAAAGGGCCTTGATAGACACCACAGTTTTATTGGGCTAGTTGTTTTTTGCTTTCTTTTAAAGATAGAGTCTATGTACTCACTGTGTAGTTCAGACTGTTCTAGAATTCATCATCCTTCTGCCTCAGTCTCCTGAGGGTTAGAATTATAGATGGGCACCCCCACACCTGGCAATAGTACCATAATTTTCTTTTTAGATATTTGCCCTTTCATTTAGTGTTCCAGTACCTCTTCCCATGCTTGACTCTTTAAGAATAATACTATTTAAAGTCTTTCGCTCTCTGATCGTCCCGCTGCTGCCAAGATGGCGCCGAAAGACGAGAAGCCTAAGAGGTCAACCTGGAAGTTTAAGTTGGACCTTACGCATCGAGTAGAAGATGGAATTTTTGATTCTGGAAATTTTGAACAGTTTCTGAGGGAGAAGGTTAAAGTCAATGGAAAAATTGGAAACCCTGGGAATGTTGTTCACGTTGAACGGTTCAAGAATAAGATCACAGTTGTTTCCGAGAAACAGTTTTCCAAAAGGTATTTGAAATGTCTTAAGAAGAAGTATCTTTTTTTTTTTCTCTTGAAATACAGAATTTTATTTAGAAACTGTTCAAAGTAGAAAAAAACCCTGTCAAGAAAGACCAGGTGGAAATTGGTTTCCCAATAAAATGGAATTTTAGGACAA
>NW_004524686.1:9202812-9206757 GCF_000260255.1 Octodon degus | reverse complement strand
TGAACCACTGAACAAATTCAAAATTGTCCTGAAACTTTCCTTTTACTAATTTATCCACAGGAATTATTTTATCAACACCCATCCTTTTAAAGCCTGCTTGTAGTATTTCGAAGTTCTGGATATATTCATGTTCTAGCTTAGCTTGGAATTTCACTTTCTTCGAGGCAATGGAGCCAGGGAAGAGCATGTCCATAAACTGACAATAGGCAGCCCCTGAGCACAACTGTTCAATCTTTGTCAGATTCAACTGCAGAGACTCATTGATCCAGGCCAGCATGTCATGTCGACTTAGATTATCACTGGTGACTGACGTTGAGTATACGTTCACTGCCATCTTCGGCTCTCAGGGGGACCGCTTCTACTGCCCGCGCCCGGCTCCGGTTCCGTCTTCGTCTTGTTCAAATCCAAGAAGAAGTATCTTAAAAAGAATAATCTTTGTGACTGGCTTCGCGTGGTTGCATCTGACAAAGAGACTTCCGAACTCCGATACTTCCAGATTAGTCAAGATGAAGACAGATCAGAGTCTGAGGACCACGTGGTTGCCACTTACAGGGCTTTGCTTTTTCCTAAAACAAATGAAGTATATGTGAGAAAGAAACACACAGAAATGGGCTTTTAGTTTATTGGTGAATAAAATCATTGCATTCTTAAAAAAATAGTCTTTCAACTATGCTAAGGTATGTATGATTTTATTTTATTTTATTGTGCTGCTAGGGATGGAACCCAAACCTTTTGCTTAAACTTGAGATTCTCTTGCCTTGGCCTTTCAAAGCACTACACCATATATGTCTGGAGATATATTATTTTAAAATAAGTTACTTTACCTTTTCATGAGGACTTTTCAGCTTGAATATAGTCTGCTACACCATTCCGTGATCTGAAAAGCTAAAAGTTGTTTAATGAGTTACTGATAGTGTTCCAAATCAGCCTTCAATGTGTCTTTGTTTTGCTTAAGGAATTTCAGCATCATAAAATTGGGGAAGAGATTTTTACAACATTTTTGTGAGCCATTCTCCACCCCACAACTCTCATACATCAATATCTGCAGTGGATCATAAACAGATATTTCTTAGATTTGTAATAGAAGAAATTCATTAGCTTTGCAATCTTTCTTGAAGTTCTCTTTTCTCACTCCCCATGCTTCATTTATAGCTCATTACTTAGTGACTTGGTGGTCATACTGTTGTTTTGAAACAAATTACTTTCCTCATGATGTTGAGATTCTTGCCAAAATCTTAACCATAACCATCTTGGGAATGCCTTGAAGATGGGGAAGTTGGATTTCCATCTCCTTAGGGCTTAGCACATGACCCGCAGGTAGCAAGAGTTCAATAAATGGTGACTGTAAGAAAGGATGCATGCTGGCTCCCTAAATAGGTGAATAACAGGAACAATGCTTTGAAAGGATCTTTTGGCCTTGAGAGACATAGATGGAAGGAAAAAGCTGGTGAAAAGAAACACTAGTGAGGGCAGGGGAGATGGCTTAGTAGAATAAGCGTTTCCCAGGCAAGCCCAAAGGCCTGAGTTCAATCCCCAGTTCCACCAAAAAAAAAAAAAAACACTAGTGAAAACTGACAGTTTTGGTAAGACAAACTGAGGTGAAAGGCAGGAACAAAAGTACATGGGGTTAAAAAGATGGAGTGGGAATTGTAAAGGAGTTATTTTTCTTTTTCTTTCTTTCTTTCTTTTTTTTTTGGCGAAACCAGGAATTGAACTCAGGCCCTTGCACTTGCCAGGGAAGCGCTTATTCCACTGAGCCATCTCCCCGGCCCCCTAGGAGTTATTTTTCAACATGGCTAGGTAACACTTCATTCAGGGGAAGAAGAAACTTATTCCCAAAGTGTTTGTGTTTGTGATTATCATTTTGGGATAGTTTCATGCTTTGTGAAAAGTCCTGCACTTAGGGGCTGGGGAGATGGCTCAGTGGTCTAAAGCACCTACTTAGAACAAACTTAGCAAAGCACAGGGACCGCGGTTCAATCCCCCAGCACCACATGCCAGCCAGCCCCGCCCCCCGGTGGGCCGAGCTGGCCACACACACACATACACACACATAAATAAAATTTAAAAAAAAATAAAAAAAGTCCTGCACTTAATTGTTCATTTGATTTTTTGTTGACAGTTAAAATGGCACTTTTCATCAGCACAGTTACAGTTTCTGCTTAGTCTCTCATTTAAAGCATAAATACACTGAGTCTCAGGGTTTAAACAATGTGCCCTCTAGTGAATGGTAGACACTCAATTCGAACTTGGGTGGTCTGCCTGTGGTACCCTGCTTCTTTACTGCTGCACTCTTCAGCTGTGCTTCCTATGATTCATTGCATGTGAAGCCCTAAGTTTTTCATTGATATCATTGAATTACTTAATTATTTTTTGGTGGTACCGGGGATTAAACTAGGACCCTGCGCTTGCCAAGCATGTGCTTATTCTACTGAGCTATCTTCCCAGCCCTTGTTCAGTTTATTTTTGTCACCTCCTGTGGGACCTTTCCTTATCTTCATCTCATGCACAGAGAAAGTTTGCCAAGTGTATTAAATGAATTGCCCCCATGGCTGACCGATGACATCCCTGACACATCCTTCTGCTACTCACTTCTAGAAGCTAGATTTTCAATTCCCTATATAAATTACTATGTGGACTTTGACCAGAAGTCCCAAGATACATCTTCTATAAGTGGCTAAAAGGAAAGAATGTCTTTACTTTCTTGTCATGTCATATCTGTTGTGCTTTTCCACACCATACACAGCACCTCAGTTTCTAATTTGCTGCTGTATTGGCAGTGAATATTGTTGTGGCTTGTGTTTAGATGTCCTCCCAAAACCTCATGCAGTCATACGTGGGGTTTTGTGAAGGTGGCTAGATCTAGGGTGTGTGATGCTGGAATTGATTCATGGGGCAATGTTAGGCTTGAGGACACTAGGACTAAGGGTGTGAGTGCTACCTGCCCTAAGCAGCTTGGATAAGATAACAGGGGCAGAAAGACTCTGCTAAGGGTCCTTGCTTGCTTTTGCTGTCTTCCACTTTCCATGAACTGGTTCTCTTCTGCGATTCCCCTTTGCCAAGCCACCCTGCTTTGAAGTCAGATTATCGTGGACTAAAACTTTAACAAACTGTGAGCTAAATAAATCTTTCTCTTTTTCATGTTGAGTGTAAGGTATATGTCTCAGCAATGGGAGAAAAATAACAAAGACAAATGTATTCTTATGTGCACATGGTTATGAGGCATCTTGTTTTTCTCTTTAATGTCATTTTCAAGGAAATATGCAGTTTCCTAGCTATCCTCAAAGAAAAATGTTGCACCGTTTATTCTTTTGAGAATTCACACAACTGTATGTACAGTTTCAATTACTTTTCCCTGTTCTATAAAATGGCCTGAAGACTTCATGAGGTGCTTGCCCTTTTTCCTCCTGGGTAATTGATGTTTTTCAGTAAAATTACTTGAGAGTATTATTTTCTTGCTCATCTCCCCTGCTGAAATTCCCTTAGTCTCTTTTCTCCTTTACTCCCTTTTTTTTCTGGCAGATGTGCAGAGCACAACAAACATGCTTATGTTCTCTCTCTCTCTCTCTCTCTCTCTCTCTCTCTCTCTCTCTCTCTCTCTCTCTCTCTCTGAGAATCTATTTTGTGGATGTGCTGAGTACCAATGATTACTCCATTAGACTTATCTTACCATCATGCTCCTATTTTTGTTTATCTAACACAATAATTGGAAAATAATTTTTTTAAGGCTGCTTGAAGTCAGATGGAAAACGTCTTTCTGTATTAAAAAGAATTTTGTGAGATATAGGCTTTTCAATCACTTCTCTTTTAGAAGTGGAAGAAAATATCTGATGATGGTTCAACTTTATTTTTGTTAGTATTTGCATGCTACACATACTGAGCAGATTCATTGTAGGGAGTGAGAGTCTATCTATCTATCTATCTATCTATCTATCTATCTATCTA
>NW_004524686.1:9148018-9202707 GCF_000260255.1 Octodon degus | reverse complement strand
TATCTTCCTAATTTTTTTTGTGTGTATGGCCAGCTCAGTCTGCCCTGGGGGCAGGGCTGGAATGTCATGTGGTGCTGGGATCAAACCACGGTCCCTGTGCTTGCCTAAGCTTGCCTAAGCAGGTGCTTTAATTGGCTGAGCTATCTTGCTGGCCCAATATCCTAATTCTTTTTATTTCTCCTGCACCCCTCACTGTCTACCCTCAGATCCCCTTCCCAAAACTCCAAAAGTTCTACCTCCCTGCTTCTTTTTCTGTATTTTAGGGAAAGATCTACAGGGTGTTCAGGGTTTCATTGTTAGATTGGACTTGTAGTGATTTTCATGTTTACAGCCTCCCAAGAGCTGGGATTACAGGTGCGTGCCACCATGCCCAGTTTCAATTGCTGTTTCAGCACACCCTGGGGGCGCAACCAGCACAGCAGGCCCAGGAATCGAACCCTCGGCCCCTGTACCTGCTTGCAGGTGCTTTAATCCTCTGTGCTATTTGGCCGGCTCTTACCTCCCTGTTTTCTATCATCTATGTTTTATTTTGCTCTTCAAATTACTTATACTTTGTGCTTCTCATATAAGAGAAAGCATGCAGTGTTAACCTTCTGAGTCTGATTTATTTCACATAGCATAACGGACTGAAGGTGCAACTACTTTCCTACAAAGCTTTCAATTTTATCCTTCTTTATGGCTGAGTAGTACTCCATTGTGTATAAATACCACATATTCTTTCTCATTTATGTGTTGTTGGGCACATGGACAGCTTCTCAGCTGCAGCTATAGTGAACTGCACTGCTATAAATATGGAGCCCAAATTTAGATTGGCTCCAATCTAGCTTGTGCACTCTCACACTTTCCCTGATGCTTGGTATATCTTCCATTGCATTAAAGTGATGCACAAAGAATATTAAATATCCCCTGGAGCACAAAGTTAGCACTAGGATGGCACATGATGAGATACTGGGCACCCTACTCTAAAGTATGGCACCTTGGTATTTGAGAAAACTGCAGTTGCAGGTGGATCTCCTTCTATTGATCCTATCTCCCCTGAAGCACACCAAAAACCTAGCTGACTTTCCTATGAAGCAGGTTGCAAGACCTTCATACTAGTGGTGTCTTGCCTGTCCCTAAGGAAAGGAATGCCCTTGTCTCTGTCTTCTGAGCATGTAAACCTTGTCGGGTTGGCCCCAGTTTATTACCACTGAACTATATACCCTTGCAGTCAGTCACCCTTCTGCATGATCGTCCATGATGCATCAAACCTAAGCACAAAAATACATGGGTTGCCCCCTTCTTTCCTTCCTTCCTTCCTTCCTTCCTTCCTTCCTTCCTTCCTTCCTTCCTTCCTTTTGTTGTTGTTGTTTTTTTTTTTTTTTTTTTTTTGCAGTACTGGGGATTGAACTCAGGACCCTGTGCTTGCCAGGCAAGCACTTATTCCACTGAGTTATCTCCCCAACCCCCAAATATTGTTTTTATTTTTTGTTGTTCTGGTTTGATTTTGTGGTATCTGGGATTGAATTTAGGACCTTGCGTTATGCCAAGGAATCACTTAATCCACCAAGCTATCTCCCCAGCCCTTGTTCTTTTTGAGAACAGCTATGCAGTTCAGGCTGGCCTTGAATTTGTGGGGATCCTCTTGCCTTTCTCCTGCCAGTGCTGGAATCAGAGGCATGCACCACCATACCCACCTCCCTGTTTCTTTGAGTCTTTATTTCTAAGGGCTTTTGTCTCAAAACTTACATTCCATCATCTGCATTTCTCTTGTTAACCTACCTTTTGTTGTAGGTATTGCAGCTGCCAGCCTCCTGATAAGTGAGGAAAACATGTTGCTTTTCTCTCTTACAAATGAGAATTGTATTTCCTGCTGTCCACAGTTTTCTAATTTATTCAGTCATTCATTTATTTATTCAATATATTTGTTCAGTATGGTTTATATGCAAGGGCCCATGTAAACCCCGAGGAAAATGCATAATAAAAAAATCAAATGATGTACATTTAAAAATAGACAAGAATGTACTGAAACACATCAATTGAGTCTATATTATGAATCAATTTATGTTCTAAGGCTGATCAAATTATAATTGTCAAACTTACAGCGGGAGTCTTTTCCTTATTCTGTCTGTTGCTTATATCTTCTACACATGGGAAATAAAATAATTGATGTCTTCTGCACATGAGAAATAAAATAATTGACAGAAACAAATAAGTTTCTGACACAGGCATTTTAGAACAGCATAGCACAATTAAACCATACAGGTCTCACAGCTGATCATACTGTTAGTGTTTATTTTAGGCATGAATGTGGATTTTTTGTATATTCCATTTTGTGCATAAATAGTGCTAGAAATTATGCTAACCAGTTCTTTCCTGTTGTAGTTGTCCATTTTTTTCTACTCTGCTGTAGATCTCACTGTTTGAGCAATTCGTCCTCTCACTGGTGAAGCCCTCAACCACAGATCTGACTGTAACCCTTGTCATTTGCTCTGCTGCCCTAAGTGCAGCAATTCCTGACAAGTTTGGCCAATTCCTACGGAATCCCTTCTTTTCTCCTTGCCACAGGCTCAGGAAAAGCAACCCTTTATCAGCCCCCTGGGGAATGTGTTGACTCAGGGCCAATCCTGGTAGATATTGTGGGACTCTTCTCTCACCCCACTAATATGGGTGTGCCCATGAGGCTGGTAGCTCACCCCAAGCACTGAGTGAGTAGATCTCATTTCGGTGGTGCCCTGCTGTGACACTTTGGTCAGGAAATATCCCTATTATCTCAGGAGTTTATTACCTAATTGCTAGCTAAAACGTGCCTACATGAAAATACTGAAGTATCAGTCATTAACAGTCTGAAATGTCAAATGGTCTTTAAAAACAATAAATTCCATAGAAATCCAAAAAAGGAAGAGACTACTAATTTCTAGCCCTTGGAGGCCCATGTGAAAATGTGTTGTTGATGATGGAAATGATTATTTTTATCTCCTATTGAAAGAATAAAATTTATAGGCTCCAAAATTGTGACAAGCAAGGAATTATAGTTACAGAATAAATGAGCTTAGAGTTTTTGAGATTTGAAACCATAAATCACTAGTAGCTATCAGCAAAACCAAAGGGTGTCCATAGAGTCACTTAAAGCAATTATTTAAAATGTTTCTCGACCAGTAATTACATAGTTGGTCTCTCTATGCTGTAAAGAAACTACGTTTTTAGAATTTTGTTTTCCATTTAAATAAAATGTGCTGCCATAAAAGAAAAATTAGAAAAATCGTCTTTCATATTCCTAATATTTTTGTTTGTTTATTGTTTAATTTTAAAATGTATTTTGTATATGCAGTATATAGATTTCAAAACTGTATTTTGTTTATGTGCTTGGCAAGCTAAATATTTTGTGAAAAACCAATCTAATTCCCTCATCCGTTGGAACTTCTCTGAGTATCTGGCCCTCCCGCAAACAGCCAAGGAAGACAGTGTTGTGGAGACGAGAACAAGGCCACCTAACAAGATTTAAAAAGAATAGACTATGACATCTGGCTACCAGAGGGAGTTTTAACGTAAGAAAATAGTCTAAAGGAAATGAATACGAGCATTAGACCCTTTAAAAGACAAAGTGTTGAAAGCACCAATAATAATAATTTAGTATTGAACCAACCTAAGTGGATTTCCTGAGTATATCAGGTGGTTGGTTGCTCCGTGGAGAAACTGGCTGTCTCTTGACCCAAACACACACTTGTAACCTATACACACTCACAAACCCACACTACTCATAGATATATACTCACAAACATGCCCACACATAAATGTATCTGTCCCTCTCTGCGAGCAGTAGGAGGATAGGCTGAGTCTGAGAACTTTTGTCAGGCAGTTAAAGCTTCCCATGGGTGGCACGTTCTGGCTAGCTGGCTTTTAAAGTTTTGTTTCCTATGGTGGTGGTGGGAGGTGGAAGCAACCAATTGGAGAAGCCAAGCAAACATCAATACAAAGGAGTGTTAAAGGCATAATCAAAACCCTAAAATTAGAAAGTTTCCAAACATAATATGAATTTGGTTGTTTTCTTATCTCAGAGTTTCAGCAGCTTCACATACTGCCCTGGAAATGAAACTGTCCCTTCAGACCCACATGAAAAGCCACAGAGCATATGCAAACAGACGTCACACTTCTGTTCTATTTCCAAGAAATTCATTCTGGTCGTTCACTTGCCTTTGCCTTAGCAGTTCACCTTGAGAGGAGCAGTTAGCTCTGGTCCATCTTGCATCAACATTTTGTTGAATGATTTTGGAGTTTGTATTCCAAAAGAATATGAAAAGCCAGCATCAGACAGGCTTTGTGCTACTATCTATTGTGGTAAGTCATTCTGACACATTTCAAACAGGCATTTGTCAGATTAAATACATACTGTGATTAAACGTCGGAAAATAGTCACTCCTTTAATAGCAAAGTTTGGAAACTTGATGTACTCTTAAAATTCTGGGGATTTTAGAAATATCCTGAAAAATAAAGGCACACAAAGATTCCTGATGAGCTAGAAGTCCCTCCACCATGGAAACTGTGGAAGGATTTTTATCATTTAAGAGTATTGGAAGCTGGGCATAGTGGTGCATCCCTGTAATCTCAGCACTGAGGAAGCTGAGGCAAGAGGATCACTGTGAGTTTAAGGGCAGCCTCGGCTACATAGTGAGTTCAAGGTCAGCCTGCAGTGCAGAGTCCCTGTCTCAAAGAAACACACACACACACACACACACACACACACACACACACACAAATACACACACAGAAATCATTAAAAGACTGCTTGATAGGGCTGGTGTCTGACATGCTCCTGGCCTTGAGTTCTATCACTTGTTCCACAAAGCCCAAATCTGACCAACTTCTGTTACAGCCACAGGTCTTTTAACCCTTGGAAAGGAGAATTGGGCTTGAAGCTGAAAGGCTGTCAATAAAAGGAGATGTAAAGATTAGCACTAAGCAGGGCTAGGGGTGGACTGCAGAAGCAGAACACTTGCTTGGGATGTCCAAGGTCCTGGATTTTATCCCTAGCACTGCACAAAAAAAAGGAAAAGAAAGAAACTCATTGGATAACTTAAAAAATGGACTGAGCTATGACTCTGTCCATGTATAATGAGTTCTTAGCACATGAAAAATGGAGGATTAAACCTGGGATTGCTGAGTTATATCCCCAGCCCTTCTTCATTTTGAGAGAAGTTTTCACTAAATTGCCTAAGCTGACCTTATATTTGTGATCCTCCTGCTTCAGCCTTCTGAGTAGCTGAGATTACCAGTGTGCACTGCAATCCTGTGCTTTTTAATATTTTACTTATTTGAGAGAATAAAGAAATAATTAATGTAGCATGGTACACTTCTTTCTGTCACATGTGTGCTGCAACTGGTCATTGTCTATGAAAAGTGTGGAACATGGCAGACAGCCTTCTGCTTACCTGCATTTTCTTAAGTCTTTGCCTGCAATTTACTGCTAGGTGTAACACTGAACTCTCCCAGAGTCCCTTGGCATCAGTGTCCTGACTTCTACCTTTAGAAGAATATCATTAAATAGTATTCACATACTTGACTGTGTCTGCATGCTGGAAGATTAAAGATCTTTTCTAAAACCTTATGAAATGCAGGGAATCAATTTGAGACGGAAGAAAAAAATGGAAGGAGTTGTGACAGTCAAACTTTAAAAAAAAAGATCTTTAAATAAAATATTTTGAGCAAATGAAAGGGGTTTTTGACTATATATTAAATTGAATGCTGGTGTTCCAAATTTATAGTGAAAACCTTTAATAGACTCAGTCCTATTTCATCCCTCCGTTAACTCTCAAAGTTACTTATTATTCAATCACCTCAAAGCAATGACTGCGCTGGTTTTGAATCCAGGTTGCACCATAAGCCGGCTGCGTGAACTGGAGCAAGTCACTTCAGCCCCTTCAACTACGAAGTGATGATACTTGCATGGATTTCACAGGGTTGTTTTCAAGACTGAATTCAACAACAAAGGGCTAGTACAGTGCCTGAAGCATAGTAGCTGTACCATACAGAATGCACCATTTATATGAACTCTCTGGATTAATGCAATTTTTAAAAAGACCTCAATAATCAGAATATTAATGAAAGGTAGAGAAAATATTGGTTTGCTAGACACCTAGCATGAATTAAATGGCAAAAGTTTATAAATGTTACAGATGCTTCAGCATACCATATATATGTATATATATGTATCCATATATGTATATACGTGTATGCATGTGTCTGCATGCACGTCATAAGAGTTTCTTTTTTATACTTAAACTTATAGTATTATATTATTCCTGCTGAGACTTTAAACCATTTTTGGTGGAAAATACTATAATAAACTTTTCATTCAGAATTCTCTGAAATTGGAAGTATTTCTATTTGTATATTTTTATAATCATATATGTGGCTTGTTAACTACATCATATCTACATAATACAGTAAATCCTAACTGCCATCAATGAAAGGTTTTTTTTGTCTTGTTTTGGAATGCTGGGGATGGAACTCAGGGTCTCTTACACGCTAGACAAGTTTTCTGTCACTGAATTATATCCCAGCCCTGGGTTTATTTTGGTCTATTTTGAAGGGTGAATAAAAAGGTTTTGAAAGTCAGACTTATTGAGGTATACTTCATAGGTAATAAAATTTATTCTTTTATGTATATAATTCTATATATAGTCAGGGGCTCACTACACACCTCAGACTCTTAATATCCTCTTGTTTTCAGCCTCCCCAGCACTGGGATTGCAGGCACTTTGGGGTGGGTAGGCAGCGCACCACCATCTTGTATTCCTGGAGTGTGCCTGAGGCCTTCATGGTGCTCCCTTCCCGCTTGCCATCACCCACAAAAACAGAATAGGGTTTTAATTAAGGAGGTAACTTAATGATGGGTAGACAGAAATATTATGATATTTTAATTTTTCTAAAACCATATTGAAAGAATTAAAATGCAATATTTGAAACATTTGAAATGCATGAAGCATTGCAAATACTCTTATCACTGAGCTTGGTATGGTGTGTGGTATTTGGGATCAAATCCAGGTCCTTGCACTTGCCAGGCAGGCACTTAGAAGGCCAATCTATCTCCCCAGCCCACCTGAAGATTATTTAAAACCTAAATTATTTAATTACTTTAAGTACGTCTCTATATTATATATTTCCAGCCCGGTCGAAAGTCCATTTAACTGGGAAAGTGTCTGTAATCTTCTCATCCAGGGGGTTAGGAAGAGTTCCTGAAGATGGATCAATTGTAGTTTTTCTTATGGATTTGGCCTAGGGCAGAGAAAAATCTTTTCTTTCAAACAGGTCTTTTGACATACTTATTGAAGTTGAGTCCAGTGTAGTTGAAAAGCCTCAAAAGTGGAAGCACAATTTTATTTTCTGTGGGGGGTACTGTTCTCCTTTCCACACACACTCCTAAATAAGTAGCTAATTGTTAAAAGGAACAGACTAAAATGGTTAAAAAAAAAAAAAAAAAAGGTCTGAGTCTGCAAGACACTTCAAAACCAATTTTGAATTCCCTTCCTTTAAGGTGTGAAAAGTATGTCTGACAGCAACAGACTGTAGACTTTGAACTTTTTCTTTAAAATGAACTGAGGAAAGTGAAGACTGGGAAAGTGAATTATCATAGAGGGCACTCAGTCTTTATGGTAGCTGATCAGCCTGTTTGGAGAGACATTATGCTTTTGCATTTTTATTTCTTTCTTGGAGAGGTATTTTTGGTCTTTCCCCCGTTTAATTACTCCCCAGGGCTCAACTTCTGGTTTGGCTTTCTCTGGGGTTGGCCACCTTTCATTAACCCATGTACTTTCAGACCAGCTTACCCAATTTAAAATTCTTGGTCCCAGAGCCCAGACATTGAATTATCAGAAAGTTTCGTTTCTTTTCTTTTCTGTGTACTTTTCTGCATGCAAGTTTAAAAAAGGTAAAGCAAACCAAATCCAAAAAAGTGGATGTTTCTTAGGCTTTATTTTCTTCTTTCTGGTTAAAGAAAAGATTCCAGCTGATTCCCCAAATGGAACAACAATCATGCACAGGGCCAGGGAACTGGGGAACAAGAGCTTCTCATCCTTTAGAGGAAGTCCAGTAACCAAGAGAATTAGAAACCACATGTTTAATGCACAATTTAAACAAGATGTTTCCAGACAGCCCCTCCCCCACATTATTTAATTGGTTTTCATTTTGTCACTTTTTGCTGTAACTGAACCAAGTTCTTTGACTGCTGATAATAAAACACTGTGTGAAGAAGTAATTTTGAAGCTGCTCACATAAAGACATGCTGAACCTATATTCTAGAAACCTTTCCCCTAATATCTGTCCCGTCTCTTTACTGATAGTGTAGTGCAATTCCCAGTGTTGCTCTTCAGATATCTTAGAAGTTTACATGAAAGGAGCTACACACCAAAGTGTTCTTCTTATTTGATTGTTTAACAATCACTGCTTATTTGACAAATACAAGAACACTTTTGAACATGTGTACGACTTACAAACAGGAAAAGAATTCTGAGAGTTTGCTTTCTAAAATGAAGTATGAAATTTAAGTAAGAAAGAGGAATATAGTGGAGATCAGTTCAATATATGAAGTCTTTCCTGTTAGGGAAGACACATTTTCGTTTATCATCTAGGAAATGAGGATGACATTCACCTCAGGAATGTGGTGAGGATGAATTAATGATGCCTGCCAAGCGCTTTTTCCATTTTGAGGATAAAATTGTCTGTTGATTTTTACTACTATATAGTGAGCTTTGCTCAGAGTCTGAAGGTTTATGTAAACTCAGTGCCATGGAATGTGTAGACTGGAGTGGGAAGAAGAGAAAGGGGCCGAGTGCAGCCCTAGTAAGACCTTTGCTTGCTCTTCATGAATGCTTGAAAATCACAGAAATCAAAACATGGCAGTCATTAGTGACAATAACAACTGCTACTGTGGCATGCTGCATGTCAATGAGAACATCGTGAAACTCTTACTCCTGTGGTGCATTTACCTGTGGCTCTGGGGTCTTTTTAGTTTCTATGCCTTCGAGACCACTTTGATTAGAAGGGCTGGTTTTCATCCTGTTGGACAGAGAAAAGCTATATTCTTGTCACCAATGAGTATTATGGTTCCAGTGAATGAATTCATGCTTCAAAATCCCCACACAAGATTAAATGTAAATCAGAAAGTTGGTTAATTAATTAGTTTACTATGAGAGGGGGCTGTAGGCTGATAAATAAGGCCACCTGTCTAAGAGGCACCCCACTTGGTAATGTCATCCATCACTTGGAAGCTTCACAAGAGAGAATCACAGTGCAGAGGGAGAGAATCTGGGTTTCTAGGATATTTTCATCAAGCTCTGCAAGCCTGAGAACTCTCTATTCTTTACTTTGGGTATATTTCTGCCTGTATAGCTTAAATTATTGTGTAGAGCAGACCACTCTTCCCTGATTATGCTGCAGAAACACTGAAATTCTTATTCTCTGTGTGTATAAATTTCTTTTGTCTGGATTATATGTTGACACTAAAACTTTTAATTTCCTTGCCTTTAACTCTTAGGCCTTGACAATATATAATTTTAGGAAATTATCTTTTGTGGAGTATATTTCATCTCTTTATTGTCTTAAGAGAAGCTTGGAATAGTAATCTAGCTCTGTTCCAAGCCTTGCGACTCTCTGTTAGAGTTTTTCTGCTCTAGACTAACAGTGTTGGAGTTGAACAAAATCTTATATACCATTTACCTCACATCCTTCATTTTACAAAAGAACTTTTGCTTAAGGTGAATAAGTAATAAAAGGGACAGTAAGTGACTCTTAGTTTAGAGCTTTAAGCATGCCATATCTATTCTTCAAGTCATTTTATTTTTTAGTTTTCTTTTTTATGTATTTACTACAGGGTCTACAGGGTCTCACTACACAGATGAGACTCATCATGATCCTCCTGTTTTCAGCCTCCCAAGTGCTGGGATTACAGGAACACACCACAACACCCTATCTTATTTTATAGTTTTCTTAATTCCTGATATTCAATCCATGATCCAATTTAGTTTTGCATCTACTGAAATGTTTGTTTGATTTATTTAATTTTATTCTTGTCAACAACTGTGTTTTTTTAATCCATAATACCAGATCCAACTGAATACTGGCTTGTTCTTCCATGTTGTATGTCATCATTAGGAATGGTAGGAAGCTGATTTTAGAAAAGCCCCAACTGACTTCTTCAGACCTATATTCTGCCAACATGTTGATGCTGAGTGCTACTGGTCATGCAATAGATCCACCATAAATATTTCTTAACAAATTCATGTATTCAAACTTGACCAAAAAGGAGAAGCAAAGGTGAGGAGACTGAATTTATTCCTAGATGTTTTAGCACAATATGAGATTTGGCCTTTTATTCTACAAGCATCACTTTTTTTTAACAATATCCAAAACTGCTATTTTGGGTCTCCAGAGTTCTGAATCTCAGTGTCATGAGCAGTCAACTGACTACTACAGCACATATCCGGGAAGAGACATCATTCTTTCTTAAAACTTGATTTTTTATTTTTTTTAATTTTTATTTATTTATTTATTTATGTGTGTGTGTGTGTGTGTGTGTGTGTGTGTGTGTGTGTGTGTGTGGCCAGCTCAGCTCACCAGGAGGCAGGGCTGGCTGGCATGTGGTGCTGGGGGATTGAACCACGGTTCCTGTGCTTTGCTAAGCTTGTTCTAAGTAGGTGCTTTAGCCCACTGAGCCATCTCACCAGCCCAAAACTTTATTTTTAAGAAATAAAAATAAAATGAAATGGGATTATTACCTCCCATTTATCAATAACTTTGGCATTTTTTATTTCCAGGATGTAGTCAATCTGTTTATTTTCTATGACCTCTACAATTATAGTCTAAGTTACTGCCATCTCTTACTTAGGTAATTCAATATGCTTACTAACTGGTCTTTCTTCTGCTTCTCCTCCTTCCTCATGCTGGGGATTGAACTCAGGGTCTCATGTATGGCTTACCACTGAACTACACCTCAAACCCCCTTGTTTCCACTCTCACTCTTTCTAATCTGCACTCTAAAGTGTGGAAAGGATGATCTCTGAAAAAGTGGGATCACACTTGTACCCCATCTGCACTGCTACACTATACTTATTCAATTATTCTCTAATATTCCTAAGATAAAGAGTGCCTTCTTGACCATACTAGTCTTATTAAAACCTACTTTCCCCTTGCTCCAGTTTTTGCAGCCAAGTGACATCCTTTCTTTTTTATTTTATATTTATTTTTTAAATGTATTTGGTACAGAGTCTACAGGGTCTCACTATGTTAATCAGACTCATAGTGATCCTCCTGTTTTCAGTGTCCCAAGTGCTGGGATTACAGGAGGGTGCTACCACACCCAGTCTCAAAGGCCCTCTCAGCATGCCCCAGGGACTGGTTCCAGTATGGCAGGCCCAGGGATTGAAACCCCGGCCCCTGTGTCTGCCTAAGCAGTAGCTTTAATCCACTGAGCTATTTGGCTGGCCCCTCCTTTCTTCACTAAAATAATTCAAATTCGTTTCTATAGAAGTTTGGTTGTTCACTTTTCTTTTCTCCCCATGCTCCTGTTGGGAAATCCTAAGACACTTCATAAAGCCAATAGAAGAAGTGGGGTTGGATCAATAGATAGGATTCACACACAGAGAAAATCCATTTTTGTATTATTACATTATGTGTACATAATTTCCTAAAATGATCTGGGATCATGTTCATATCATCACTCTGCACCTAGAATGAGTTTGTATTATGCACTCTGATGCATCATTCGAAGGAGTCCCATCCACTGACTACATGGTCCTTCTTTGATAGGGAACCTCACCAGCTGCACCAATACTTAATTCTCATGGTTGCAGGTGAAGACACAGTCTGCCCAGGTTATTAATATAAATCTTGGACAGGTAGTAAACAATAATTGAAACTTTATGCTTCTCCACCAACTTCACAATAGAATCCAACCAATTAAACACCAGACCTACTAGAATAAAATGCTCTGTACTTGTGACGCAGTGTAAACCAAGCGTGATGGCACAAACCTGTAATCTCAACAATCAGCTCTCTGGAGGTTTAGGCAAGAAGGTCAGGTGTTTGAAGCCAGTCTGTGCTACATAGAGAGTTCAAGGCTAGACTGGACTACACAGAAAGACTGTTTTTAAAAACCAAAAGAGAAAAAAAAAATGATTGAATGTTAATTTTTGTTCACCTGGGGAAGTTATTACTCTTAGTAAACTGGTACTTTCAGAGAAACATTTCTTCATTAAGGCTTCCAGAGCTCTGTTTAGTGCACTGCAATGGTAATTTGCAGAGTAGAACCTCACTGGTCTCAGAAATTTAAAACAACTCCCAAAGTGCCTAACACATTCATTTTGTTTTCATCACCTCGTATACAAGCAAAACAATTCAGAGCCAATTTTTTTTTCTTTTGGCAGAACTGGGGATTGAACACAGGCCCTTGAGCTTTCCAGGCAAGCGCTTATTCTACTAAGCTATCACCCCAGCCCCACAGCCAAATGTTTGATTGGATTATGTAAGTTTTGGGCGATGTATCTGACATTCAATTAGATTTTTTCTCCTAGGTTAATAATAAAATTGGTTTGTATTGCTTGAGGTCACACTAATTAGGTAAAACAGGTGAAGTGTGTGTGTGTGTGTGTGTGTGTGTGTGTGTGTGTGTGTGTGTTGGGTGGAGGTTAGTGGAAGGTTTAGGGGGAAAAGGCAGTCAGCCATCTTAGAGTTTCAAGCCTTTTATAAATAATCCACTGGTTGAATAATGCACATTTAGAACTGACTATATTAAATAAAATCCTAACTTATTGTGATGGCTTTAGGGTTGAGGTCATCCATACTGGAGAGATTTTCTATAAAATGGGAAGGGTCACATCATAAGTACTGTGAGAACTATGCCGAAATTGAAGGATGTTGAGTTTCATCAGGAAATCACTTGAGGCCTCTCAGACCTCCCACTTCCATATCTCACACCTGCCACCAGCACTGCTAAGTCAAGCCCCATCTTCTGGTTCAGAGGAAGAGCTGAAGGTGAGAAAGAGATCAAGAAGCTGATGGGATTATGTTCATTGGTGATGAAGATGTCATTGAGCAGATGAACTTGTGATTTGTTTCAGTTCAACAAGAGTATGGCAGAAGCTGGGCCAGAAGATGCTTCCACAATCCTAGTGGGAGCAGGGACATATTTTTATACTCCTCCAAGCATAGAACAAGGTAGTGCGCATCATAGAATTGCAGTTGTCCAGGAAAGGCACTAGTATTTATGTGCCCATAATCCCCTCACCCATTGCTTGACACTTCTCCTTGCTGAATGCATCACAGAGAACCAAGAATTCAACAATAAGGCTCTGAGAAGCCCAGGAAGAGGTTACAAGTCTCTGTAATGAAAACTCAGCTACTTCTCTCATGGTCACCAGATAGCTGAAGTTTCATTATAGTTTCTGAATAACTGAATCCATTGACCAATCAATAGGCTCACTCTTTCATGTGTATACCTGACCTATGGCATGTGCCAGGTAACCTGACACTTTGGGTTTACAGAGAATATACTATGCTGTAATCTCTGTCCTGAAGGCATCTGTGGCCCAGCAGAACACAGATGAGTGAATACATGATGACAGCAGCTACAAAGGTGAGCTCTGGTCTCTGGTGGGAGCAGGGAGGCCAAGAGCTGGGACACAGTCTGTGAGGGTGTTGTCAAGGGTATGGACAACATTTGGATCACTGGTGGAAAATGAAGGCAAAATGCTGATGGACAAGAGCACATGAGTTCAGCCCAAATGACAAGAAAGGTGAAACACAGTGGCAGATTTTTTACATCACCTATTTGTACAGAAGAGTAGGAAGGAACCCATCACTGACAGGGGAAGAAACAGGCAGTGTGAAAGATGGGTTGAAAACTAGGGCAAAGCTTCTGAAAAGAGATGGGGACCTATAGCTCTAGGAGGTATCCTTCTGCCTCCAAAACCCCAGCAGCTAGTCCTGGGGTGACAGCAAGGGATCTTTTGGAAATGTGTTTCTCTTTAGTTGCAAATTACTTGCAAACCTTTCAAACTGTTAAGACATTTTGAAAAAAATAAAAAGGTGATCTCCATGACAAAATGTTGTATGTGTTTTTGAAAACTTTGCAGCAAGTTGTCTAGATGATTTAGCAGATTCAGAGGAACTGATAAATTCCTTAGCAAGTACCAAGGGAGAGGTACCTTTGAGTTTCCAGCCTTAAGTTACAGATGCTCTGAATACTGAGCTTCCAAAGAAACTTTTGGAGCATCTAATATTTCTGAGAAAAGCATTCTGGTTCCCATTTTATAGCAACACAGAGGCAGCCTTAGCAACTAATGGATTTTACATCTGGAAGAGGAGAAAAGAACAAAATATTTGGCCAATGACTAAAATATTTCCAAATCATCCAGCCTTAGAAAGATCACCTATGAGACACTTTAGTTTTAGGACTGTAGAAGTTAAATAAAGTAAGTAATTAATTCAAACCATACTACTTTGGGAATGCTTTTCAATATTCTGCCTAGTATACATTACGCTGGGGATGATGTTGAGTTGAGTCAGGTGGATTTGCTACATTGGTTTGCCATTGGATCAGCAGAGGGAGAGAGAGAGGGAGAAAGAATTAATTGAAATTTAGGAAAGCCTCCCAGGGGTGCCAAAGGGACCAGCATTTTCATTTTTTTCTGAGGGATTTTAAATTATTTCCTCTCCTCAGTATCCAAACTGATAACCTTGGAAGCCTGTCTTTATCACCCTTTAAGCCTTCGTATTAGCTGAATGTGGTAGTCTGCATTTACAATCCTAGCACTTTGGAAGGCTGAGGCAGGAAGAATGCAAGTTCAAATCCTACCTCTGCAACTTAGTGAGACTCAAAATTTACAGAAAAGAGGACTTGGCATGCAGCTCAGTAGTAGAGTGCCCTGCCTTCAATCCCCACTATCTTTGCCCCAGTAAAAACTCCACAAAAAACTTTGTACTGCATTATACAACAAAGGTGGAAAATATATGGTTTATATAAAGGACTCTGTACTGACATAGGAGGGGATGCGAGTCACCAATGTTTTCTAACTCTGGATTCAGGTGTCCAGCTAATCCTTACACAATGTGAACTGGGACGTAGTGTGACCATCCCTTTTGAGAGAATTTGTTGTCTTCGCCCTCCACAATTTTGTTTAGCAAATAGAAAAGGCCTGGGTAGATCATTGAGTCATGCACAAGATACACAAGGACTATCAGTATGGACATTTTCAACATGAACAGTATTCTTTGGGGGGGTCTGAAATTGTGGTTTGAGATAAAAATAGATTAGGTGAACAAGCACCTTGTACATGGCTTTGAAATAGATTTACAAAGGGCTTAAAGTCAACATTACAATTCATTACAATCATGCTGTATCTGAGCTACTGGAGGATGACTACTTTATCCAGGGCATTGTCTAGCCGGAGGTGATTAAGCCAGTGCTTCAGTCATGTTGTATTTTGTCTTGTCCTTATCTTCTGTTTTCCTTTCCTTTGTCTTCCTTCCTTCTTTTTGTGTTTGCTGCAGGAAGTGTACAGTCCCTTAATCATAACTGAGAATACTTGTTCTGTGGAAGGTATCATCTTAAATGTTTTGCATATACTATGATTTAATTGCATAAAACCCAGTGAAGCTGATCATATTTTTCTTTGCATTTCACAGGTGAGCAAACTGAGGCATGGTGAATCTAAGTACTTCACTGTATCAGTCACCTTGTGCTGAGATTACAAACAAAGAAGCTCAATAGCTTGGAGCTTAAAACCAGAGTCTAGATCTGACCTTTTTTATCTGGAAAAGGAGACAAATAGATTCTCTCTTACCTTCTCTATAAGAAAAGCCAAAGTACACTACCTCGTGACAAATTACCTTGTGCAAATAAAGAAGGAAAGACTAGAAGAAACAATGAGACTAAGAGGTGCAGAAGTTGCCTTTGTAGGAGTCACCTGCCCCCCCTTGTTTTGTGCCTTGTCTGTAACATGAAAACTGAAATGTTTGTATCACTGTTGGGCAGGTCTGATTTTGAGGTGATAGATAGTATCTTTCTACTGTGTCCTTACATAGTGGAAAGAATGAACTCTCTAGGGTCTATAGCACACACTCATTTACTATATTATTATTATTTTATTATCATTATTATTATTTTACTGCTCTGGGGATTGAACTCAGTACTTTTCACATGGTAGGCAATTAATCTACTACTGAGCTACACCCCTAGTTCAAATCTCATTCATAAGGGTAGAGTCTGCATGACTAAATCAACTCCCAAAGGCTTTGCTCTTTTTTTTTTAAAGTATATTTGGTACAGGATCTCACTGCACAGCTTGGACTTGTAGTGATCCTCCTGCTTTCAGTCTCCCCAACGCTGGGATTACAGGCATGTGCCACCATGCCCAGACTTGATGGACAGCTCAGCAGGCCCAGGGTTGGGGGGTGCTGAGCAGCATGTGGTGCCAGAATCGAACCCCGGTCTCTGCGTCTCTGCAGTTGCCTAAGCAGGCCTTAGTTCACTGAGCTATCTAATCCATCCAAGGCGCCACTCTTGATAACATCATCTTTGGTATAAGGTTTTTAAGAAATAAATTTGAGATGGAGGAAAAAGAACATGAAGACTATGGAACCAATTTAAAGTTTACTTATGGTGATGCATGACATAGTCCATACCCACTCATGTTCCATCAGCCAAGGCAAGTTACATGGCCAACTCTAAAGTGAACAGGGCACGGAAAGAAGCCACATCAAGGGAACGAATGTGATTGTAAGGTAGTATACTAGTGATACAGTTTACCACTGTCGGTAGGATTGTAGGATGGGGCCTGAAGCTTGGGGTTTCCCATTCCAAGGCATGCATTTCTAAACCCTCTGCTATGCTGCTCCTTTCTGCTAGGCCTTGACTTCCCCTGCACTCTCCTGCTGGTACTCTTTATTGTCTGCTTGGGGAGTCCACAGCTGCCTCTCCCACACAAACCTGCCTCTCTTCTCAGTTGCTTTTACTGGTCTCTAACCATGAATTTTCTCGTGTACGCTACTCTCCTCCATGACAAGGCAGCCAGACTCAGTACCTCTCAGAGCACAAAGATATCCTGGACCCGGGCTGCCTAGCAACACAGGCTACTACTTTGCCTTTCACTGTGCCTGGACAAGTGAAGGGGCTGTAAGTCCCCTTTGGGAAGCTTCCAGTTTCATAAGGAAGGCCTGTCATCCTGGCAGAGGACACCAGGATCAAAGCCCAGTCACCCACCTCCCTACTTCTCTTCCAGGAGACCGTAGTTGCCTTTCGTATCAGGCTTCTTAGTCTGCAAAGCCTACCCCCACTCCCATCATTGCACTCAGTCCTTATACTGTGAGGAAGCCTCGATTCTTACCATTGTACAGATCAAGAAACTGAGTCTGAGAGAAGGTTCAAAGTTTTCTTGTGACCATGGGGTTATCTTTATGAGCATCTTGTTCATTAGTGCAGGACCTGGAACTCAAATCCAGGGATCTTTCCACTCACCCAGAAGCACACAGCGTGTCTTTGATGTTTCCTGGTTTCCTCCCTTTAAAGCATTCCTACTCCTGCTAGGAGGCAGGATTAGAGTCCTTCCTCCCCTGAGATTTCAAGAGCCTTAAAAGGACTGGCAGAAATGAGGTTTAACTCTTTCCTGCTCACTTCGGGATGATTCCATCCGCCATCTCGCAAAGGTTGTAGTCATTTCAAGGTGAACGTGTGTTTGCCAGTGAGCTGAGCCCTAGGCTGCTGACTTCCTGAGCCACTTTATCCTTCCAGGCATGATTTAGTGATACCTGCTCTGTGCAGTGCCCTTGTATATTTCCTAGGTAGAAGAATGGGTCCTTTTTTCTGTGCTTGTGAAGCCCCATGCTTTCTCCGTCCCCTAGATGCCCTCAGCTTGTGTTGTTTATTGTTCATTTGCTAGTCTTTCTCTTCCCCAACAGGCCCTGACCTCCTGTGAGCACAGGCCACATCAGCTTCATCTTTGTATTTTTTCCACAGCAGTTATCCTTTTTTCTCACTCTTGTCTGATAGCTGCCTATCTGTTCTACTGAACTCCAGGAGCCCCTACTCTGCTCTTTATTACTGGATCCCAATGCTCCATGGTAGGTGCTTATTAGATGGCCAGTGAGCATTAGGATTTGGTTATTTCCCACATGCTCAGTGATAGGGGCCACCGAAAGTCCTGCCCTACAGTTGTAGTTAGATTTGGTGGAATGCACCTTCTTCTACCCAATTATTTTTAGTAAGCAATTGATTAACCAAGCATAGTGGATAATTGGAAATGCAGTGCCATTGTTGACTGGTTGGTCTTGGCCCCTGAGGTATGGCTAGCAGGCAGTGGGGTGAAAGGTCTTGACTTCAGTTCCTAAGGGTACCAACTGAGTACATTTCTTCTCCAATACTGCATAGTTTTTTAAAACTAGAAAGTGAACGAGTCAATAAAACCTGAAAGAAGAATGGACAGGAAGGAGAACATCATTTCAGTTCCTTATCCAAATTTCAGTCACCCGAGTAATATGCTATTCAAAAGTTGGAAATCCAAAACATAGCATGGAAAAGGTGAGCAGAAGGCTCCTTTTATCAGCCTGCTTCTCAGTGATGTTCTCACTCCACAAGCATTTGAGCTCTCAAGTAAAACCCAGCATGATGTGAAACAGTTCCAACCACTTTGATTTGCAGCTTTCCTGGACAGTGGAAAATACGTTGCATGTCCACGGAGGTCCACTCTTTCCCATTTGTACATGAACTCCAGTTCAAATTATTAGGAATTTTTTTTAGCCTGTTGAGCATAATCTATTCATACTCATACTTGTTTATCAGAAAGTTAGGTCTTTCAGTAAACCCTCAGTGTAATTCAATATGTAATAAACAAAGTCATGTTACTTAGGCAAAATTAAAATTATGAGTGAGCAGCTTTTATATAATACAGTGAGAAATGCATCTCACCAATGGAGGCTATGAACAAATGCCACTTTAAATAAGCAGCCTTATACTGTACAAAATCACCCACATGTTCTCCCTCAAATTTCAACATACTCCACTCACTCTTTACTTTGTCATAGTGGGCAGACAGAGCAATTCCAGCCAAGAGGCATGATTTAGCAGATGTTTTGCAAAAGGTTCCATTCTTCTGGCCATCAGCATATGTGAAGCTGTCAGGAGCCCTGTAAAGATTTTACAAGCCTTATAAGTCATAGTTTATTGAGCTTGGGATGGAATTTAATATATCATCATGATTCTGGAAGTTCCCTTCTTTTGTCTGATACACCCTATAGCTTTATTTACTTTCAAACACAAGCTGTTGGATGTAAAAGTGAACAGGCAAAGCCTCTCGTCAGTTCCCTGTGTCATTGCCTTTGGCCTGCCTCTTTAGCGGCACGATGGCACCCTGTCGCCTTCTTCCCCAGGCACTCCTGCTATCAGCAAGCCGATTCAGCATTTTAGCTGGTCTTTGTTCAGTTTATTTGCCTTTGGAGGAAATGTTTCTCAAAGTTTCTTAATGGTCCTAACATCTCATAAAATTATGCAGCAATCTCATTTTGACTCAAACTTTCATGCATTACGAAGTTTCCAGCATGTCAAAAAAAGTTATTTATTTATTTATTTATTTATTTATTTTTTCAAAATCAGTTTTGATGGCCCAGATGTTATAGAATTTTTCAAAACTCGGTTAAGAAAGAGACAGAAAGATTTCAGCAAAATCGAATATTCCAGGCAACTGGGGTGCCTGGTCAGCTCAGTAGACATACATATTGGGCTTGCTTTACCAAATTCGAACAGTTGATGAATAGATTCTTTTGCAGTACTGGCAAAATGGAAACAGAATAGGAATTGCAGCTGTCTTTTTAGAAGATATGCTTCTCAGTGACTTCAGGATCAGTGTCTTCTTTTTCATTTTTCCTTTTTTTTTTTTTTTTTTTTTTTTTTTTGTGGAACCGGGAATTGAACTCAGGCCCTTGTGCTTGCCAGGCAAGCGCTTATTCTACTGAGCCATCTCCCCGGCCCTTTTAAATTTGTATCTATCCATGATTGCAGTACATGCGTGGGTATTCCTCAGGTGGTGTCAGTGGATCCACACAGCACATTTTAATTCTGCTTTCGTTCCCTTCTCTCCCTTCTCTTCACCTTCCCTCTAGGTTTCATCACCCTCCCATTCAAGAAATATCTCCTTACTTCCTATTGGCTCTCTTTCATTTCATTATACTTTAGACTTCTCATATAAGAGAAACTGTGAGATATTTAGGCCTGGGTGTCTGATTTACTTCACTTAGGTCTCAAGGTGCATCCATTTTCCTACAAAGGACTCAAGTTTACCTTTCCTTGGGGCACAGTAGGTATCTGTTTTGGAAGGTTACATTGTATTTATTTATTTTTATTTTAAAGACAAAAGAAGATAACCACAACAATGAAACAAAGTTTCAAAACAGATTAATAGGACGGCTACAATAGGTGAGACATTGTGCACTGTGGTGTTCCTAGTAGTTATTCAGAGTAGAAGATACAGGCACACTATCTTGTCAATATAAAGTCTCCCTTTTACAAGGGCAGAAACTGAGGCCTAAAGAGGTGAAGTGCCTAAGCTGTCTATGATCCTTCGGACTTATGTTCCTTGGCTTTTCAGTACATCGCACCATGCCACTTAAGAACCAGGTGGGGAGGCACTGTTAGTCACGGCCTGCCATAGCTTTGGAAAGAGTGAGGCACTGAAACTGGGCCCACCTGGGCTCAAACCCTCCCGGCAGAAGCACTTCTTCATACCTTCTCTTCTCAGCAGGATCCATCTCTTCCCTAAAACTTCTCCTGGTTCTTATCTTCGTATGCTCACAATGACTATATGTATTTAATTTCCTTCACTACTGGGGATTAAATTCAGTAGCTCCGCACAGAGCTATATTCCCCAACATTTTTTAAAATCTTGTTTTGTGGCTAAGTTGCTAAGTTTCCAGAGTGGGTTTGAACTTGTGATCCTTCTGCCTCAGTCTCCCAGCATGCTGGAAGCATAAACAAGTGCCACGATGGCTAGCATTGTTGTTGTTGTTGTTTTTTTTTTCAAATCTCTGAATACTTTATTTATTTATTTATTATTTTTTTTTTTTTTCAGAACCAGGGATTGAACTCAGACACTTGCGCTTGCCAGGCAAGTGCTTATTCTACTGAGCTATCTCCCCAGCCCCAGTTTTAAGTTTTTGATTAATAATTACGACATTTTTTTCACTCCATCCCTCCTTGCTGGGAATTGAACTTGGGGCTCTATGCATGTAAACAAGGTACTCTGCCACTGATGTTTAAGATTCTTTTATGTACAAGATGATGTGCTGCATATTCTGGGGAATCAGATAAAATACAATTGAGGAATCCATGCAAGGAGCTTACCCCCAGAAGAGGAGATGAGGCCGAGGCTGTTCAGAAAGATTATACAGGAAATAGTACATTTGGGTGAATGCTGAACTACCATGTGACAGGTTCAGTGCTAGGCATTGTACAGGTAACTTTCCAGTTGGTAGTCCTTATTAGATTGATATTATGAATTCCATTACCTTGTGGTATTCTGAATTAAACCCAGGGCCTAATGTATACTAAGCAAGTGTCTACCACTGAACTTCATCCCAATCCCTTTTTATTTTGCTTTGAAATGAGTCTTCACTAAATTACCCAGGCTGGCCATGAACGTAAAATCCTCTTGTTTCAACCTTTCATTAATCCTACTTTCAAAACTAGCTGACTTAGGTCAATACAGCTTCAATTCCACAGGTTTAAGATATCCCAGTGGCTGTAGTGGAGGAGCTGGGATTTAGGCAAAGTGAGATTGCCATGTTCAACAGCTGCTGTTGTACTGTCACTGTGTGCAAGAAGGGGGAGCGACTCAGATTTATTCTTTCTCATGCCCCATTCACCTGCACCTCCTCTCCCCCCGCAGCAGTTGCAAACTGCCTGGAGATCACTACTTGGGCTCCAGCCAGTGGTTGTACATTAGGGTGGGGATATGATTACAAGGTCAAGAAGGACATTTAGCAAACATTTAATTGTGGGGTTTGCTGTTGTTGTCACTACAGTTCTGTGATTTGGAAGGGAGGGTATTTGTCCTTGTTTTGTTGAAAACATTAATATATGAAAAAAGTTGTACTTTAGTGATACTTTAAAGAAGTAGAAGTTATTTCCTTTCATAACTCTTTTCTCGGGTAAATATTAGTTATTCTGTAATTATTTTGACTATTGAGTGCAGATATAAGGCAATATAATGGAGAAAGTATTGCATAGTATTATAGTTAAATACATAGACTTCAAAATCAGGCTGATCTAGGTTTGAATTTAGCCTTGTTACTTAGGAAGTGGAACATTGGATAGGCCATTTAACCTCCCTGAATATCAGTTTCTTCATCTCAAAATTTAGGATAACAATATGAGAAAACATTGGCAAAACATGTATCAAATAAGGGATTAATATGCAACATATATAAAGAATTCAAGTAACTCAATAGAGAAAAAAAAACAAATAATACAATGAAAATGTAGGTAAAAAAATAAAAAATAGGGTCAGGTATGGTAGCACACACTTAGAATCCCAGAACTCTGGAGGCTGAGGCAGAAGGATAGCAAGTTCAAGGCCAGCCTGGGCAACTTAACAAGATCCTGCCTCCAAGATAAGTAAATGAGTAAATAAAAACATAAATTTTAAAAGTCAAAATAAGAAATAGACAAAGGACCTGGATAAGCATTACTCAAAAGAAGCCATACAAGCCAGTTATGGTGGTTCATGACTATAATCTTAGCATTCTTGGAGAGGAAGAGAGGTGGAAGATGGTGAATTTTAGGCCAACCTGGGCAACTTAGAGGGCCCTGTCTCAAAACAAAACATTAGTAAAAAGGTTTGGGATGTAGATCAGTGCAAATGTCCTGGGTTTAATTCCCACTAATGTAGATTCTTTTTTTTTTCTTTTTTCGGAACCAAGGATTGAACTCAGGCCCTTGTGCTTGCCGGGGAAGCGCTTATTCCACTGAGCCATCTCCCTGGCCCCTAATGTAGATTCTTGACCTTACCAATAATCATGAAAATGCATAATAAAACCACAATGAGACATTCCCTCACTCTTCTGAACATAGGTATCATAAAAAGCGAAGAGATAAAATGCGCATGCTATCCAGGAGCTAGAAAAAAGGAAACCCTTACACACGGGAAATGAGAATGTAAATTAGCATAGCTCCTTTGGAAAATAACATGGAGATTCCTCAAAAATTGGAGATACCATTACCATGTGAGGTAGCAATATTCTTTAATTGAGGAAATCAAATCAGTATGATCAAAGATATATTTGCAGTCTCTCATTCTCTGCAGCACTATTCATGATAGTCCTGGCATGGAATCACAAGAAATGGCCATCAATTGAATATGTAGAGTGAACGTGGTATGTGTGCATTGCAGAATGCAATTCAACCACAAACAAAATGCAATCTTGTCATTTGTCACAACATGGACCGGACTGGAGATCACTATGTTAAGTGAAATAAGCCAGGAACAAAAAAGATGAGTACTGCATGATCTAACTCATGTGGAATCTAAAACTGTAGAATTCACCAAGACAGAATAAAATGGTGGAGGCCAGCGATATAGCTCAGCCCCAGCACCACATACTGTGCCAGCCCTGCCCCCATGGTGGGCTGAATCTGCCAGATTCCAGGCATGATGGTGCACACCTATATTCCTAGCACTTGGGAGGCTGAAAACAGGAAGATCACTATGAGTCTGAGCTGCATAGTGAGACCCTGTAACATCCACATACATTAAAAAAAAAAAAACAAACAGAATAAAATGATGATTGTCAGGGGCTGTGGGCAAGGGTTTGGAAGCTGTTGTTCAAAGGGTACAGAATTTCAGTTAGGGAAAAGGAGTAATTTCCAGAGATGTATTATATGACTATAAGTCATAATACTGTATTTCATGTTTGAAATGTGCTAAGAGAATATATCTTAAAAGTTCCTATACAACAAATGGCAAGAATGGGAGCAGATGGTGCGCTAATTTGTTTTATCTTTTCCCAATGTATATATCACACTCTACCCTATAAATACATACAATTTTTAACTGTTACTTTAGAAATCATTTTAAAAAATAAAATGAGATAGATTTTGGGAAAATGGAGTGATATGTATAAAGAACCTAACATCTGTGAAAATCTAATGAATATTAGTGATTATAATGAGAACCCGATCATTAAGGTAGACAAACTTTGATCTGTTTTTATTATTCTTCAATATTTATCCAATATTTGTTATTCATAAAATCCATCCCTTTCCAAATATCTCATGTGAATCATATTTTTTCAAGGAATGCTAATGTAGCTTATGAAAAACACAAGTTATTTTCATAATGAAATGTGATACCAAAGGGTGTACAAAGGAAGACTTCCCTTTTTTCTTCATTTTTCTTCATTTCTTCATATTGAGAAATATGGCATCTGGGGCTTTGGGAAGACCAGCTGTACTCCAAGTGCATAGAGAATCTCCTTGAAAGTTTCATCAAACTGCAAGTAAAAGGGGGTACTGTTTATAATTAGACTGGGTAACTCCAAATAAACTAAGATCTTGCAAGGCAAAAATGGCCATTACACACTGATGTTACAAGCACAAACTTCGGAATCAGACCAACTTAAGTTAGTTGAGGATCTCTGAAACTCTTCTTGATAGGTTGTTCTAATGTCATCTAGGCTGCCTGTTCTGTTCTGTTCTGTTCTGTTCTGTTCTGTTCTGTTCTGTTCTGTTCTGTTCTGTTCTGCGATACTTAATAATACTCCAGTCCCTGGAGTACAAGCAGATTTAGGGTACAGTCCTGCTCCAACACTTACTGGCTGTGTGATACTGCATAAATTACTTAACTTCTCTTAGACTCATTTTCCTTACAGGTACAGTGGGTACAATGATAGACAGTATGTGTGGCATGGTGTTTCAAAGACTATAATAGGTAAGTATGGAAGAGTTTCTAGGTAGGAATGTGAAAGATAGGAATGATGAAAGAGCAGATGGTGTGTCCTTGGGGGTGAGTGAGAAAGATCAGTTAAGAAAGTTAGCCTAGGGTACTTGAAGACTGGAAAGTGTGGCTGGGCTTAGTATCTGGGCTCTAGATATGACTGACAGTAGTACTAGCTCCACCTTCAGGGTTTGTACAAATTTTATCTTCGCAGTGCGGCCATCCCCTGACCATCCCAGTGGTTAACAGTATGACAGAAATCTGTTCTTATGCAGCTTTCAGTCTGGCAACAGTGGAAAATAAACAAGCATATATAAATATTCGAAATATCTATGTGTGTCATGAGGGAAACCAAGAGGATGCTAATGGAGGCTAATGTTAGTAGAGAGAAGGTATGGACTTTACATGAATTGATCAAAGATGTCTTTTTTGAGGAACTGAGACTTCAGCTGACATTTGGAGGTTGAGGAAGAGCCACATGAAGAGAAAGAGCATTCCAGACAGAACAAATAGTGAAGACAAGAGACAGTCAAAAAAATTGAGAAGAGGCCATTTTGGTTGGAGGGTAGTGAGCTATGAAACAATAAAGGAGGATGATGTGATAGGAAGTGACAGGAGTGGGGACAGGGGCAGATGCTTTAAATAAGGGGTCAAGGATAGCCTGTCTGAGGAAAAGACATTGAATTAAGACCTGAGCAGAGAAAAGGAATCAAACAAAGATCAGGGGAAAGAAATTTCCAGACAGAAAGAATGGCCTCTGAAAGGGCCCCTGGACACAGCGTGCTTTGGTCTATTGCCGAGAAAGCCAGGAGTTTGTCACGGCTGGACTAGGATGAGGGAGGATTCAACACTGAGGAGCTGGGCTGAGCCAGGTCCCTCACGGCCTTGCAAGCTATAGCAAAGAGACTGGAATATTTTTCACGTGAGACAGAAAGTGCTGGTGTGTGTGTGTGTGTGTGTGTGTGTGTGTGTGTGTGTGTGCTCTTCTGGAGCCTATAGATCTCACCTTCTGTTCCCTGATTTCAGGTGTGCATTACTCTACTCTGAGTTGATTTGCACAAATTAGGCAGGAGTTCTCCTGAGTCAGGGACTTGGGCCTAGACTTTCGAGTATGAAGTGCTCGGTAGAAAACAGGCTCTCTGTTTAGTTAATACTCTCTCTGATAGTTAATACTTTTGAGCACTTACTATGTACCAGACATTGTACCTTAGCTCCATTGTTTCATTTAAGGTTCATGACAATCTTATGGGACAGATAATCATATTATCATTATATTTTTTAAAAATGCATTTGGTGCAGGGTCTCACTATGCAGCTCAAACTCATAGTGGTCCTCCTGTTTTCAGCATCTCCAGTGATGGGATTACAGATGTGTGCCACCATGCTGGGACTCTGTGCCTGGTTCAGCACACCTGGCAGCAAGGCCAGCACAGCATGTGATGCTGCGAATCAAACCTTGGTCCCTGCAGTTGCCTAAGCAGGTGTTTAGTCCCCTGGGCTATCTTGCCAGCTTTGATAATCATATTATCCATAGTCCTATTTTAATGGAAAGCAAACTCAGAGTTTGAATCATCTGTTTAAGTCTATCCAACTAATTATTGGTACATGTTGGATTTAACCTAGGCCTAACTGGACTCACAGACCCCTACCACCTTCCTTCTATTTTGTGCTGTCTGGAAAGGTTGGTTTCAATATCCATAATCCCCTCATACTGCAATATGATCGGATTCATTAAGATAGATCTGCTGTCTTTTCATGTTTATCTTTTATGGTTGTCTAACTCCTGTTTTCTGCTCACCATTAAAATTCCTTGATATAAAAAAAATTCTTGATACAAATACAGAGGATTTTAGGGCTCAAACAAATGTCAGAAAATTCAGGCATTAACAGTACACTGTTGCTTGGGACACAAATCTGCTTGTCACATTTCTTGAAGGAAGACACCATATCTTACATAGTTATGGACTCCCCTCAGAACAAAGCACAGAATCTCTTATAGCTGAATAGTGAATTGATTTAAACTCACTCTCTGAAGCTCAAGACATTATGTGATTAATCCTAGTCAAGCCAGACTGGGCTACTCTAAATTTCTACATAATTCACCTTAGGGGGCACAGGTAGGTTGGGAAGGTGGGGTCCACAGTTTACATTTGGGGTGGATGGAGGGGACTACCATGTAGTCCCAGTGTTATGTTTGATATAGGAAGGGAAATGTGACGTCTACTCACTACTTGCCTGAGTTACTTCAGTCAGCAATACACTGAGGTTATGAAAATACATAGGACTTTCTTATAGGCAAAGGGGGCAAAGGGGAGTGTGATAATTTATACTCTGCCAATCTCATCAGTGTCTTAACAAAGTTCCCTATCTGGGCGGTGAAGGAGAACTATATACTCTCACTGGGAATTGGGACACATGCCAGTGGTTGCAAAGAGCTCAATGGTTTTGCTTATGTAGTTAGGTCTGGGCCGGCCAGTCTAACATGTGGATCAGATCAGGGACCAGTAAATGTCATTTTGTTTTGACACTGAATTGAAATGAGGGGAAAGAGGTGCCTGTTTCATGAGATTAAGAAGAAAGGAATGTATTGGAAAAGTTTGACCTCAATGTACCATTAACAGAAGAATATATGACCCATCCAAGCTGAACTTAAAAGCATCTCAGAACTATGAGTGTCCAAAATCTGGCAACAGTTTCCTTGCATGGTGGCATAAAGAGACCAGAAATTTATAATAACTTAAAACTATAGGTAGTGCAATTTTATACACATGCACGTGTGCAAACACACACATACGTGTGCATGTGCACATACACATATGTGTAGGTGCAAATCTGTACTGTAGAATACATTTACCAAAAGGTATATATATTTTTCCATAATTTTATTGAGAAACAAATAGCAATGAGACAGTTTCAAACCAAATTGGTAGAACAGTTTCAAGAATTCACACATTGCATACATACTTCCTAGTGGTTAATTGCTGTACAAGATCGGACTTGTGATCCTATTTACAAACACCATTAGAACAAATCATTCTATTCATTAAGAGAATGCAACTATATATCTATCCTAACCTCTTTGAATACACAGATACAAAATGGACATTCATCTGTATACCCCTTTTTTTCTAAGTTCCGTTTTTGAATATTATAGGTGTGTAAACTCAGCAAAATATTCTAAAAGAGTCCAGTAGCCCATAATAGCATTGGGTCTTCTGTTTAACTGGCAATGTCAGAAATTGTTGACCTGAGTCCTCTACAGCTCAACATAACACCATGGCTTTACTTCTTATATTTCGTTTTTATACTTTTCTGCTGGATGGCTAAGAACAAGGTAAAGCAGGACCTATGCAACAAGAGTTGTAGCTTTTGGATCTGATAAGGTCAGTGAAATCCCCTCAGGATTCAAAAGGTATATTTTTGCCTACAATAACAATGCAGTTCTCAAGTATTCAGCTGACTTTTTGTGCCAGTCATTTTGCAAAGCACTTTTAGTGAATTGTTGCAATTGATTCTCACAAGCACCCTAAGAGGTAAATGTTACTATCTTGCACTTTATACTGGTGTGGAAACTGAGGCTCAGAGCAGTTAAGTAATGTACTTGAGAGCACACAGTCAGTGAGTGACAAAACAAGAACTCTGAAATGAAATTCCAACCTGAGGGTTTTTCCCAATTTTTTTGCAGTCCTAGGGATAGAATTCACGACCTTCTACGTGCTTTAGGTAAGCATTCTATTACTGACCTATATCCTGAGCTCCCCTGAGGACTTTTAATAAGGTGAGAACTAATTCTGAGGGTGAATACTTGGTTCAATTCCTAAAATAAGGTACAGGAGAATATATCACAGGACCTTGTGATATATTTGGATTTTGTATGTTTTGGACATGGAAAGTAGATAGATTTCATTCTGCTTCTTGAATAGTGATTGCTTAGCTGTCTTTAACACAGCCACTTAGTGGTTAAGTGATGTGTGGTAGGAAATTCTCTTGGCAGTCGCTTTTTGAGAAAGACGATCAAAAGAACACCAAGAATGCCAGTTAATGCCATCATTATTTACTTAGTATAAATTTACAATAACAGGAAAATATGTTCATGGAAATAAAATATCATCTAAAGGATTTAAAGAATTGAAAATGATTCCCATCTTTGTTGTTTGGTCTTACCTTCCTTTAAAAAACAAACAAACCTGTTTATCACTTTGTCATAGGAAATAATGACTATGTTGATTAAAAAAAAGGTAAGCCTACATAGGAATAATAAATAACTATCATCTTGGATGAAAAGCCTTTGTAAAGTGTTTTTTTAAGTCCTTGAAATATTCTTTTGAAGAAAGGCACATGGCTTAAGGGTTAATTGGTAAACCGGACGCTAAGTAACTCTACCTATATCAATTCCTTGCCAAAATAACACTACAATTGATAGCTAAGTTGCTAAAAATTGAGTCAATTTTGTTGCTTTTATGCTTTTCTTCTATCTCTCTTTCTCTCACTGAACCAGCAATTTGCCAACTATACCCTCCACTTTCTGCCTAGTGTCTTTCCTTGTGCTAGCCCCTCCTTCGGGAACTTCTCTCTCCATCCTTGTCATCCATGTAAGTCCCTGGGTAACTTAGGTATCACAACCTGTAGGAAGCTTCTCTGGTCTCACAGAGGCAGGATATTTCACCTGTCTCTTCATTCCTACCATGGCACTGAAATTTGCCTGCTATATTCCTGGAGGCCCCTCCATTGTTCGACCTTCACAATTTGCTTCAGATGGTTTGGCTTAGTCACCTATTAGCCTTTAAGTTTCATGAAGATATAATCCATTTTAATATAGCTTTAGGTGGTCCTCAACCAACAAGCCTAGAATAGAATAGGAATAGAAACAAATAGAATAGAATAGAAATGAATGAATAGGAATAGAATAGAAATGTTACTCACAAGCATGCATTCAGATTTAAGTGCTTGTCATGTATGCCCCTGTTTTGCAGGGTCAGTAAAACAGCTCCTGCTCCTTAGATACTCGTGTGGGACAAACATATTCACACACTCTTTCAGTATACTTTATGAAATAATACACCAGAATCATTGCTATGGTTCAGATATAAAATATTCCCTCAAAATCTCATGTGTGTGGAAGGTGATCGGATTATAGGGACAAGACAGCTGACTTGATGTTAGCCTAGTGAGAGGTGGAACACTAAGAGTGAAGTCTGGAAGAGTATATAATTTTCCTCAGCTCCTCTGCTCCCTGGCTTCCATGATGTGAGCAGCTTTTCCTTTAAGTAAATCTCTCTTTCATTAAATTGCAGGTATTTCATTTTTTTTACTTTAAAGCCAGATATATTTTAAAAGATTACCTAAAAAGTAAATTATGTAGTGAAGAAACATCAAGTAAGGCTGAAGAATAAAAAGCCACATCTCAAAAGTGTAGGAGGACTAGAAAGAATTGTTGTTTTCTTTCTAACACAGGAGAGAAAAACATACATATCAAAATTATTTTTGCAGGTGAAACTTTCTGTCAGTGGAAGTGATTAATACTGGCTTCTTTTCTCTCTTGTCCAATGCAGTCTTCATTATCCTCGTCTTCTGAGAGGTCTTCAGTCTTCTCCTATGTAGAAGCGATACATTATGGCAACAGCCAGGGCTGAAATGGCTGGGATAACCCAGTTGGCCCACCAACTGGAATTAGATTCAACAGTGGTAATAAGAGTTTCCGAAGGCTTGGCTAACTTTGTTCTGTCATCAGGATGGACCTCACCAATGATGTAGGTTTTAGACAGTTCTCTAGCATCAGTAGGATGATCAACATCTTCAAAGTTCCCCAGAGCATCACCTCCAACTTGTTCTCTTAAGACTTCCTCCCTGCTTGAATGCTCTTCCAGAAACTTGGTCAAATCGTACACCTTGTGATGCAGGATCACCCAGGTGCTTTTGCTATCTTTGTGCTTCTGAATCTCTCCCAAAGTATAGTACTTTACCGCCTGTTCCTCTTGCCCAGCCAATCTTGGTAAGCAACGAGCCACCCCAAGTCCACAACACACAACCACACTGGCCACAACACTGCTCGCGTCTCAGCCACCTCCAACCCGGACATTCCCTGTGCTTCCCGGCCTGCATGTATTTCATTCTCACAAGAGGAAAATGGTTAAGTCAGTTACAGAACAGGGCAGTACAGAAACACAAAGTTGAGTCTTAGCAAGGGGGAAGGCCTAGACTCCAACATGCATAGTCTTGATCCCAAACAGTACACTCAACTTTGTGAGTTTAAGGTTAAACCATTCTAGAAGATGTCAGTGTCTAGGATGAGATCATGAGACGTGATTAGGCCATGGAATGTGAGCATAGGATGTGGGATGATTTCCCTAACTGGCCAGTGGTGCCAGGAATGGGACAGCACGGGTGCCTATGCTAGCTAGCATTCTGTCACTGTAACCCTATACCTGAGGAAAACAACCTAAAGAACAACAGTGTTATTTTGATTGACAGCTCTGAAGCTTCAGCCCACAGTCATTTGTGGCCTGTGGCAAATGTGTCATGGCAGAACAGCATGGCTGAATAAATCTGCTCAAGTCACCACAGCTACGAAGCAGAAAGAATGAGAAAAGCCAAGAGAGGAAAGGGCTGAGAGAGGTTGTAGTTCCCAAAGTCACATCCCTGTAATCTACTCTTTCACTTAGGCCCCACTTTCTGTTTCTAACACTTCTCAAGAAATCCATCTAGTTATACATTCATCAATGGATCAGTCCACTTACGAAGTTAGAGCCCTAACAATTATCACATAACTTCTCAAAGCCCATCAGCAATCAAGGGTCCAACACAATGAGTCTTTAGGGTCAAGCCATTTGAAGCTGCACAACAGTGCCAGTGGACAGATGCCATAGTCCTCAGTGAATAAAAGGAAACATTCAGGAGAGAGGTAGACGGTTACCTTGGCAGGGTGTAAAAATCAGTGTTTCCAGGAGGTGTGAACCTGATTGACAGAGAGGCTCTTCACAAAGCTGGAACAGTGGACCCAGAAGAGCAGTAAGGAGGTAGGAGTGGGCTGGTTCCCACTTACCCCACCCTCCCACTTTGGGACTGGACGGGTGTAGATCAAGCAGCTTTAGCAGAGAGAGCTGCATGTGGAGCCTCATTGTCTTCAAAGAGGCCTTGTTAGGGCAGGAAGTGGAAGGTACCCTGTGAAAACACTGAGGGGATAGAGGTGCTTATTTACAAATCCAGTGAATGTAGATAAAGCTGATTAAACAGGATGGCTGGAAGGGGTCTCAACTATAACCTAATGCACCTTTACAGTTTTACATTCAAATACTTTTGAGGCACAAAGAAGCATGACTTTTCCCTTTAGTTTTCCACAAACTAATTTGTTGTAAGTTTGTAGTAGTAATTTTTGATACATATATCAGTTTCTCAGTGTGCTTGATGCTCGTGAATAACTCCCAACTTAGTCTGTGTGTCTTTACACACTAGTGTTTTTGACACAATAAACCAACAGAAACAAATGTATAGGATGTTCTGATGCTGAGAATCTTGCATATGAGCTGGGTGGTGTGGTGCTTGTGCCTGGTCTCAGTTACAAGGAAAGCTGAGGAGGGAAGATCACTTAAGTTCTATGGTTGGAAGGCAAACTGGGCAAACTAGTGAGATCCCATCTAAAACCTGTACACAAAACTCTGCAAACATGTCCAAAACTCATTGGGTTTTTTCACAGTAGTACATATGTCCTAGAAATTCATAGATGATTCCTTTCTCCAAAGCACCCAGCTCTAACCCACTAATAAGTCTTCTGATCTTATACTCTTTGAAAGATTCACTCACGGCATTCCAGTAAGAGTTCTAAGGTGACCAATAGCCACCAGGCCACTGAGAGATGCATTTCACCCTTCACAGCATGTATTTGATCTTTCAGTAGCAGTTGATACTGAAAATTCTTCCTTCCTTCTTCAAATATGTTCTTCCATTGCCCTCTATGACACTGAAGTCTCTTGGTTTTGTTGGCCAATTCCTTAAAAAAGTTCTTTGCAAGTTAACTCTTCTCCACGTGGCTCTTAAGCATTGGGGTTTATCAGAGCATTGTTCTCAGTATTCTTATCGCCTTATTTTATCTCCCTGCTCCTCTTCCAATCACCCCCCCGCCTATTCCTCCTTTTTCTCTTCCTTCCCTTCCCCTCCTTTTCTTCCTCATCCTCCTTTTTCTCCCTCTCCTTTTCTCATACCTTAAACCCAGATTTCTACTCTGGGCTCTAGACTCTTACTTGCAGCTCAACATGTCCACTTCTCAAGGACCTCTTAAGTTCAGCCAGCTTGATTGTAAACTCTTGGTGCCTACTCCCCAATTTGTTCTTCCTCAGGGCTTCTGTATCAGGGTTTTATACTGCTCTTTTCCATGGCACCCACAAAAAATGCAAGACACCCTCAACATTTTCAGCAATTCAACAACAGCAATTTCAAGAAAATGTATTGCCAATTTTAACTCAGAAATACATCTCAAATTTATATACTTATCTCTGTTTCCACCTTCAGCTGACTGTGGCCTCCAATTATGTTTGATAACTTCATTTTTACAAACTTTTTGATGCTGGGCCTCATGCATACTAAGCATCTAGCCTACCACCAAGCTTCCCAGCCCTTAATAATGTCTTTTTTCAGATATAATTGTATACCTGAAATCTATGCATTTAAAATATACAATTCATTATTTTTTTACATCTTCACACAGTTGTGCAGCCATCACCACTGTCTAATCACTTTAGGGCACTTTCATCACCGCATGAAACTTTTAACATTTCTCTACACATCTGCCTATCCACTTCATGCCCAGCCCTAGGCAACCATCAGTCTTTCTGTCTCTATGGATTCATTCTGTCTTTGTAGATTCTTTGTGACATTTTACTTGAATTGTGTCATACAGTGTCTTGGTTACTTTTCTGTCATTGCTGAGACAAAAATACCTGACACTCAGAACTAAGGAAGGCAAAGTTTATTTAGCTCACAGTTTGTGGAGATTTCAGTCCATACTTTGCTGGCTCCAAGGCAGAGTGGCACATGGCAGAGGGCAGCTGTTCATGGTGGCAGAAAACAGCAAAAGCAGCAACAGTAAAAAGAGAGGCATAGTGGCAGAGAGCAAGCCGTTTTCCTTTTCTTATAATCCATTCAGGCTATCCTCCAGTGTAGCACTCACCCCCATAATCCCAGCAGTGGATCACAGATTAATCACAAACTCTAGAAGCTGCCCATGATTGCATGAGGTTTTGGAAGGACACCTAAGTACAAACCATAACATATAGTATACAGCCTTTCTTTTATCTAACATGAAGATTTGCTTTGATCTGTTATAGCATGGAGGAGTCCTTTTATGGCTAAATAACATTCCACTGAGATAATACATCCCATTTTGTTTACATAACCATATATCAATGTACATATGTCAATGTTCAGTTGTTTCGATCTTTGCACTTTAAAAATTGTACTGCTATGAACATTCATGGTCAAATATTTTGATGGCATGTGCTCTCAGTTCACTTGACAGTGGTAGTACTGATCATATGATAATCCTGCATTTAACTCTGAGGAATTGACAGAGCTTTCCCTAAATGATCTGCACAATTTTACATTTCCATCAGTGGTGTATAGTTCTAGTTCACCCATATCGTTGCCAAGATTTATTGTCTTCTGACTTTCTGATTCTAGGCATCAACTGGGGATCTAGCACAGTGGTAGTGGCTAGTTAGTGTGAAGTGGTCTTTTTTTGTGTGTGCTGATTTTCATTTCCTTAATGATTGTGTCAGGCATCTCGTCATTAGCCATTAGTGCATATTTTTGAGAAATATCTCCTCAGCTTTTTTTCCTCATTTTAAACATTGAATCATCTCTCATTTTTATTGAGTTATGATTTTTTGTATGATATACACACATATATATCTGTATGTGTATTTTCTATCTATATACACATTTCTTTGTATACTCTTATCAGAAGTATGATTTACAAACATCTCCCTCCAGTTCTGTCCTCTCACTTTCTTTATAATATCCTTCAAAGGGCAAATTTTTACATTTTGATAATTATATCCAATGCATTTATTCTTTTGGAGGCTTGTGCATTTGGTGAAACAGATTAAAAAATGTGTTTCCCAGTCTATAGTCATAAACATTTACAGCTATACTTTCTTCTAGGCATTTCATAGTTTTAGCTCATCTATATATATATACTTGATTCATTTTGATCTAATATTTGTATATGATAGTAAGCATAAATTCAACTTCATTTTGTGCATGTGGAAAACACCTCTTTAAATACCATTTTTTAAAAATGTCTATTCTTTCCTTATTGAGTTATCTTGGAACCCCTGCTGTGAATTACTTGACCTTGAATGTGAGAGTCACATTAGACTCTTGGTTGTTGTCTGTGAGCCATTTTGTGTAGAAAGTAGAGTAAATTCCGAACTTCCATTCCACTCAATAAATATTTCACAAAAGTAGCAAAGAAGATAAGTCAGCTTAGTATATAGCTTAGCACTTAAAGCTAGGAAGTCTAATTTTTGAACTTGTGCTTCTTTCCTATAAAATAGGAAAGCATTCAAAGTCTGTCATTACTGCAGGCCCAAATTTAGAAAGTTATGGCTATGATATTGCTAGTCTTCAAGGAAGACATCACACAGAGCAGTTTTGCAAAATGTTGTGAAATTGAGTGCTATGGAAACAGGACACCACCCGATTCCCCTTTGGAACACATGAGGTAATCATTTGAATTATACCTTTGCAAAGGCATGTTAGAATGTATTTCTTAGATTGCTGTTTGAAACAGTGATTAACATGACCCTTTTGAGCGAGGATTGATCTGCTCCTCAGCTGCCTGGAAGCACAACAGGCTCTAAAAGAGGGTTTATTATACAAGTAATACAACCACAAAAGCATAGTACATACAGAAAAAGGAAGACAGATTTTGTTTTCTCCTGGTGTGTCTCACATACCTTTTAATCAAGATGGCATTAGCAGGGGCAACTCCCATTTTCCCCCTCACTTCTCCTCTGGCTGGCATGTGATGAAAGCATTAGAGCTGATGCCACTTGGATGATCATGCTCTGCGGATCACCATTCAAGACAACTGGAAGAGGCAAGAGAAAGGAAATAGCAGTCCTCCGGAGTACTAATGGAAGGAAAAATTGCTCATTTAAAATATTTTCAAATTTTATTCCATTTCTAAAAAGATAACAAAATACGTTACTTTCCTTTTATTCATATATGTTTTTAGATGGGATGCAGGCCTTATTTCCAACAACTTGCAAATCTGTTCTATTGATCTCCCCACCCCCTATACCTCTGTCCTTCAACAGCTATACTAAATGTCCCACTTTCTTACTTAGTATTGGTTCCTTGTTCTACTCTATGCTTTTATGCTCTGTGGCTGTCTCAGCATACCCTGACTTGAGACTGGCAGGGCATGTTGTGCTGGGGATCGAACCCCAGTCCCTGGGCTTCTCTAAGCAGGCACTTGGTCTGTTGAACTAACTTGTTGGCTCATAGAACTTATTGTTTTATATAATAGGATACTATGTAAAAATATGATTAGACATTTTTCCTACTTACTAGTTTCACTGTTTAAAGAAACATAAAATCACATATGTGGAAGTGTGTGAGTTTATAGACAGTCAGGACAGATTGATTCTTCATTGTTTGGAGGTTTTGTGAAAGATTCATAAAAGAACAATAATATTTAAAATTTTGGAAGAATCCCTATGGCTGCTATGAAGAGACAATAAGTTCAAGACAAAATAAAAGTCTCTAGCACAGACTTTCATATTCGACACTTTGCAAATTTGTATGCAATACTTGTATTACAGTCTTATTTTAAATACCACTAAATTATGATAGGAGGGAAAACTAAATATCAAACAGATTCTGAAAATATCACTTGCTCTTTTCATAAAATCCCTGCACTATTCTAGGCAGTGCAATTGTAAACAACATGAACAAAAGCTTCTGCTTTCCTGGAGCTATATTCACTATATTCTAGTGAAAGCATGGTAATTTTATGGATTCTATAACATAAATATAAGCAGGTGACTGATCCTAATATATCTGATTTGGTGGTGGGAAAGCTGGTGACTGCCTCCATGCTAAGTTGTTTCATGTAAAGTCCTCTAAAGACATTTAATCTAGGGAATGAAAATGGTACAGTAAAGACCAGCAGCTAAGGGCCAGCCAAATAGCTCAGGAGATTAAAGTGCCTGCAAGCAGGCACAGGGGCTGGGGGTTCAATCCCCGGGCCTGCCCTGCTGGCCTCACCCCCAGGGTGCACTGAAATGACATTTGAGACTGGGCATCGTGGTGCACGCCTTGTAATCTCAGCTCTTGGGAGGCTGTAAACAGGTGGATCACTACAAGTCCGATCTATTTTTTTTCAGAACGTGGGATTGAACTCAGGCCCTTGAGCTTGCCAGGCAAGCACTTATTCTACTGAGCTATCTCCCCGGGCCCCACGAGTCTGATCTAGTAGTGAGATCCTGAACACCTTGTAGACCCTTCCAAAAATAAAAAAAACCAGCAGTTAAACATAGTCTTTTTGAGACTTATAATCAAGAAGCTAGGAAATAGCACTTTGGTGAAGATAAAACATACTAGTCTCTGGGAATCAGTAGGGTGCTGACAAGGAAAAAAGAAACTACAGAAAAACTAGAGAAACTGAGCACAACACAAAGAAAAGAATGAAGCAGTCTGCAAAGCAAACCTGGACTGCTGAGGAAGGGAACCTGTCTCCACTAACACAGGGTAAGTACTGAGAAGGTACTGAGAAGGTAGGCAGCTCCACCAAGAAATGACAGCCTTGGACAGCAGTACTAGTCCCAAGAAAAGGCAAGGGTCATTGTAAACTGCAAATGTAGCATGGAGCTTTCTCTGAAAGTGTCTCCTTCCACATGACAGGCTAGAATTTGACAAAAATGCACTTCAGTACCTGGCATATGTAAGTGTTTAATCAGGAGTTACTTGGCGGGAGGAGTTAATTGTTTAAGACTGACCTAAAGAGGGGCTGGGGACATGGCTCAGAGGAATAAGTACTTCCCTGGAAAGTGCAAGGGCCTGAGTTCAATCCCTGGTTCTGCCAAAGGAAAAAAAAAAGTATAGAAGGATGTATTATTTTGGGGGCCTGGCCCTAGCTCAGTTCTTTAAGTGGCTGCTTCCACAAAGCTGTCAGCCTCAGGTTGCTGTAGTTCGATCCCCACAACTCCAGCCAGTCAAACCTGCCCTGAAGGCATTTGGAGCAAAAAAAGAAATCCTTAAGACTGACCTAAAGAACAAATCCGCTTGGGAGATTCTGGGGTCACCCTGTCACATATAGTGTGTAGGAGATGTCTACAAGAGATAGTTGCAAAGAAGAAGCAGGTTAGACACAGAACCCCTGAGAAGTTGAAGCTCAAGCTTGGAAAGAGATCAAGGTCCTATTGTCTGTGATAAGAAGTTAAACAATATACATGTGGCTTTAGAGGGATCTGAGTCAGAAAGTTCTGGAATTCAGTCAAGCACACTGCTTGACATCTTCCCCCTTAGCTGATTATATTTGACACTAAGTCCAGTTGTCTGATTTTTCTGTCTGCCAATGTGTTCAGGGCTATGTGCTAGCTTAGAGTTACCACAGCCTGAGGTGTACCTATAGAGGGGCCTCTGGAGGAGGGTGGAGACCTCACAAATCCACAAGCCATAAATCTAGACAAAAAGGGTTATGATTTGAGGTACACAGAAAGACATGGAAGCTGGGAAGGGTTAAAGTGATGATAACCCAGGGTGGACACCACACACCAGGGATGGCAAACATTTTAGAGCTTTCAATGATACAAGCAGCCCGCTGTGGCATGTGTGCCATAGGTTCTCCACCACTGCCTTAGAATAATCACACCCAGCAGAAAAGATGGAGTAGGACTCAGTATTTATACATATCACTGAATGTGGAACCAAAATAGGCCTTAGTAGTGATTGATTATCCCTTGTTGTGCTTATCCGGTAGATTCCAATGCTGCAGATTCTGGGAAGAAACCACTCATTCAAAACAAGGAACATTTCTGGACTAATTTCTATTTTTCTTCATTTTTTTGTTTTTTATTTTTATTTATTTATTTATTTATTTTTATTTTTTGGTGTTTTTATTTTTTTTTATTTTTTTTCAACAAATAATACACTGCATATATTCTTCTTAGTGGTTAATTGCTGTACAAGATGCGGACTTGTGATCCTATTTACAAACACCATTAGAACAAATCCTTCTATTCATTAAGAGAATGCAACTATATATCTATCCCAACCTCTTTGAATACACAGATACAAAATGGACATTCATCTGTATACCCCATTTTTTCTAAGTTCCGTTATTGAATATTATAGGTGTGTAAACTCAGCAAAATATTCTAAAAGAGTCCAGTAGCCTATAATAGCATTGGGTCTTCTGTTTAACTGGCAATGTCAGAAATTATTGACCTGAGTCCCCCACAGCTCAACTTAACAGCATGGCTTTATTTCTTATATTTCGTCTTCATACTTTTCTATGTTTTTTATTTAAAAAAAAATTATTTTGTTCCATTTTTCTTATTCTTGTTTGTTCATCATATTTTTATTAAATTCTATTAATTTTCTTTTACTCCTCAATAGGATGTATAATCTTATTTTGTCTCCTCATTTTTCTTTTCTTTATTTTTCATTTTTTGCTTTTTCACTTTCCCCTTCCCAGCCTCAACTTTACTAGTATTACTATTAAGCTTTGCTAATCTTTAGATACATAATTTACTAAATATGCTATTATTACTGAATGCTTTTCAATTGTTAATAGTGTTACAATTGCTGCATTTAGTAGATTCTTACTATCTGTGAATATATCAGGATTGTAGATCCCTTTTATACTGTTAAAGGAGGTACAGTGAGTGGTAGCTTCTACTGTGTTTATAGTTTTTCAATATTGTTTGTCATTGGCTTTGTTACTGTTGTTGGTTTTACTGTTATTTCTAGGGAAGCACAGTTGCTGCTATTAGCATGAGCACTAGTAGTGCTGCTCTCAGTGTGTATGCTCACCACACAGGTGTGCACTAACACACACAAATAACACAAACATGAAAAAGCAAAAAACTCAAAATGAGTGCAAAAATTCCCAACTCCTCCAAAGATGATCCAAGTGCTGCTGATGTGGAAGAAATCAAAAGCTAAACAGCTTAACAGTAGCAAATGGTGAAAGAAGGGATAATAAAACAGATCAATAAGGTACTCAGTAAGCTCAAAGATGATGTAACTAAAGAGTTAACAGACTTAATAGACAACATGAGTAGTGAGCTTAAGAGGATGTTAATAAAACCTAGATGAATTAAGCAAAATTATACAAAACATAAATTACTGGTTAAGCAAGCATTAGAGTCCACGAAAAGTCCCCCCCCCCCAAAAGGAGAAGAAAAATAGCTATTGAAAATACGGGTAGCAGAAGTGACTAATGAGAGGACAGGCTGTCAGAGCTAGGAAACAAGCTAATGCAGTTGACTCTATACACAGAAATACCTTAGAAACAGAAAAAAATGTGAAAAATGAATCTAACACCTGTTCAATGATGCACAAGAGAGTAACCTAAGATTAATTGGAATTAGTGAAAAATCAGAAGACAGAAGAAATAGGAGAAAAAACCTGTTTTCAGAAATAATAGCAGCAGAATCTCCAAATATGGGGAATGTATTTAGCATACAGATAAATGAGGTGAATGGAAATCCAAATAGCCACTGTCAGAAAAGAACTTCTTCTTGACACATCACAGTCAAAATCCCAGGAGTCTAACACAAGGACAAAAACTTAAAAGCTATTTGGGAAAACCCCAAAATTACTTATGATGGTAAACACATTAGGATTACAGCAGGCTTCTGAATGTGCAAGAAGCATATGTACTGAAAAGTTTTAAGTCCTAGAATCAAACAAATTCCTATTCAAGCCAATACAATGTATACAGTTGTTGTCGTGGTTTGGAGTTTTTGCAAGGAGAACAATATGATACAGGATGCATTTTATAATATTTTATAAGGGATCATCCAAACAATCATATACAAGAAGTGCAGGAAATCTGTCCACACACTAAAGACCAAAAAATACAGCTGAGAGCCTGGATCCTAATATCCAGCTGAAAATGTAGAGCTCATAACAATGCCTTGCACAAGTCCAACTGCAGGCCTAGAGTCCACAACAAAGTCTCTTGCAGGTCTGCTTCATGGATATGTGCTGGAAAGGGCCAAAGATCAGTGGTGGAAGCTAGAAAATCTGTGCCAGTGGGATGAAGAATCTGCACTAGCAGGCTGAGGGAGCTGAACTGGAGCTAGGAAACAATGCTCAAGAGAAGCACCAGAGCTCCCACAAAAGTACCACAGCCATCCTCAGTAACAATGAGGTCCTGAGCTCCTCCAGAAATAAGGAAAGCTAAGCTCCCATCAGAAAAGCCAATGTGACAAGCTTCTCCATAAGGCTGTCTTGTGCATCATCTTCCCCTCTGGAGCCAGGAAGTGATGCCCAAGATGAGAATCAGAGCTCTCTGAAAATGAACAGTAGCCATTCTCAGCGACAATGGAGATTCTGAGCTCCTCCTCTGATAAGAGCAGCCAAGTTCATCAGGAAACCCAGCATGACAAGGTCACCCAACAGAACAGCCCAGAAGAACTAATGGCTTTCAAAATCTCCAACAACTTCTCTAAATAGCATCCCTAATGGTAAACCAACAGCTTCTCCAGTTTTGCATCTTATGCTACTGGCAACAATCCTCATGTGGGTCTCCCACACTCTGTACCACACTAGTTCAATTCAGTCATGTGTAACAAGTTACAGAGCCACTAAAGCTATCTTTCAAAATTGATGGTTACATAAGGCTTTTCTATAACAAGCAGTCCAAGAAATATATGGCACCAAACCAGCACTCTAAAAACTTTTCAAGGATATCCTACAAAATGACAATGAAGATAAAAATATATAAAAAAGTCTAATGGAGTGAATACAGCAGGTAGGGTAAGCAGTTAAGCAAAAGGGGGAAAAAGAATCAGCAACAAGAAAATAATGCAATGACAGGAATAAGACAGTATCTTATACTAATACCTCTTAATGTGAATGGTCTTAGTGCCTCAAACAAAAGAAAGATTGGCAGGTTCAATCAAGAAATAGAACCCAATGGTATACAGTATACAGGAAAGACAATTCAGAAAGAAAATCATGAATTAAAAATCAAAGGATGGAAAAGAAAATTCCATGCAATGGAAACCCAAAACTCTTGAGGGAATAGCTAACTTATTTTTTAAAAGTAGAATTTCAAACCAAAATTGACCCAGAAGCGGTAAAGTCATTCCATATTTGTTAAGGGAACAATTCAACAGGGAGAGGTAACAGTATATACGTACCAAACACCAGCACTCCTAAATTCACAAAACTAATACTACTGGACATAAAAGATTGGATAGACAACAACCCAATTATAGTAGAAGACATTAATACCACACTACCACAAATAGAGCAAAAGGACAAAAAAAATCAATGAAGAAATATCATAGTTGAATCACACTTTTAAACAAATAGTTTTAGTAGATATCTGTAGACTACTAATGATGAATGTTATAGAGATTTCAGTGGTAACAAACAGCTGGTTCCAGCATGCATGCCACAGGGTCACCACCACTGCTACAGATTGTACCACCTAGTAAGAGAATGCATATCCTTCTTAGCAGTACATGGAACTGTCTCCAAAACAGATCACACACTAGCCCAGAAGAGATGTTTAAATAAATACAAAAGAATAAAAATCATCACATCTATATTATCAGATTATAGTGTAATGAAATGAGAAATCAATAGCAAAATGAACCACAGAAACTATACAAACACATGAAAATTAATGCAACTCTTGAGTAATCAATGAATCATAGAGAAGAAATAAAGAAAGATTAGTTTCTAGAATCAAATAATGATGTCATACAATATACCAGAATCAATGAGACAAAATGAAGTAAGTCCTAAAAGGGAAGTGATTAGTTGTGAATTCCCACTTCAGAAAAGCAGCAACCTCTAATAAATAACCTCAAGATGCATCACAAGATCCTAGAAAAATCAAGAACAAACCAAATTCAAAGACAGTGTCAGGAAGGAACTTATAAAGATCAGAGCAGAAATTATAGAAATTGAGAGTATGGAAAATACAATGAATCAAAAAGCTGTTTTTTGACAGTAGAAACAAAATAAACAAACTCTTGACCAGTATTACAAAGATAAATAAATAAAAGAGATCCAAATCAATGGAATTAGAAATGAAGAAGATGAAAGCACAATAGATATTGCTGAAATGCAGATTATCAGCAACTACTTTACAATCTTATAATACAATAAATTGGAAAATTTGGAAGAAATGGATAGAATCCTAGATACATAAGAATTATAAAAAGTGAATAAGGAACACATAAAAACTCTGAGTAACCCAAAAACAGTCAATAGAATTCAGGCAGTAACTAAAAACCTGCCAACTAAGAAAAGCCCAAGACCCAATAGATTCAGCCCTGAATTCCACAAGATATCTAGCGACTATCTAATGCCAATGGTCTTCAAACTCATCAATGAAATTTAAAGGGACCCAAAGTGCACCCAAAGTCATTCTTAGATGCTATTATTACTTTGATTCCAAAAACAGATTAAGACTCAACTAAAAAAGAAGATTACATCGTGGCCCTGCTTTTTCTCTAATTTTGGTCTGTGGACTTAGGTTGTTAACCATCCAGAATACAAGCTTAATGTTATTACCATACAACTTAGGTTTTTAAGCTTAACCTCACTATGTGTCTGAATATCAAACATCTTAGGCATAACATGGAACAGGCATTTTTCATCAAGTATTGATATGCTGAACTTTAAGTCCCTATAGAATACGATGAAAAAACATTTGAAAATTAGAATATATTTTAAAAAACAGGCATAAAGAATTATATACTTCTTATGTTTACACATAAGTCCAAAAATCTAACCATATACAACCTTGAAGCAGGACAGTCCCACAATATTCCTTTTCCTATCTCTTGCCTTCATTCACCACCCACTTCTTTTTGAACAACTATCTACCTGAGAGACAGGCCAACAGCAACTGGCCTGTCATGACAAGCAGCGCATATTCAGAAGACCTGAATGACCGACACTTCAAGCATGAAACTACTATTACAGATTACCATCTTCAGTGCAGTTGCTTAGTTCACCGGTATCAGTATATATAGATAGTCAGAGTAAGAATCTTTCTAATTAACTGCTAGATTAAAAAATCTTCTGGAGAGTCTCAGGATCATTGCCTTGCTCATCTTCTACATATAACTGTATGGCTTGACATTGTCATGTTTCCTAGCTCTTCTCCTTGCCCTCTCTTGATTAGTTAGTCCTCAAGATCCTGATTTCCTTTTACTTGTATTATATCTTTCTATTTCGATTTGTTCCTTGGAGGTCTTATACTAGGGAGACTATACGATATTTACACATGTGTGTCTGGTTTATTTCACTTATGAGTATATGTTCAAGTGGTATCCAAGGTCACTTAAGACTCAGGACATATGAGAACTTGTACTGTAATGTGATGTAACTCGGTAGTGTCCCAAATTTTCTCATCAAGGAGATTATGGGGCCAAAGAGGAAAGTGATCAATGATGTAGAATGTGCCTAAGGAGAGTCGCATGGAGAGAAAACATTCTCTCAGGCTTTCACAGAGAGTACACTGGCCAAGCAATGGCCGTGACTCATCCACATGGCTGACACTGACAAAGGTTCTACAATCTGAGGTATAGGATCTCAGGATAAATCCTGAGAGGATTTCACTGACCTTAACCGACCCAACAGGTATAACTCTTGTTGCATAGGTCCTGCTTTACCTTGGCCTTAACCAACCAGCAGAAAATTATAAAAACAAAATATAAGAAGTAAAGCCATGGTGTTATGTTGAGCTGTAGGGGACTCAGCTCAACAGTTTCTGACATTGCTAGTGAAGCGGAAGACCCAATACTATTATGGGCTACTGAACTCTTTTAGAATATTTTGCTGAGTTTACACACCTATAATATTTAAATAATGAAACTTAACAAAAAATGTGATACAGATAAATGTCCATTTTGTATCTGTGTATTCAAAGTGGTTAGGATAGATATATAGTTACATTCTCTTAATGAATAGAGAGATTTGTTCTAATGGTGTTTGTAAATATGATATCAAGCTTGCATCTTGTACAGCAATTAACCACTAGGAAGAATGTATGCAATGTGTTAATTATTGAAACTGTCCTACCAATTTGGTTTGAAACTGTCTCATTGCTATTTGTATCTCAATAAGATTATGGAAAAAAGAAATGATACACTATTTCATTAAGCAAAATAATAGGAATTAAAAAATAAAAAAAGAAAATTACAGGCAATCTATTTAAGGAATATAGATGCAAAAGTCTGTGACAAGATATTGGCAGTCAGCCATGGCAATGCACACCTGTCACCCCAGAACTCAGGAGACTGAAACAGGAAAACCACTGCACATTCAAGACCATCCTGAACCCTGAATGTATAACAAGACCCTGTCTCAATAGATAGGTAGGTAGGTAGGTAGGTAGGTAGGTAGGTAGGTAGATAGATAAATATTTGTTTTCTGTATTTTAGGGAAGGGTCTACAGGGTTTTCAGGGTCCTACTACTAGATCGGGGTCATAGTGATTTTCTTGTTTGCAGCTTCCCAAGAGCTGGGATAACAGATGTGCACCACCATGTTGAGTCTCAATTGTTGTCTCAGCATGCCCTGGGGGCAAGTCTTGCCTGGCTGTCCCTGGGATTGAACTCTAGCCCCTGAGCCTACTTGCAGGCACTCTAATCTCCTGAGCTCTTTGGCCAGCAAGATAGCTAGCTAGCTAGCTAGCTAGATAGTGGCAAACAGAATACAACAAATCATTAAAAGGTCGTATATCGTAATTAGGTTCCCTTCATCTCAAGCATGCAAGAATGGTTCAACATGCACGAATCAATGAATGTATACATCACATAAATAGAAGTCAGAACAAAAATAAAAAATTAACCATTAACACAATCATCTCAATAAATACAGAAAAAAACTTTGACACAATTCAACATCTATTTTTGATATAAAAATACTCTGAATAAAATAGGTATGGAAGGATCTTATCTCTATCTGAGAAAAAGTCACTTATAACAAAACTACTGTTTTTTGTTTGTTTGCTTGTTTGTTTTTTGCAGTACTGAAGATTGAACTCAGTTCCTTGCGCTTGCCAGGCAAGTGCTTAGTCTACTGAGCTAGCTCCCCAGCCCCTATCAAAACTACTGTGAACACTATATTAAGTGTGGAAAAGCCAAAATGTCTTCCTCTAAATTTAGGCACACAGAAGGATGTCTACTATCACCATTCCTAGTCAATATTGTACTTGAAAGTTTAGCCAGAGCAATCAAACAAGAGAAAGAAATAAAAGAGATATGCACAGTAAAGGATGAAGTGAAAAAATAATACCATTCACAGTAGCTTCAAGAAAAATAGAATATTTAGGAATTAACCTAACAGTGGAAGTGAAAGCCCCCTGTAATGAAAACATAGGACTCTAAACAAAGAAATTAAATTAGACATCAGAAAACTGAAAGAGGGCCAGCCAAATAGCTTAGCAGATTAAAGAGCCTGCAAGCAGGTGCAGGGGCCAGGGTTTCAATCCCCAGGCCTGCTGTGCCGTTCTGCCCCTGGGGCATGATGAGATGGCAATTGAGACTGGGCATTGTGGTGCCTGCCTGTAATCCCAGCTCTTGGGAGGCGGATCACCAGGAATCCCATCTAGTAGTGAGACCCTGAACACCCCGTAGACTCTTCCCTAAAATACAGAAAAAATATAAAGAAAATTGAAAGATATTGCTGAGTAGGCAAAATCAGTATTGTCAATACAGCCATAATTCTCCAAGTGATGTACAGATTTAATGCACTCTCAATCAAAATACTAACAGCATTACTCAGAATTAGAGGGAAAAATCCTAAACTTTGTATAGAACCATAAGAGACCGAGAAAATCAGCAGCAGTTTTAGGCAATAAGAACAAACAGGAAGCACCTCAGTGCTAGATTTCAAGTTAAGTTACATGGGAGGCATCAAATCCTAGATTTCAAGTAATATCACATCTTTTCTCTTATACGAAAAACCCAAAATATAAATAAAGCACAAAATAAAAGGCATAACAGGAAAGAGACAGATAAATCTTTTGCAAATAAAGAGGGGGCTAAGATACGGAGGGAAGAGGCTGGAGGAGCGAAGAAGGGGATGGAAAAAAGAACTAAAATGTGTTGCTTACATGTGCCCACTTCTTACGAGGAATAATCATGTATAAACACATAGTAATGAATATAGGATTTTAAAAAACTGAAAAATTAAAAGCTTTTAGTATAACATTATCCTCAAGACCTAACTGCTATGGACATGATTTGGGCTACATTTCTTATAAGACTTATGCACCATGTCATGTGATTCAATTGCAGGAGATTTTTCTGGGGTCATTCTACTGTAAATGATATGGAATGATATAACTTTTCCTTCTTTATTTTATTTTTATTTTTTGGCCAAACTGGGGATTGAACTCAGGCCCTTGCGCTTGCCAGGCAAGCCCTTATTCTACTGAACCATCTCCACCCCCCTCATTTTTCCTTCCATCCTGTGGATTTGGTTCAGGTGAGTGCTCATAAGTCATGAACATACTAGAGTACGGTAAAGAATTGGGCTATTCTGGATATGTTCAAAGTCAAGTACATAATTGAAGTGTTTTCTTTCTTTTTTATTTTTATTTAGTTTTAGAAAGGGCTTCACTGTGTAGCTCAGGCTCACCTTGAACTTACTATATAGGCCAGGCTGGCCTCAAACTCACAGATATCCTTGCTTCAGCCTCCCAAGAGCTGAGACTACAAATGTGTGCCTCCACATGTTGCTTAGTTCATCTATGCTTTTCTAAAAGTTATTGCTTCTGCTCTCCACAGTCCTCAAGAAAGAATGATATGGGGGCCTGCCCCTTAGCTCAGTTCTTTAAGTGGCTGCTTCAACAAAACATTCAGGCTGAGGTTGCTGTGGTTCGTTCCCCACAACTCAAGCCAGCCAAACCTGCCCTGAAGGCATTCGGAACCACACAAAAAAATCCTTCTGCCATTTATACCTGTTCCATGTTATACCTAAGATGTTTAATATTCAGACAGATAATGAGCTTAAGCTTAACAGCCTAGGTTGTATGGTAATAACAATAAGCTCTTCTGGAGGGTTACCAACCTAAGTTTGCAGACCAAAATTAGAGAAAAAGGAGGGCCACAACGAAAACCAACATTTTAGCCCTAGCCTTCCAAGGTCAATTAAGACTCAGGACATACGAGAACTTGTACCGCAACGTCATGTAACTCGGTAGTGTCCCAAATTTTCTGATCAAGGAGATTATGGGGCCAAAGAGGAAAGTGATCGATGATGTAGAGTGTGCCTAAGGAGAGTCACATGGAGAGAAAACATTCTTTCAGGGTTTCACAGAGAGCACATTGGCCAAGCAATGGCCGTGACTCATCCACATGGCTGACACTGACAAAGGATCTACAATCTGAGGTGCAGGATCTCAGGATCAATCCTGAGGGCATTTGACTGACCTTATCAGACCCAAAACTACAACTCTTGATGCTTAGGTCCTGCTTTACCTTGGTCTTAACCATCCAGCAGAAAAGTATAAAAACGAATTATAAGAAGTAAAGCCATGGTGTTATGTTGAGCTCTAGGGGACTCAGGTCAACAATTTCTGACATTGCCAGTGAAGTGGAAGACCCACTATTATTATGGACTACTGGAGTCTTTTAGAATATTTTGCTGAGTTAACACACTTATAATATTCAAATAACGGAACTTAACCAAAAATGGGGATACAGATGAATGTCCATTTTGTATCTGTGTATTCAAAGTGGTTAAGATAGATATATAGTTACATTCTCTTAATGAATAGAGAGATTTGTTCTAATGGTGTTTGTAAATAGGATATCATGTCTGCATCTTGTACAGCAATTAACCACTAGGAAGAATGTATGCAGTGTGTTATTATTGAAGCTATCCCACCAGTTTGATTTGAAACTGTCTCATTGCTATTGGTTTCTCAATAAAATTATGGGAAAAAAAGAAAGAATGGTGTCTTTTCCAGGGAGAAATGGTCCAATGCAAGAAAATAGTCTTAAAAAATAAGAGATAGTGGTTATTTTCCCTTTTTTTGAGGATTGATCATTAAGACATCCTCAGTGCACTCCTTCTTTTTTAAATTTGAGGCAAGCTTCACTCAATGGCAGTATCATAGCCAATGAATTTTATCTGAGTTATGATTAAAGCTAATTGAAAAGTTTAATTTTTTTGGAAAAGTTTAATTTTGAGGCTGGATTTTACTAAGTTGTCTAGACAGGCCTCCAACTAACTGTCCCGCAGTTTCAGCCTCCCACGAAGCTGGGATTATAGCCATGCTTCAGCACACCTAGGGAGATGGGGCTGCTCATACTGTTGTTTCTACAACAGTATTCCCCTTATGTTGAGCTATTTCTTCTTTATGAGTCTCACTGTTCCCATCTGTACAATAAAAGACTGGAAAGATGATGTGTCTTAGTTCTTCCAACTAATACATTTCATGATTCTGTGACCTCATGAGGTATGGTCACATAGAAGATTGTTCTGGGGCCCAAATATAAAGGTTATTTTTTTAGTTCATATTCATTCTTGGAATTGATTTAAGCACTTCCTTAAAAGCAGAAAACATGCAAGTAATCTAGGAAAGCTACTTTAAAAAGAATTTATGTATTTAGTACAGGGTCTACAGGGTCTCACTGCACAGATTGGACTCACAGTGATCCTCCTGTTTTCAGCCTCCCAAGCGCTGGGATTATAGGCAGGCACCACCACTCCCAGCCTCATTCATGGTTTCTGCGTGCCCCAGGGGCAGGGCTGGCATGGTAGGCCGGGGATTAAAGCCTGGTCCCCCCTCCTGACTAAGCAGGCATTTTAGTCCACTGAGCTGTCTGACCAGTCCGAAAAGCTACTTTTTTGTTTGTCAAAGTTTTAAGTGAAATACTTTGAAAAGACTGATGAAGAGGTTTATGTATAAAGATGGAGTTCCTTTCCACCCACTGCTCCAATCCCAGGTATACTGCAAGCATTAACATGGGAGGCTTCTCACAAATGCAGAGGAAATTGTTAAAGCCTGGAATTCTTTCCCTTTTCTGCTACCACAAACCATTTGTGAAGATTAATAATGAGAGCTGGCATGCTGCCTGCACTGCCATGTCTGTCTACCTGCGTGGGTACATCCTAGGAAAGTCACTTCTCTGGCACAGGTGGCCAAAACTTCCACATCCTGAGTTTAAGGCCTTGTCATTATAAAATCAGAATGTTGAGAGTGTAGCTCAGTAATAAAGCATGCACAATGGGTTTAATTCTCAGCAACACAGAAAAAAATAATAGTCATCTCTTCATGGCACTTTGATCACATTCATAATCCTTCAGTTCCTGAAGGATGTAAGTGACTGGAGCAAAGTGTTGAGCTACAAGGAAATTTAGACTTTACAGTGCCTACATTTACAAATGAGTAAACTGAGATTCAAATAAGACCTTAAAGAATTAGGTAAATGTCACACACACAGTAGATGGCAAAGCTAGGACTCAAACCTAGGTTGCTCCGATTGCAAAGGTTTAATGCTTTCATGCATCCACTCTGCCACCTCACTTGAGTGCCACAGTTCCATGAGATAAATAGGCATTATAATACTCACTTTAGCAGGGTATGGTGGCCCATGCCTATATGCCTGTAATACCAGATATTCAGTAAACTGAGACAAGAGGATTGCAAGTTCAAAGCCAGCCTGGGAAACTGAGTGAGACTCAGTCTTAAAAAGCAGTCTGCAAAATGGTTGGGGCCATATATCAGTAATAGAGTTTTCCTGGGTCTAATCCCCAGTACTACAAGAAAAATGCGGGGAGGGGGTGCATTTTTTAGAGGAGAAATTCAGATCTAGGAGTTAATGTTACCTGTCAAATCACTTAGATAGTTGAGTAGTGGAGCAAGGACAGAAGCCTGATAAGTATCTGACCAAATGCAAGCTTGCATTTAGCAAACATTTGTGAGAATAATTAATTAAAATATATTTTCCTTTTTTCGGTATTGGGAATTGTACCCAAGACCTTGTACTTGCTAGGCAGGTGCTGTGCCACTCAGCTATATTCTCAGCCCCTAACAATTAAAATATTTTCTCTACCCATGTGATTATTTTAGACTTGGGTGTGGTGGCTACAAAAATATATTTAAGCTGCAAACTTAATTTACAGAAGACACTGAGATTGTATAACCAGTCTATTAACTAAGAAGTTTTCATGGGAGATGTACTTCATGTTCAGAAATGTTCTAGGATATATATATATATAGAGAAAAGGTATAACATAGTATCTATCTTTAAGAGGTTTATGATTTAGCAGGGAAGACAGAACTGAATGGAATTATCTTAGAAATTGGCCAAGCAATGGCTGTGACTCATCCACATGGCCGACACTGACAAAGGACCTACAAACTGTGGTACACAGTTTCAGGGTAAATCCAGAGCAGATTTGACTGACCTTGTCAAATACAAAAGTTACATTTCTTGTTATATAGGTCTTGCTTCATCTTGGTCTTAGCCATCCAGCAGAAAAGTATAAAAATGCATTATAAAAAGTAAAGCCATATTAATATGCTGAGCTGTAAAAGGCTCAAGTCAACAACTTCTGACATTGCCAGTCCTACAGATAACCCACTACTGTTATGGGCTATTGCACTATATTGGATTATTTTGCTGAATTCAGGCACCTACAATATTTAAATGACAATAGAATACCCTTCTCTGAGAAAACTAAACAAAAAAGGGGGATACAAATGAATGACCATTTTGTATCTGTAGATATAGCTACTTTCTCTTAATTCAATGAGAAGAAATATTTGTACTAATAGTGATTGGATAGGATATCATGTCTGCATCTTGTACTATGAATAACCACTACAAAGACAGCAATCTGCAATGTAATAGTTTTTGAAACTGTCCTACTAATCAGTTTTGAAGCTGTCTCATTGTTATTTGTTTCTCAATAAAATTAATAAAAAATAAGTTAAAGGGGCTGGGGAGATGGCTCAGTGGAATAAGCGCTTCCCTGGCAAGCGCAAGGGCCTGAGTTCAATCCCCGGTTCCACACCAAAAAAAAAAAAAAAAATTAAATTAAAATTACACACACACACACACACACACACACACACACAGTGGAAACTAAACAACAATGGGAAGGAAGGAAGCTTAAAAGAAGTAAGCAGACAGAATATCCAGTAGGATCTGGAGAAGACTTAGATTTGGCCTTTAATGAAACTAGGGGATAGGGAGGCTGGCTGAAGCACAGGAGCAAAATTGGAGATGGGAATGAGGAGAACAAGACTAAGGACAGTAACTTGATGATGGTGGAAAAGGGTTGCACTTTAAGTGTGAGTCTAAATCAATCATTGTTTGTGTTCCTGGAGCACAGAATAGGATAGGATTCAGAGGGTGAGCTGACCATCATCCTACAAAGGATTACTAATATCTATGATGATTATGAGAGGAGCAAAAAGGACAAGAATGCTAGTGTCCTGCCCCTTATTCCCAAAAAATATTGGGTGGAGCAGAGCGATTTCTTTGAGGGTACATCAGGAGATCACGTTGGAAGGAGGAGTAGATGGTAGATTGTGTATGCTGTAGGCACGCAGTGTCTATGCATCATATGTATATACTGAGCACTTCATATGTGTCTGCTACAAATTAAAAGGGGATGTGAATATGAAATGTGTACTATATCTTGAATTTGTCTCTGTAAAAAAAGCATCAAATATCCAGTAATGGGCTGGGGAGATAGCTTGGCTGTCTAAGCCCTGGCTGACAAGTGCAAAGATCTGAGTTTGATCCCTTGTACAGCATGCCATGCCAAACTGGCCACCAGGTGTGGCGGCACATACACACCTGTAATACCAGCACTGGGGTGAGACAGGAGGATCACTATGAGTCCCAGCTATATAGCGAGACCCTGTACCAAATAAATAAAATATTTTAAGAAATCTATTACTTATACAAAAATGAAATTGCCAAGTTTCTGAGGAATATGGACATGAAAATTTCTGAGGAATAGTAGGATTGAACAGGGACCTTCATGCTGAGATACATTCCCAACCTATTTTCTAAATCACAACATGTTTTTCCTAGTTTGCTAAGTTGCCCAGACTTGGCTTGAACTTGAGATCTTGCCTCCGCCTCCTAGAGTGCTGGTATTTCAGGTTTGTGCCTCCCTACACAGGTTGAAATGGTGAGATTCTGTCTGTAGTTGGATATGTACAATGTTAGCATGTGAGCAAACAGATGCAGGCTGTATGGAACTCTGTGAACTACTTTGCAACTTTTTCTTAAATCTATAATTATTTCAGAATAAGTGTTAAACATATTAATTCATCATTGCTCCTGAAACTTGGCAATTGCCCCATTTCTGTCACATTAACCACAATTCTAATTTCTCAAGTGAGACATCATGAAATAACTACAGCAGATTCTGTTTCCTTCACTACCCTGTATATCTACAAAACTGCCAAGCCCTCTTTCTAAACGTCTGTCTTCCCCATTCACATAGATGTGATCCCAACCCCACTTGCTGTGACTCCCCTCCTGGATTCTGTCTTTCCTTTCCACAGCTACTCTTCAGACCAAAGCCATTATGACTTCTCCCAAAATTCAATCTCAGAGTCCTGGTTAAAGAAGGAGCACTCATCTCTAATGATTGGGAGCAGTGGGATGGAGAAACACAAACAGAAGATAGTTAGGAAAAAATGTGCCAATATACTAGACTTAAATGCTTTCCTAAGGCCGGGGAGATGGCTCAACAGAATAAGCACATGCCTGGTAAGCACAAGGGCCTGAGTTCAATCCCTGGTTTCGCCAAACAAACAAACAAACAAACAAACAAACAAATAAATAAATGCTCAGGATTAAATACAAATTTATTTGTTTGGATTGCAAGACCAGCTCTGCCTAGTGGATGTATAAGGCAAATTACATATTTAAACATTCTAGTAGCCATATTTTAACATAAAAATGAACAGGTTAAATTAGTGTTAATAATAGATTTTATATTTTGGGGGCTTTACCTTCAAAATCCGGCTTGTATTTTACCCTTAGAGCATATCTGTTTAGACTATTTGAATTTCAAGTGCTTAATAGTGACATGCGGCTATTGACTACTATTAGAAGAAGACAAAACCCTAAATTATGGTATAATTCTATGTAGAACTTGAGACATGGTGTATGACATATGAATCTAAAAGATCTATAGATATGATAATAAGATAATGCAAGGGAAGCAAAAGGCAGCATTGTCAAATCACAAAATAAAAACCTTACAGATAAAGGGAATATGTTGGCTTTACCTCAATCTGAAACAAAATTACCTATTGAAAGCCAACAGCTTTTTGAGTTTTTCTACTAGGGAAACTATACAATATTTATACATGAGTGCCTGGTTTATTTCACTTATGAGTATATCTTCAAGTGGCATCCACTTCAATATAAAGCCTTTGAGTTTATCAAGCTTTATAGCTGAGTAATACTCCACTGTATAAAAATACCACATCTTTTTCATCCATTCCTCAGGTGATGGGCATCTTGGTTGTTTCCAAGATTTGGCTATCACAAATT
>NW_004524686.1:9146558-9147260 GCF_000260255.1 Octodon degus | reverse complement strand
GAGCACATTGGCCAAGCAATGGCCGTGACTCATCCACATGGCTGACACTGACAAAAGATCTACAATCTGAGGTACAGGATCTCAGGAAAAATCCTAAGGGGATTTCACTAACCTTATCAGACCCAAAAGCTACAACTGTTGTTGCATAGGTCCTGCTTTACCTTGGTCTTAACCATCCAGCACAAAAGTATATAAATGAAATATAAGAAGTAAAGCCATGCTGTTATGTTGAGCTATAGGGAACTCAGGTCAACAATTTCTGATACTTCCAGTCAAGTTGTAGACCAAATACTATTATAGAGTACTGGACTCTTAGAATATTTTGCTGAGTTAGCACACCTATAATAATCAAATAATGAAAATAAACAGTAAAGGGGATACAGATGAATGTCCATTTTGTATCTGTGTGTTCCAAATGGTTAGGATAGATATATAGTTACATTCTCTTAATGAATAGAGGGATTTACTGTAATAGTATTTGTAAATAGGATATTACATCTGCATCTTGCATAGCAAATAACCACTAGGAAGAGAGTATGCAATGTGATAATTATTGAAACTCTCTTACCAATTTGGTTTGAAACTGTCTCATCGCTATTTGTTTTTCTTTTTTAAAAAATTTATTTGTGTGTGTGTGTGTGTGGCCAGCTCAGCCCACCAGGGTGCGGGGCTGGCTGGCATGTGGTGCTGGGGGATTGAACC
>NW_004524686.1:9124436-9146063 GCF_000260255.1 Octodon degus | reverse complement strand
GCTGGCATGTGGTGCTGGGGGATTGAACCGCGGTCCCTGTGCTTTGCTAAGCTTGTTCTAAGTAGGTGCTTTAGACCACTGAGCCATCTCACCAGCCCCACTATTTATTTCTTAATAAAATTATGGAAAAAAAAACTAACAGCCAATATCATCATAAATGGAATAGACCTAAAGCTTTCACTCTATTTTTTCAATTTTTATATTTAAGTACAAAATAGTATTAAAACAGAAAAACTACAGATGCAGAATTTCACTAAAGAAAATAATATGAATTTCACAATATTTGTTGCAATGCATAGTGCTATCTTCAAATTGGTTGTTCAGATTGCTAGATTTATGCTTGAAAAATCTGAAGAAAGAAAAAATATATATAATAAATTAAGAAGCGTAAAAGGACAAAGAGTAGGGGCCGGGGAGATGGCTCAGGGGAATAAGCACTTCCCTGGCAAGCACAGGGGCCTGAGTTCAATCCCTGGTTCCACCAAAAAGAAAAGGACAAAGAGGTGAGAAAAAGAGACAAAACAAATTAACCACCAACTGCTCTTTTCCATAGACCAGCAGAAATCCACAGTACAGTTTTACAAAGAATCCCGCTTACATACATAGATATATCTTTCTCCCACTCCCTCTCCTGCTCTCATTTATTCAGTAATGCTTTCCTTTTGAATAGGTTCATTCCCTTTCCCCAGTGTGTATTAGTACCCTTCAGATTTTATTTTATCTTTCATGTTCTCCCACTAAGGAGACAATACAATGTTTGTAGATGTGGGTGTGATTTATTTCACTTAATATAGTCTCTAGTTGTATCCATTTACCAAAAAAAAACCTTGATATTTATTCTTTTTATAGTTGACTAATACTCCATTGTGTAAAAACACTACATCTTCTTTACCCATTCTTCAATTGATGGGCATCTGATTTGTTTGCAGGATTTAGCTGTGACAAATTGGGCGCACATATGTCGCTGTAGTATGAGGACTTTAGTACTTCTGGAAAAATAACCATGAGGGAAATAGCTGGCTTGAATGGAATCCACTATCCTACCTTTTCTTTTTCTTTCTTCTTTCTTCTTTCTTTCTTTCTTTCTTTCTTTCTTTCTTTCTTTCTTTCTTTCTTTCTTTCTTTCTTTCTTTCTTTCTTTCTTTTTGGTGGAACCAGTGATTGAACTCAGGCCCTTGCACTTGCCAGGGAAGTGCTTATTCTACTAAGCCATCTCCCTGGTCCCTCCTATCCTACCTTTTGAAGGAAACTCCACATTGATTTCCATGGTGGTTGTACCAGTCTGAACTCCCACCAACAGTGCAGAACAGTTCCTTTTTCTCCACAGCCTGTCCAGCATTTTTTACTGGCTGACTTCTTGATGTTAGCCATTCTTTCTGGGGAGCAATGAAATCTCAGTGCTATTTTAATTTGCATTTTTCAAATAACCAATAATGTTGAACATTTTTCATGTATTTATTTACCATTTGTATTTTTTCGTTTGAGTAGTGTGTATTCATCTTAGATGCCCATTTTTGGATTGAGTCCTTGAATTTGTTTTATTTTTTTGTTTGTTTGTTTTTTTTACAAAGGCAGTTCTGTAATTTTATTTCCAAGTTAGTTCTCATCCACATTCACTGTCTGGAGATTTTTGAACGTGGTAATAGGTACGTAGGTTACCAAGGTATACAGCTTGTTTGGTGAATCTTCATCCTCATTCTGTTTCCTGGACAACCGTACTCGGATATGATATGAAACATTCCTTATTCCTTTGGCCCAGACAGCTTTGTTGAGCCTGGTGTCAATGCGCACATCGGGAGTCCCCATTTCCTTCATGGCAAACTTCCGGATCTCCTTAAGTGCCCGAGGGGCGCGCTTCTTGAAGCCCACTCCGTGGATGCGCTTGTGAATGTTGATTGTGTACTCTCGGGTCACCACCTCGTTGATGGCAGAACGGCCCTTCTTCTTCTTGCCACCCTTCTTTGCAGGAGCCATTCTGCCGGGCCCAAGTTGGAAAGCGAGTCCTTGAATTTGGAGGACCTGATTTTTTAGAAATAATTTATATGTTCTAGATAGAAGTCCTTCATCAGAGGGGCAGTTGGCTAATTTTTTTCTAGTTTGTGGACCTTTTTGTAGTCTGTTGGAGATTTCTTTTGAAGTGTAGGCACTTTTAAAAAAGAAGAGATCCCAGTTGTTGATAAAACACAATGCAGCTGGCCCATCCGGAGATCAAACCTGCAACTTTGGCAGACTCTAAAATCAGGAAAAAGACAAGAATGTTCACTATTACCACTTCTATTCAATATAGTACTGGAAATATTAGCCAGAGCAATTAGACAAGAGAAAGGAATAAAATGAGTAGGGATAGGAAAGGAATAGATATTCTACATAAGAGACCCCAAAAACCCCACCAACAGAGTCTAGATGTAATAATCAAATTCAGGTAAACAGCTAGATCTCAAGGCAACACTGAAAAATCAATAGCACTCCTGTACAAAATAACAAACTCCTGAGAGACAAATTAGGGAAACTACACTATTGCAACAGCATCAAAAGAAATAAAATACCTAGAATCAATCTAACAAAGGAAATAAAAGACTTTTACACTGAAAACTACAGTACTTTTATAAAAGGAAATCCAGAATATCAGAAAATGGAAAGTTATCCCTTGTATTTGTGTAGGAACAAATAATATAGTGAAAATAACCATACTACCAAAACTTTTATATAGAGTTAATGGAATCCCAATCAAAGTACTAATAGCATCCCTCACAGATAACATTCCTATAATTCATTTGGAACCAGAAGAGACCTAGAATAGAAAAAGTCATTCTGGCCAACAATGGCCAGGCAGGGACAGCAAAATTCCTGACCTGAAATTATTCTACAAAGCCATTTTGATAACTGGCTGAACAACAACAGCAGCAAAAACAACCACAACAAAAACAACCAAAACCAAAACCAAAAACAGACCTGAGGATCTATGGTACAGGTGAGAAGATAAAGAAAAATTTCAAAGTCAGCCATCTTGTCTTTGACACCCCTAATTTTAATTTTAATGTTAAGCAGACACCCATAATATTCAATTGCAATCCAAAAGTGAGCATTTGAAGTGAATTAAACATGTCTCAGATGAATGATTACATATGGCAAATAAATATATGAAAAAATTCAATATCATTGATAATTAAAGAGATGCATGCAAATTAAACCCGCACAACACATTCACTAGAAGAAAGCCATCCACTATTTAATAAATGGTGCTGGAAAAAATGGCTTTTCAAATGTTAAATTCTAAAAGTAGATCCATGTATATCACTATGCACTAAACTAAGTCAAAATAGGACAAAGATTTAAATAAGCAAACAGAAACACAAAATGTACTGGAAGACAGAAGACATAGAACTCTTGAAGACGTATGTGTAAGAAAAGACTGTGAATAAAACCCCAATCAAATATGAAATTTTACAAATAATCTAAAACTGGAATTTTATCTTATTAAAAAGATTTTCCACAGGAAAATCAATGCAGTGAAAAGAAAACCTACATAGCAGGAAATTTTTTTTCAGATGTTCCTCAAAGGACTAATATCTAGAATCCAGAAAAAATGCAAACAAATCAGACAACCCTAATTTTCATTTGCAATGCAAAAGTGAGCATTTGAAGTGAATTAAATATGTCTCAGATAAATGAGTACACATGGCAAATATGAAAATTTTCAATATCATTGATCATTCAAGAGATGCATGGAAATTAAAACAATACTGAAATTCCATCTCACTCCAGAAAGAATGGCAATGTGCAAGAAATCAAACAATAACAGATGCTGTACATGCTGCAAGGAAAAAGGAACCCTTCTGCATTGTAGGATGGAGTCTAGACTGGTACAACTATTGTGGAATTCAGTGTGGAGATTCCCAAAACAACTAGAGCTAGAAGTGGCATTTGACTCAGACATTCACTTCCTTGGTACCTCCCCAAAGTGTTTTGTTGTGTCTAGGTTCCCCCCAAAAACCTCATGCAGTCATAGGGCAGACTTCTAGAAGTTGTAATTAATTCATGTTCCAATGCTGGGGTAAAAGTTGGGGAGGTAGCTCAGTGGAATATAGTGCTTGCCTGGAAAACACAAGATCCTGAGTTTGATCCCTGGTACAGCAAAAAAAAGTCAACCAATGCCGGGATTATGAGTGTGAGTGCTATACACTCCCCAGGGCAGATAACCTGGATGGAGTATAAGGAAGCGAAAGAGGCTTGTTCTCTCTCTCTGCAGCTGCAGCCACTGCCTCTCCCTTTGCTGTTTGCTGTTTCCCCACCACCGTGAACAGCTGCCTGCTTGCATGCACCACTCTGCCTTGGAGCCAGATGAGTATGGACTGACACTTTCACTAACTGTGAGCTAAATAAACCTTTCCTTCCTTCAGTTTGTGTGTTGGATATTTTGTCCCAGGAAAAAGAGAATAATAACTGAGACAGAATTTGGTGTTAGGAATGGAATCATTGCTGTGACTATGTACCTGACCATGTAGTTCAAGAGCCTTTGGGAATGGCTTATGGGAAAAGATAGGAAGGGTTCAGAGATGTTGCCTGCAAGAGAAGCATTGGAACACCTTTGAGTGGTCTGCATGGGAAATTCTAGTCAAAGCTCAGAAGACCAGAAGGCTGATAGATATCCTGCCTGTAAGGAGCAGGCTGGTTAGGTTTCTTCTGGGAAGAAGGACTGCATTGGTTGTTGGACTCCAGATGATGTGTGTTATGACTTGGCAGAAAGTTTGTCTACATTTTGCTCATGTCCAGAGACTTTGCCTGAGATTGAGATTATGTGTGCTGGACTGAATAATCTGGCAAACGTAATTTCAAGTCAGTAGAATATTGAGAGTGTCATGACTATTATTGGGGGCTTTTAGTCAGATTAAGTTATGAATCAAAAGTAAAGAGCCCAGCAGGATGATTTAAAATGTGAGTTTGGCCAGAAAGGAAGCCCCAGTAAAGTTGTGGATTACAAAGATAGAGCTGAGTGGATCTCCATTGCTGAGAAGGAGCAAAAGAATGGATAGGATGGTCTGAGGGCATCATAAGAAGCAAGAAATCTCCACCCTTTGTAACCTCAAAATTGCAAAGGTGAAAGATTTTGCTTTGAGAAGAAAGCTGCAGAGTGCCATGTTTCAAAATGACAGCAGGAGTCACACCAGGTTCCAGAATGGTGGTGGCATAGAGAATTTGTTACTTGGAATCAGGTTCAGAGTGCTCAGCAATCCAGGCATTTAACCCCTGTGGGCAAGAGAGAAAAAAATATGGCTACTTCTCTAGCTGGCAGAAGATCTTGGCATCATCCATGTGGTGTTGGTTTTATGTGCATGCAGAATGAAGGAGTTCTGAAGTTAAAAAGACTTTCACCTAGATTTCAGAAGAAGGTCTGGAAGGCAGCAAGTGTGCCCTTCAGAGGGCAATGTGTGAAGCAGAGTGTGAGAAGCTTAACATGCAGTGGAAATCCAGAAGTTTGGAAAAGCCAGGAATGTGGATCATCTAAGGAAAGCTGCAAGGAGAGAGCAAAACAGGCCTAAGAGAGAAACTATGGGAGCTACAAGCTCCAGAAGTGTCATAGGTGTGGAGCCATGCAAGGCTTTTGGAACACAGAATTTGTCACAAATTGCTTCAGATATTCCACATGAAACTACAACACTTAATGTTTGCCCTTCTGGATTTTGGACTTGTTTTGGTGCCAATGTTTTGTGTCCTCTTGTTTGTAACTATTGGAATGGTAGTGTTTATCTTGTGCCATTGAATGTTGGAAGTGTTTAGATTTCATTTGTACAGTGTTTAGCTTTTCATTTGATCACAGCTAAGAGCTTGCCTTAGATCTTGGGACTTGGACTTTTCAGCATTGCTGAAACTGTTAGGACATTCACGACTCTCAGAGATGGACTAAAACACCTTTTTGTATAAAGGGATGCGCATGAGTCTTTGGGAGGCCAGGGGCATAATGTTAAGGTTTCTGTTTAGTAACTGAGTCACAAAGGAATTAAAAGCATCATATCACAGTGATATATAAGCACCTATGTCTATAGTAGCATGGTTTAAAATAGCTAAATCATAGAAACTGTCAACTAATGAGTGGATAAACAGATTTTTTTGTAATGCAATGAAGTACTACCCATCCACAAAGAATGATAAACTTAAGATATTTATAGTTAAATGGATGGATCTTGAGACCATAGTCAGAAGTGGAATAAATTGGACACATATGTGTAAATATCACTTTGTCTCTCTAGTGTGAGAAACTGAAAGTGTAACTGAGAACCAAAATGTATGATAGATGTTGTGAAACAGAAAATAATTGTTCCAAGAAAAAGGGGAAGGGATGTGTAATGGAAGAGAAAAGAAAAAAAATGGGAAAAAAGGACAATATGGGAATAAAGCTTTGTGAAAAAGGAGGGGAAAGGGGACTGAAGAGAGGTTAAGGAAATGGGAAAAAAGAGGAACTAAGATATGTTATGTAGAGGTAGAAGTTCCTTATGAAGAATGTGATCATTATGCATATCTAAATTGTGCCCACAAAATTTTTAAAAAAGAAGCCAGGCCTAACAGCCCAGAAATTTTACCCCTGCCCTCATAAAACTACAACAGTCCAAATCTAAATTGCCTTTTCTGTAAAATTTTTTTTGCAAAGATTGCTCTGTGCTAATTTCCATGTCTCAACTTTCTATCTCAGCATTAAACAAACATTAAGGAGATTTAAGCAGTAAACAATTTTATACTTTGATTAGCTGTAGTTAAGAACCAAGCAGTATTCTTAGAGCATATCATGAGTTCTACTGATGGACAAGCTTCACTCTTTTTAACTGGGAGAACAAGAATAAATTGTAGAAGAAAATTCACACTGTCATCTCACTGGGAATGTCTTATGGAAGCACTGCTGCTAACCCTCACTACCATCAACAGAAAGGGAAATTCTTGCTGGAGTCACACATGCCACACCCACCCAGACTCAGCCCCTCACTCCGAGGACACCTGGAGGGCCTTACCTATATGTGACCTTAGAAGAAGTATGTCCAGGGTCAATTCCCAGCTTCCTGAAATGGAGCAAGGTCAACAGCTTTTCCTCCGGCCGCGGATCAAGAAATATCACCTCTCACTTGTTCTTTTTAAAATTTTTGTCTCCTTTGGCCCACAACTCCACCACCAGCCAAATGACAATTAGAAAACTTCCTCTCTTTTTTCTCTCTTGCCCCATTTTAATGCAGGCTGACAGATGAGGTTTGGTTGTCTCAAACTATCCTCCCTCTGCTTCTCATTATGGGCTCACTTTGAGTCACACTCTAGGCCTATTAATCCTTATTTTTTTCCTAAAAGGTCAGGCACACATTGGGCATCCCTTTTCTCCAGTTTTCAAGCCCTAGTTTCATTAACTAATCACTGTAATTGCTGGCAATGTCAACAAGCAGATCATGGGAAAGAACCTGAACTCAGAACTGCCAATGCAAGCCCCTGGTGGAAGAATTCCAGAAAATGGATTTATGCCAGGGCATGATGTCCGCAATAGGAAAACAAAACAAAACTAGTGTGTTAACTGTTGTAAAAGTCTCGCTAAGCACTCAAGGACTAACCTTTTCTCACAAGACATTACAAGGGAATTTCTCCCTTTTTGTTGAAAGTAGATATGAGGAGATAATTTTCCTAGGTGACATACCAAGGTAATATTGCATGACTACACTTCACTTTTGGAATTGATTCTGTATGTAGTAAATTCAGCTTCCAGTTTTTTTTGAAGAGTCTAACAATAATTTTTTTTCAATATGGAGCTTGAACTCAAGGCCTTCATGTTAAGCTACAACCCCAGTCTTTTATTTGTGTTTTTTATTTTGAGACAGGTTCTTGGTGAGTTGTTAAGTTACCTGGGTTGAGCTCAAATTTGTGATCCTTCTGCTTCAGCTTCTGGGATCACAGTTATGCACCCATCCCTGGCTTGACACTAATGCTTAAATTACAAACCCTTGCCAAGTTACTAGGTGTTTTGGCTAGTCAAAAGCTTGCTTTATGTAACCTAATTAGGCTCTAATTAGACTATCACCAAAACTACATCTGGATTAATGGACCAACTTAGACATCTGACAAGACTAAACTATACAGATGCCAAAATCATTCGTCACCTGTTTTACAATCTGTTCTTATGAACTGAGAGGAAGATATTGGAAGTGGAAGTAAGTGGATGCCAGCATGACAAATGAAAAGACACGCAAAAAGCAATCTTATAGAACACAGGTTCCATTCTGACCCTGTCCACGGACAAAAATGGCCTTTTTATATGGTAACCAAGTTTATATGGTGAACAGGTATACACAGCACTTAGACCAATGTGGATTTGGATACCTGAAGCTTTCTGTCTTCATGTACTCCAACTTCAGAGTTTGCTAAATTACAAAGTTGCATGACTTTATTCATTAGGCAGTGTCACATAAGCATCTTGAATGAAACACGATAGAGGGCCGGCCAAATAGCTCAGTGGATTAAACCTCCTGCTGAGCCAGATGCAGGGGCTGGGTGTTTGATCTCTGGGCCTGCCTTGCAGGCCCCACCCCCGGGGCGGGCTGAGACAGTGATTGACACTGTGCGTGGTGGCACATGCCTGCAATCTCAGCTCTTGGGAGGATGTAAACAGGAGGAGCACTATGAGTCTGATCTATGCAATGAGACCCTGTACACCCTGTAGACACTTCGAAAGAAAGAAAAGAAACACTCTAGAACATCCACTGTAATATCACAGCTCTAAAACACTGAGGACTCTTTCTAGGCTTTGAAACTTATGAATTGGAAAAGGTAACATTAAATCATTCCATGGAGAGGCCAGGGAGATGGCTCAGTAGAATAAGCACTTCCCTGGCAAGCGCAAGGGCCTGAGTTCAATCCCCTGTTCCTCAAAAAAAAAAAAAATATATATATATATATATATTTCCATGGAAGTAGAACAGGAGCTCAATACCACTGCATGGGCCACAAAAGTATTCTAACCAAAAGATAGCTTCACTTCTGTTAGACTACAAAAGCTTTGTACCTTGAATACTTGGTCAGCCTGATAAGGAAGCATGTGTATGATCATCGTGGAAAGATGGGGTTCTTACATAAATCAAATGGGACAAATAATGTGTGCTCTGCAATTTTCTACCAAATAAGTGAGGCTTAATCATTTTATTGGACTGGCCTATTTACAAGATTAAAAAATGGATTAAGGGGATGTAAGAAATATATTTAAGCGTTTATCTATTTATTCATTCTCATTCTAATCTATGTTCTTCTTGCCCTTTGCAGGTCACATATAATGAATCAACTAATCTCTTCAGTCATCAATTCAGCTCATGAGTTTTGATCTTTATTTCTCCTCTTTCTTTCCTCCTTTCTGTGCTAATGATCAAATGTAAGACCTTCTGTATGCTTGGTAAGCTCTCTACCACTGAGTTACCTCCCCAGTTCTGAAATTTCTGATGTAGTTTCAGTTGGAGAAAATGTGGAAGCACAGAAAAATGAAACCCCAAATATTTTGCCTTGTTCTGCTAAATAACTTGAGCTAAAATCAAAAGCATCAGAAGCAAGATTTTCCTAACCTCCCCTGACCTTCTTACCCCTGCTTCCCTTTCTTCCCTAAGGCAGGACACAGAAAAAAAAAAACAATTTTTCTTCCCCAAAGCCACCCATTAACTTTTTTGTGTAGAAACTGGTTGGAAAGAAGCACTCTGACTGATTTTGTCATAAGACATTCCAGAGGAGTCTTTTCTTACATTTTGGAGGATGAAATTACACAGAAGCCAAGAATCTGAGGAAAAAGACTTTTTTGAGTTTTCCTTCCTTCGTCTATTACTATTTGTTCCATCATATTTCTTTATGGCTATCTATTCCCTGTCAAACCTAAGCATAAAAATAGATAGTTTTCATGGCGCCCTTGAGTCTTTATTTCCAAAAGTGCCTGTGTCACGGCATATTGTGTGTGTGTGTGTGTGTGTGTGTGTGTGTGTGTGTGTGTGTGTCTGAGGACTGAAGGTAGAGCCTTCACATTGAGCTACTTTCCTGACCTTTAAAAAATTAAATTTTAAGACAAGATCTCACTAAGTCAGTAAGTTGCCCAGTTGTAAAAAGGTCTCACTAAATGGCCCATGTGGGCCTCAGACTCAAGGCCCTGCTAACTGTTGTACTGAACCAGTCACCTCCACAAAGTCTGAGCCCAGAGAGTCTTTTGTTATTTCTTTATATAGGGATTTTAGTGAAGAAAAAGAAGAATGGAGTGTGGTTAGACAGTTGTTTTGTGCTGGCCAGCTAGGCCATTTTGGCTTAAGTTACAGTTTCTTAAAGTTTTACTCTCCTAGTCACTACTTCATGCTCCTCAGTAACTGGGATTACAGGTATGTGCTTCTGTGTCTGATTGACAGAGCAAATTTAATTTTTTTGTTTACCTTTCCTAGATTTTTTTAAATTATTTTTTTTGTATTTAGTACTGGGTGTACATGTTCTCTCTATGTAGATCAGACTAGTAGGGATTCTCCTGTTTTCAGTCTCCCTAGCACTGAGATTACAGGTACGCACCACCATGCCCAGTCTCAGTCTGTCTCAGAGGGCCCCCAGTGGCGGGGCCAGCACAGCATATGTGGGATTGAGCCTGACCCCTGCACTCAGCCTAAGCAGGTGCCTTAGTCCACTGAGCTATCTCGCTGGTCCATCTTTCTTGGATTTTAAAATATGAGCTCTAGCCAGAATCCCCAGAAGGGTTAAGGAAACATTTCCTCTTCTATACTACTGTAGAAGTATAGAAGTTGGCACAAGTTTCTGCTTCACCACGCAATTTAGGAAGCCACATTGCCTTTTATCATCATGTTTTCTTATCCTCCAGTGTGGGACAGATGATTAATTTCTCGGTTAACTGACATAGAGTAATTTGAGGCTTAAAAGTGTTACAGAGAAGATCTTAAGTTTGGGTAAGAGGGAAACATTTATGTTAGTAGCCTATAGAGTTTGGTATACTCTATGAAAGTCAAAATTAGTTCACTTTGTTACTGAAAACAGTTCTTTAAACATATGTGGTGCATTTTAAAATTTAGGAGCTGAACTGAATACTAACAAAATTCACTTTTTTTCACTTGGATAAGTCTTCTAAAATAGTTGGCAGCACCTGGATGTGGTGACACACACCTTAATGCCAGCTGTTTGAGAGGTTGAGGCAAGAGAATGACAAATTCCAGTCCAGCCTTGGGATCTTACCTAGATCTCATCACAAAATGAAAAATAAATACATAAATAAGTAGAGTTGGAGACATAGCTCTGTGGTAGAGCACTTTCTTAGCCTCTATCTGCCTGTGAGTTTTGTAGCTGGTAGAATAAAAAATGTTGAAGGAAATAGCAGGCTTTATGATTAAAATATGATTTTCTCCGCCTCTTCTCTCATTTCTCCCATTTTTGCTTCTCTATCTGCTGAATATTGTCCTTTCATTTCTTCCTCAGATTGACAACTGGGCCATTTTTCCAAATTTTATTGGGCATACACTTTGTTCTTTGGAAATAATCACGTCAGTGAACAAAACATGTCAAGTCTCCTATTGTTCTGAAAACATTTAATGGATAATTCAATCAAAATATATGAATAGTCTGGTTTATGCAAACACAATGAAAGATGTCACTATAATTTGATTTATATTTGCAGAAAAAAGATTTATAGATAATGCTGTGGATGAGCTTAAATACTGATATCTATCTTTCTTAAATTATACATACCTGTAGGTGTGCTAAAATACCTCCAGCACTAGAATTAATTTAAATGTCAGCTTCTAATTGACAGGGATGATTTAGTGAATTTCTTTACAGCCTTTTTTTCCAGGGAAAGGAGCTTGACTTTACTCTGAACTTTATTTACCCTTGTCTCTTTAAAAAAAAAAGTTCAGTGAGAAAGACCTGGCGTCAGTTAGCAAAAAATGACTGCAGATTTACATTCTTTTACCAATGGACTAAATGAACAAAGTTTGCAGGTGAAAAGGCAGTTTACACCTTTTGTTGTTTTGCCCATAGAAATCCTATTATGCTTCATGCATAGCAAATAAGTATTAGATCAATGACAAGTCTTTGTAGTTTCTTTTATCAGGATTTAAAAAACTAAATATTTAAACCTTCATTCACATTTCTCACTGGTATGTTTGTATCTTAATAGATTTAAGATCCTAAGTGCAGTGAGAACGAGCTGGAAGCCCAGAAGTGTCAGGTCAAGGTGTTTGCAATTAAGCAGCCACTCAGTGGTGGCTTTGAAATTAGCACTCTAAAACTAGCATTTGAAATTCATGTCTGTGTTCTGCCACAAACGATGGCAGCATTCACAGGAATTTAGGCACAGATATTTACAAAAGCAGTTTAGTTAGAGGATGCAAAGGTGTACTAAAGAGCTTTACAAAACATAATCAGATTCAAAACAAAGCAGTTGAGATGCAAAACCCCAGATGGACGTTTCTCTCAGGCCTCTACAACCCGTATTCACCTACTTTCCACCTACCTTCTCTTCAGTAGTCTTTCTAATCCTGAGGAGCTGCCCAGCTCATGTAATGACAGGCCATTCTGGTTCATTTTAATCAGGATTCTTTTGGGTGTGGACATTCCTTAGAATGAGCTTTTTGGATATCAGACAGTGTCTAGCTAGAAGCTTGATTCCAAATTTGCACAGTTAAGGTGTTTTAGGCAAAATTGTGACAAGCTGTGCTCTTCAGTGAAAAAAAAGTTTCATTTGTGTGCATTAGCTATTAAAACAGACCAAAGTTGGATAAATCTCCTGTTTTAATATAGACATTTTCCATTTCAAATAAATATTTTGCTTTCTGAAGTGAAAAAGAAACTTCAGAGTTTCCTAATGTTCATGTCTCTTTTTCTCTACTGTAGAATTCCAGAGTAATTACCCCATCTTCTAATTGTGATACATTTCTTGTGCAAACTGTAATGTCAAATGTGACAAAAATCAGATAGGAATAAAAAAGCATAAGGCATCTTTAAATAATTTTAAGGTTAATATGGTGTGTGCTTTGAGGTCACAATGGAGAGCTTTCTTGAGCATAAACATGTAAAATAAAATATTGAGCAATTTGAGGGAGAAGCAGAACTGACTAAAAGCTAAGATAAAACATGTAAATATATGTTTAAGTAATGCTTATAGGGTTCTTTTAGTTAGAATGATCATACACATGGATTTTGAAATGATAAAATTATATTGCAACATAATTACATATAACTGTTTTGCAGGTTTTTTTAACTCTGGGAAAGAAATTGCATTCCCAGCTGTGTCTCAACTCCTGTAATTTAAATAAGTAAACCTTTTGTTCTTAAAACTTACTAAGTTCCTTCTAATTCTGTTGATGGACATCCATTTCTACTGCCTTATTTTATGTTAATATCTAACAAAAGAACACTGTTAGCCTCCTGCCAGTAAAGGCCCCACCTCCTTTGTTGGGGGGTTGAGGAGGAGGGGGATTCTTTTTTTGCCTTTTACTTTACAGAAGACTTTAAACTTCCTCTCTCCACATCTAGTGAAGAAGAGAATTTCTGCATGAGCTAAAAATTCCTAGGAAAAGGCTATAGCCCCCAAGTGTGGAAGGTGGTTCTTAGCTGTCAATTCCCTTTTGTTATTCGCTCAAATGGAATTATGAAATGTTCGTCGCTTTGTAGGGCAGAACACATTTCTCCTGAGCAAATGCAAATGCATTAGGTGTGCCCAGGTAATTTGAAATGCTCATGCTGGCAGCTTTTCTGCATGAGTAAAGCTGTTTAATTAATGCATTTTCCCCTTCCTTCTGATTAGTTGATTCTGATTTTCTTTGAATAAATTAAACTCTCTGTAATATGCTTCCTATAGCTTCTTGGGCTACCCAAGGCCTGATACCTCCCACCAGGAGGGCAGATGCAAAGAAATGAAATGATTCCTCTGCATATTTCTCACAGAGATTTTTCTCCTATACAAAAGACTCTGATTTTCTTCTAATATGGCTTGGCGAGTGATGTGTTCAAAGAGGATCTTAGATTTCTGTTGATGCTGCTCTTGGTTATTGTCTTTTCAGCTGTAATTCTGCAGAGGGATGGTGGATTGGCTCAGTTTTGTTGTGTTGAGATTTGGGGAGTAAACAGTGAGGAGGGAAAGTGGCATATAGGCTTTTCCTAGTAACACTGTGCCCATTAAGTGTTGCAGTTTACTGCATGTGCCAACTTCTACCCATGGCATAGGAAGTTAGAAATTTGCACTGGGTGCACAGTCCTCTAAAGAAAACCTGTGATTCCTCATGAGACTGTGCATGAGAAGGGCTGAACAATATAGACAGAAAGCAGAGTCAGAAAGGTCTGTGTTTTAAACCCTGTCTCTGCCATGTGCATTTTTTGCCAAATAAAGGTTTTGTAGTAGACAAAATCTCTTAGGAGTGTCACTGTTAATGCTTATGTCAACAATAGCTTAACACATGAGATGTTTCACTTCATTTTGGGATAATGGCCTCAACTTCTGTGTCATCTTAGGTTTTTGCTTCCAGAACCAAATGGGAAATCCCCAAACAGAATTTTCTTGTACCCTTTGTCATGTTCCATATGGAAATAGGTATGCAGAGTTAATGAAATCCTGTTTTTTTAATTATTAATGAATGTAGTGAAAATAGTCACATGATCTCCAGTTGGTATTTTGTAGCCCTTCTGAGACACTTGAGCCACTTTAGCAATAATTTAGAAAGATGTTTTAGGATATTTAAGTATCTAACAGAGCTATACTAGCTTAGATTTTAAAGACTCTGCTCAATGAACAATGGAAGTGAATACCAACTCTACTATTAAGATCAATTTCTCTTTTATTCATTAGTATCTTTTAGCTGCCTGCATTGATCACTTAACTCAGTAGCTCTAGCTCGAGGTTAACTGACATAGCTGATTTGTAGAAATAAATCCAGCTAGCTCACTTTCCACTCTAGAAATGTTCCTAGAGAGGTAACCAACGCTTCAGAATCGGTTAAGAAGGCAACAATATTTTTACACTGACTCTCACAATTATGCTAAGATTCTTTCTGTTTGTGAATGGCTTTCCTTGATATCTTAAAGCACTCAAAGTAGTTAATGAGCTAAATGTGGTAATATTTAAAGTAGCCTGGTTTGATTAAGTAAGTGGATTGCCCACTCTTTAATGCATTACTGAAATATGTGCATACGATTGTTTTTTTTTTCTTAAATTTCAATTTTTAAATACTTCCAAAATTACAGGATGGTTGGAAAGAAAGGACAGAAAGCTTTCATATGCTTTTACTGAAATTCCCCAATGTTTCATATTTTCTTTGTAATTATTTTTATTGCTTTGTAATTGTCTTTAAATAAATGCACATTGTAGTTAGTGCCTTTTTTCAGAACCAATGGAGACTAAGAAGCAAATAAAATGCCAATTTCACCTAAATCTTTCAGTGTGTATTTCACACTGGACAAGTATATTTTTATGTGTTGCATTAGATTTGCCATCAAAATCAGGAAGTTAACATTTGCATAATATTACCCCAAAGACCTCATTCAAATTTTATCAATATTCCAATTAGTTTCATGCTTTCATCTACTGTACCTACTTGATGTCAACTCTTGAAATTATATCAGCTAAATAAGTTCTCTTTGGAGATTAAGACCACGTCACTGGTAGTATACATCTGTTTTATAGTTCAGGATATTAAGATGGCAGAGAAGTTAATCAACTTTTGCATGGACACACAACTAGTCTCACTAGCAGTTTTTTAGCAGTCACTAGACCCTTGACCATAGTAGGCACAGAGACTCATGGTAACCCAAAATGAATCATATTTCCTTACAAACCAGCAACCCCTCCAGTCTTCCAGCTCTCCGAGAATGATGCAAGTTGTTCCAATTGAAGCCTAGTTATTACATTTTATTTCTATCATCCCGAAGTAGTGTGTACTTCCCCAAGTGTGACTTTTGCTATACCCATAATGATTATTTGTTGATTTGTTTATATGTCCCACAAGACTTTTAAGTCTTTGAGGGAAAGAGTATTAGCATGATATTTATAGTTGGATCCCTAGTAGTTGGCACCCAGAAGCTAGTTCTAGCTCAGATCCTGGCAGACATTTAATACAAAACCTGTGGCCTTCTATACTTGTGGGTTCTGTGACTACGAATTCAATCAAAATATTTTACCAAATATTGTTCCTGGACTGAACAGACGTAAGCTTTCCCTTGTCGTTACTCCCTATACATTATAATAAAATGACAATTTATATGACATTTGCCTTATGTTCATTTTCACAAGTAATCTTGAAGTAATTCAAAGTATATCTAGAGAAGAATGCAGATATGTAAGTATCACATCATTTTACATAACAGACACAAACACGTACAAATTTGTTATCTGTCAGGATTCTGGAACTAATCCCCTGCAGATTCTGAAGCATGACTATTTGTTGAATCAATAATGAAAAAATTGATGATGTTAAACCTTGTGAAAGTAAGTAGTTAGAATGAAAAATAAAGTTACATAATAAGTAGTATCAGATTTACCACTGGGAAACTAGTGTATTTATAAATCCTCTTCTAGTGCTCCTGGAAGGGCCTTAGCAAAGTATACCTGTGGTCACATTTGTTGCAAAATTTGCAAATGAGTAAACTCCCCTCCATCATCCACCCTCTTCTTATAGAATGGCAACTGAATGACTACAGGTGTTTTAGAGATGCAGTTATTTGGAAGCAGAAGGAGGGCATATTCAACTGGGGTGTAGTGACATATGTTTCTACTTTTGCAGTCACCTGGGTGTAGAATTGGTGTCATAATTGCTTGTCAGGTATTGAAATGGCTTATACACATACTGCATACTGGCTGTGCTCTTTCACATTGCATCATGACATGGAAGGCCTAGAGGTTATATCCTGGTAGAAATGTGTTCCATGGAGCTTGTCTTTGAAAGTTGCATGTGAATAATGCAGTTTAAACAAGGTTGAAATCTCTTGAAACAGAAGCTACTCTATGGAAAATTCTTTTGAACATTGAAGGTCACATATGAAAGAAACTTGATAGCTTCCCCCTTATTTTCATTAAAACAATTAACATTTATATAAAATTATCCATTTGGCTTCTAGACTTAGGGGTGTGCCCTATGGGCACAGCATTTACCTAGCATATGTGAGGTCCTAGGTTTGATTCCCCAAAGCTACAAAAAACGTGATGCTCAAGGAATCATTTGTAAATGTCTACGAATAATGAAAACAAATTTTAGTCGGTGGTATTAGAGAAAATATTGAGTTGTCTTTCTGTTTTAGCAATGGAAATGTCAACAATAAAGTAATCAGGATCTAAAAGGATAATGAAAGAATATGCAGTTTAAAAAGTAGGAAATTTTTTTGCAGATATGTGTGAAGCAGTTAATGAATGTAAATGTTATTTTGATTTTGCTGATTTACTCATGTTTGTGGGATTTCTGCTTTTAAAACTTCATAATTTGCTGTGATTTCTAAATTTTAAGCAAAGTGTCATTCTGATAGTTAACAATTTTTCATAGTCTTTTACTTAAAGACAGATCTAGCAATTTTGTAAATTTTAAGACCTGGGAAACCTGGCTTCAATCTGACAATGAGGCACATGATAGATGTTGATTATTTGCCAAATGGCGAACTGATGAATGGATGAACAAATAAGTGAAGAAAGCTCCTTTTCACACAGGTTTCCTGGGCACAGAGGACATTGTGGGAAATGCGTCTCGGTTTGCAGTTGGTTTAGGGTAGTGGTGACTGGCGAACACTGTAGGTGGCTGGAGACAGAGCAGAGTGGAAAGCGTTGCCTCCTCTTCACTTGCTGTAAGAGGCTGAGCAGATACAGCTGGCATTAGCTGGTGAGCAAGAGTGGTTTGCAGAGAAACTACAGGAAGGGAATCCACATTCAGAATTCATTTTGTCATCCTGGAGATTATCTCCATCTTTGATAATGAGATTTCCAGCAGCAAAATGCAGGGCCAGCACCTATCTTCCCTGTTAATAGAGCTATTACCATATGATTCTTTCCAAATAGTAAATTATACTAAAAGGACATCCATTTCTTGTTATTTGCAGTCTCAGTAGAGAAAAATGAAGGCCAAAAATTTTGCAGTATGCTAAGATCACAGAGGTAGGGGAAAAGCTACTGATAATCTGGAATATGGGAATTATATAAATCATTGTCGTTTTCCTTTTGTAATTAAATCGCACTTCTGATAATACTGAGAATAAATTATAAATTGATTTGAGTTTTGATCTTTTCAAAGCCAGCCATATCTGCTTCTCTTTTCTCAGGTGGGTTGCTTGCGATATTTGAAGTCCTGAAGGGAAAACAATGTGAAATTAGGCAAATATCTTGTACCATTGTTTTTTTTTATCATGTCATCTATTTTTCAAATATGCATAGATGTGAAGTAGCCCATAGACTCAGCTCCTGCCCAGATCTACTGAAAATAAAAATAATGCTGTTTTCCATGCAAAGTGAAATGGAGGGTTGTACAGGATATGACATTTTAGCTAATCATGATTTCTGTGTAAGATGAATCCATTTTAATACTGAGAAGCCATCAAGTATTTCTTAATTAAATTTACTTGGAACAGATTCAAATTACAAAAATTGTACATATTTATGGAGTAGCATGTGATGATATTTTGAAACATGTTATAATATATAAATCAGATTAAGTGTATCCATCTCATCAAACATTTAGCACATTTATGGTGAAAATGTTCAAAATGTTTTCTTCTAGATTTTCAAATTCATAGAACAGGGCTAGGGAGCTCAGTGGTCTAAGAGCCTGACTGGCAAGCGCAAGGACCCAGGTTTGGTCCCCGGTACTGCATGTCATGCCAGTCCCGCTCTGAGTCAGCCATTGAAACCAGCCATGGTGGCACAGGTCTGTAATTCTAGTGCTGGGGAGGCTGAGGCAGGAGGATCACTGCAAGTCTGAACTGTGCAGTGAGATCCTGCATTAACAACAACAAAATAAAATAAAATATACATAACATTATCATTATCCATAGTTTGTGTCCTCCCCTGTCCTCCCTCTCTCTGTCTTTCTTTTTCTCTTTTGCACTACTAGGGTTTGAAACCAGGACCTTCTCACTGAGCTATAGCCCCAGACTTTTTTATTTTTTATTTGGATATAGAGCCTTGCTAAATTGCTAATTTGCCCAGGTTGGGCTCAAATTTCGATCTTTCTGTTTCAGGCTCCCTTCCAGTTTACAGAGATTACAAGCTTGTATCACCATATCTGGCTCAAAAATTCTTACTCTTGTCTAGCTGTAATTTAAAATCCACTGATCAGTCTCTCCTCCTCTCTACTCTCCCTAGCCATTGCACATTTTGTTTATGTAACAGAACTGCTTCCTTGGGTAGATGGAAATGAATGTAATAAACACAAATAACTTCCTTTTACACTCAAAATGCTTTTAAGTGAAAAGATGATTTAAGCATATTCAGAAGAACTTTGGAAAAGGCAAAACCACCCACAATGCCTGTAATCCATTATTATTTAAAATGCTCTCTATTATCTTTGAAGACTTCTTATCCACTTGCATGGATTTTTACGTTATTATCACCATTAGGTAACTAGGGTCATAAACCAGATTTTTCTGCTAACATTCTCTCTTCAGCATAAATGCTTCCATGTTTCTGCACAATGCTCAAAATGATTGTATTAATGGCTTGGTAACATCCTAGTGCGTGTGTATGACCTCCTCGATGAAGTTATTCTCCTGTATGATATGTGGTAGGTAACATGAAATCAGGATTGCATTTTTCCCTTTCCTGGGGCATGAGGGTGAAGAGTGTGGAGAAGGAAAAATAGAACATGCTAAAAAATTTATTAAATTATGGCAAATTGATTTTTTACTAATATAGAAGTATTCTGTAGTAATAATAGGAAAACTATAAATTGCATGGTGTTTGTGTGTTTGAGCCTGCTGAATATGGACTGAAATTTCTGAACTGTGAGCCAAAATAAAACTCTTCTCCTTAAATTGTGGGTGTTGGGTATTGTGTCTCAGGGATAAGAAAAAGTTACTAGGATAACAGATGAACAATCTGAGGCTCAGAAATTAACAATAACAATAGTTGATTCCTCCTCAGTTTTGGAAGTGAATACTGCACCATATTTATTTTGCAGATGAGGAAATTGAGAGACAGGAAGATACTTGCCTTGCTTGCGGTAGCAGAGCCGGTAAGAGAAGGTACAATCAGAATGCAAGTTGAGGATTTCTTTCCTGCAGTTTAGGTTTTCTTATCCCAAATCTGACTTTGTGGTTCTGCGCTGACTCTGTGTCAGAGATCACAGATCCTACCTGCTTTTATATGTCCAATCTAGTAATTTGGAGGCTGTTCTGAATTCTCAAGGTCAGAAAAGACTGTAGTATTTAAACAGCAGTGGTCAAAAGTTGGTGGGAAGTGAAGACACAGGCTGCTGATTCCATTTCATGTGCTCCCAGAAAGTGCATCATACTAAGAGGAAGCTATTCAAAGACAACTGTGAATCTCCGTCATATGATGCAGAACTCCACAGAAACATCATAATATCCGTGGGAACTGAGCATAGTGAGGATGGGGCACACCTGTAATCTCAGGACTCTGGGAGGCTGAGACAGGAGGTTGATAAGGTTGAGCCCAGCCTGGGTAATTAGCAATTTACAAATTGTCTCAAAAAAAAGGAAACAAAGAAGAATGGGGCTATATGAAGAAGTAGCTTAATCCTAAAGTCCTGCACTTAATCTCCAGTATTTTTTTTTTTTGGCGTAACTGAGGATTGAACTGAGGCCCTTGCACTTGCCAGAGAAGTGCTTATTCTCCTGAGCTATCTTCCCGGCCCCCAGTCCCCAGTATTAAAAAACAAAAAATGTAGGTGATGAAAGTCTAAACAATCTACATTTTTTGGGCAAAAGAATTTGAAAGGAGCAGCTGTTTCAATTAAATTTTTTAATTCAATCTCATGCATTATTGCTATTTAAATAAGGGACTCACCCTCTATTGCCTATTGAACTCAGGGTCTTTAGCAGCTAGGCAGGCACTGAGCTACAGGCCCAACTCAAAGTAGACTTCACATATGCTTCCTACTCTGAAAGATGTGGGGATAAAATCGAAAGGGCACTGAATAATGTAGGGAAGAGACTACAATGGCTTTAGTACTGCATATGCCTGCTACTGGAAGCCACACACAAGTATATTTTCTCTTTCATCTTGTATTCTTTTCTTTGGAGAAAGGGTCAGATGGAAGATACAATTTGGTATATAGTTCAGGCTGGCCTTCAATTTACTATGTAGCCCAGGCCCACTTCACACTCCTGGCTTAGCCTCCCCAGAGCTAGGTTTACTCATCGCTTTTCTTTTCTTTTCTTCTCTTCCCTTCTCTTTCAGTCCCCTCCCTTCACTTCCCCTCCTCTCCCCTTCCCTCTCCTCTCCTTCACTTCCCCTTGCCCCTCCTCTCTCCTTCTGCTTCCTCTTCTTCCCCCGCCTTCCCATCCTCCCCCTCCTCCTCTTCTGCCTCCTCTTCCTGTTCTTCCTCCTCCTCTTCTTTTCTTCTTCTTCTTCTTCTTCTTCTTCTTCTTCTTCTTCTTCTTCTTCTTCTTCTTCTTCTTCTTCTTCTTCTTCTTCTTCTTCTTCTTCTTCTTCTT
>NW_004524686.1:9117476-9124336 GCF_000260255.1 Octodon degus | reverse complement strand
CCTCCTCCTCCTCCTTCTTCCTCTCTCTCTCTCTCTCTCTCTCTCTCTCTCTCTCTCTCTCTCCCCTCCCTCCCAAGCAGGGGAAGGAACCCAGGGGTATTCTAACATCTCCAGTCATTTTTGAATTTTTTTTACAAATTTGAAACAATATCTTTCTAGATAATTGCCTAGGCTGGGGTTGATTTTGTGATCCTCCTGCCTCAGTCTCCCAGGGTACTGAGATGATAGGTATGTAAAACAATACCTTCAGAAACTACATACAAGGGGCCAGGGAGCTGGCTCAGTAGAATAAGAGCTTTCCTCGCAAGTTCAAGGGCCTGAGTTCAATCCGTGGTTCTGCCAAAAAAATAAAAAAACGACATACATTTTCATAACATCATAAATGATAAATACATCTTCAATATTATTTTGCTTATTGCTATTTTGAATTTAGAGCTGTCGTTAGACATGCTATTATCCTTAATTATTTTTTAATGTGTGGCAAAGCAAACACACATTACTGTATTACAAACTTGATTTCTTTTACTTCCCAGTATCTAGAGCAATGAGCAATTTCTTTTTTGTTAAGCAGACATGGTGCACACTTCAGTAATGCCAACTATCCAATAAGATGAAGCAGGTTGATTGCAAATTTGAGGCTATTCAAGGCAACTTTTGAGAGTGTGTTTACAAACACAATTACAAACACATTCAGCCACCTTGTCTTTGGCAAAGGGGTCAAACATGTTCATTCAAAGAAAGATAACCTCTTTAATAAATGTAGCTGGAAAACTGGCTTTGCACATGCCAAAGGCTATAATTAGATCCATGCCTATCACCATGCACAAAACTTCGTCAAAATGGATCAAAGATTTAAATATCAAAACAGAAACACTAAATATACTGGAGGAGAAAGTAGGTAAGAATCTTGAAGATATAGGGGTACGTAGAGAGTTCATAAACAACCAAAGTGCACAGGAAATACTTCAAAGAATCTACAATTGGGACCTCAACTTTTTTGAAAAGTTTCTGCGCTTCAAAAGAAATCATCAACAGAATAAAAAGAAAATACATGAATTAGGAAAAATTACAGCTGACTCTCCTTCAGACAAAAGATTTCTATCTAAAACATGTAAAAAATTTAGGGGCCCACGAGATAGCTTGGAGTTCTGAACACCTGCCTGGCAAGTGCAAGGACCAGGGTTTGATCGCAGGTAATGCACACCATGTAGGCCCTGTGCAGAGCCAGCCACCCAAACTGGGCTTGGTGATGCAGTCTGCAATCCCAGCTCCAGGGAGCCTGAGACAAGAGGATCACTATGAGTTTGAGCTGTGTACCAAGACCCTGTACCAAATAAATAAATGAAAAAGTATAATAAAATGAGTAACAAAAAATTAAGTCCTCCAAATTCAGTGATGCAATCCAAATATGGGCATCTGAGATGAATACACACTTCATAAATGAAGAAATGCAAATGGTAAAGTACTATATGAAAAAACGTTCAACACCATTGGTCATTGTAGAGATGCAAATTAAAATAATGCTGAGATTCCATCTTACTCCAGAAAGAATGGCTAAATCAAAAAGTCAACCAACAATAAATGCTGGAGTGTGGTTGTGAAGAAAACGGATCTCGTCTTCACTATCGCTAGGAGTTCAGACTAGTACAAGCTCTATAGAAATTAGTGTGGAGATTCCTCAAAAAGCTAGGATTAGAAGTTCCATTCAACCAGCTATTCTCCTCATAGCTATCTTTCCAAAAGAGCTGAAAATATCATAAAACAGTGATTTGCAATTTATCGCAGTGTAATTTGTTATAGCTAAATCTTGGAAACAATTCAAATGCCCATCAACCATGGAATGGATAAAAATGATTGGATATTTTTATACAATTGAGTATTACTCACCTATAAAAAATAAATTCATGGCTTTATAGGTAAATGGATGCAACTAGAGACCAAGTGAAATAATTCAGACCTGCATGTGTAAATATCATATTGTCTCACTAGTGTAAGAATCTGAAAGAGCGAATAAAATAAGAAAGTATGTATTACTGTGAAAGGGAAAGAATCTGTTCAATGGGAAGAAAAAAACTGTGATGAAGAAAAGTACAAAGGAAAGTAAAAGGAAGTACTTATGTATATATACAGGATAGCTTAGAAAATTGTACTGCTGAATTCTGTGGCCCTATTGAAAGAAGCAGTTAATGACTAAATTTTCTCCCCCCCAAAACAACTAATTTGAAGATAATATTATGTAATACAACAACAATTCTTGAATTCCTATTATTGTTCAGTGATATTTTGCATCATTTCTAATGTTTTTTCCTTTTTCTTTTACCATTTTGTTTTCTGTTTAAAAAATTAAAAAACTTTAAAAGTTTAAAAAAGAATTTAAAAAAATCAGGACCCTAAAATCAAAGGGCCCAATCAAAAATGGTCATCTGAGATGAATACATGCTTCTCAGATCAAGAAATACAAATGCTAAATACATGCAAAAGTGCTCAACATCATTGATCATTCAAAAAATGAAAATTAAAACAACACTGAGACTGCATCTCACCCCAGAAAGAAAGGTTATTATCAAGAAATCAACCAATAATAAATGCTGGAGAGATTGTGGAGGAAAAGGAACCTTTCTCCACTGTTCTTGGGAGTCTATACTTCTATCAATCACTATGGAAGTCAGTATGGAGATTCCTCAAAAACTAGGATTAGAGGTCTTCTTCAATGCAGCTATTCCCCTGTTGGATATTTTCTAAGAGGAATTAAAAATATCATACCACATAATACATGTGCACCTATGTTTATAGCCAAATCTTGGAAAAAACTCAAATGTCCATCAACCAAGAATGGATAAAAATGATGTAGTATTTTTATTCAGTGGAGTATTATTACTCAGGTATTCAAAATAATGAATTTGAGGCTTTTATCAGTAAATGGATGCAACTAGAGACCATACTTGTAAGTGAAATAAATCAGACCCACATGTGTAAACATCGTATTGTCTCACTTGTGTAAAAACCTGAAAGAGTAAATAAAATCTGAAAGGTGAAATAGATACTATGAAAGGGAAAAACTGTTCAAAGGGAAGGAACAATTGGAATGAGGGAAGGGAGAAAAGAAAGAAAGAAAGAAGGGAAATAAAAATGTATACATATATACAGGATAGCCTTGATAAATGTACCACTGATTTCTGCTGACCTGTTAAAGGAGTAGTTTATGCATGATATTTTTCTCTCCTTTTTAACTTTTTATAATTTTTTGACCAGTCTTACAGGCTTCTATCTGGTAATCTGAACAACTAATTTGCAGGCAACAATATGCAACATAGCAACGACTGTTGAATTTATATTATTTTGTTCAGTGAATTTCTGTATAGTTTCTAATGGTTTGTTTTTATTTATTCTGTTTAAAAAATAAATTAGAAAAAAAAGACAGTATCCATGGAATTCACCAAGATTTCAAAGTGGTCGTGACAAAACAGATAATTAAATAATAGAAATCAATTAACCCAATGAAAAGAATATTTTATCTCTACTTTTTAAAAATCTTCATGGGCCCCTTATTTCATTTCCTTTGGCTCATGTCAGATCTTTTGAGGTAAGAAGTGATGGTTGAGGCGGAGCATATGAAGTGGAAAGTTCAAGTGGGAAACAGGGGCTCAGTACTTCTTGGTAGCTACCTGCTCGCTTGCCAGTGATCAAGCAGTTCAAAGGTGCTGATCACTGTTAGATCAAACGTATCAGTATAGTAGGAAAAGTCAAGGGCAGTATGTGTGCACTTTAGAAAATGGTATATTAACCTAGAAGGAAGAGCAGAACATTTTCATGTTCCATTATCTTGGTAGAGAGAAACAAGGACAGAGTGGAAAGAACAGGGACACAGGGGGCAAGATCAGGTGTTTTTTTTCCTTTGGAAGTGCTACCAAGAGCCTTCTACAAGCTGGGAAGTTGTTCTACCAACCGAGTTATCACCACCATCCTAGGGGAGACTGTCCTGAATCTCTACAGCTTCCTTTTCTAGCTGTATAAGGGCAAGGAAGCTTCTTTGAGGCTCAGTTTCTCATCTGAACAATGAAGCTAATATCTAAACCTTAGAGTTAAGAGAGAGAATACTGATAGTATGCCCAGTCATATTATAAGCATTCCACAAAATGTCTCCCTTTCACTCTATACTTACTATGCCCTTGCTTTGATCACTGCAGGGACAGGACAGAATTCAGTTACTACAGGATGTGAACACAGAAAAGATGAATCTCACAATGGCAATGGCTGTCTGTTTCAAAGCTTGTTGGCTCCCCTATCAAGTTGCTAATATGAAATTTTAAAATTTTATTTGTTCTGTCTCTGAGATCGTAAAACTGTTTTGTAATTGTTTCTACATTTCTACATCTTAGAACACACTAAATTATCCATGGAAAGAAATATTCCTTAGCATTCTGCAGGTCATTAGTAATGACCATTTAAAACAACCTAACGGTGAATCTTTTGACTTGTTCCCTGCTTTCATGATTATTACAGTTAGAGAAAAGCATAAAGTTCCTGTGCTTTTGAATTCTATAAATCCATTTTTTCATCTTAGGTAAATGTGTTCCCTAGCAATTAGTCCTAGAAGAGTCACGATGACATTTGTAGTTGTTTTTCATAAGAACCAGCCCAAGAAGTTTTGAGATTTCTGATCTGTCCTCAGTTACTGACAGTCTGGAGTGAGCCTTCCTTGTATCCAAACAAAGGGGACACTCATTTCTGACACAGATATGTTTAGAAGGTGTTGGATGGTGGCTGAAGGTGTCAGAGTGGGGATGCTTGCTTCTATTCCATAAAAGCATTAAGTGAGTCCCAGCCCAGGCGCAGCGTGGCCCGGACCCTCTCCCACCCCCTCGGGCTGCCCGGACCCTCTCCCACCCCCTCGGGCTGCCCCCCATCACTCCGCCGTACCTCCCCCAACCCGCCCGCGGAGTAGAAATTTCTGCCGAGTTCCAGGAACCCCCAGACCCAGTCCTAGCCCAGGTCCAGTGAGTGTGTGGAGAGCTTCCTGCTACCCTGAGCCAGCGGGACCAGTCCCAGCCCAGGCGCAGCGTGGGCCCGACCCTCTCCCACTCCCTCGGGCTGCCCCCCATTACTCCCCCTTACCTCCCCCACCCCTCCGCCCAGTAGGAATTTCTGCTGAGTTCCGGGAACCCCCAGACCCAGTCCTAGCCCAGGTCCGGTGAGTGTGTGGAGAGCTTTCTGCTACCCTGCGCCGACGGGAACAGTCACAGCTGAGGCACAGCGTGTGCTGGACCCTCTCTCACCCCCTCTGGCCATCCCCCATCACTCCGACACAACTCCCCCACCCCGCCCGCCGAGTAGGAATATCTGCCCAGTTCCGGGAACCCCCAGACCCAGTCCTAGCCCAGGTCCGGTGAGTGTGTGGAGAGCTTCCTGCAACCCTGCGCTGGCGGGACCAGTCCCAGCCAAGGCACAGCGTGGGCCTGACCCTCTCCCACCCCCTTGGGCCGCCCCCCTCCACTCCGCAGCATCTGCGCACCCCGCTCCCCGAGAAGGAATTTTGCAGTGTTCCTGGAACCCACGGACCCAGTCTTAGCCCAGGTCCAGTGAGTGTGTGGGAGAGCTTCCTCTTCCCCCTACTTCACCTTGCCCCCTCCAGGTACAGCTCAGGTCTGGCATACATGCCTGAGGTGTAACCCTGCAGCTGCAATCCCTGCAGAGAGTGTAGAGGATAGATCCACCCAGCTAGTCCAGGAGCAGAACATCTTGCCACAGGGGCACAATAGGTTCATCCTCAAGGCCAGCAGTGGGAAGGAGCTGAGCACAGCAACCAGACCTAAGCCAGACACAGCTGGATAAGTCCAAACTTTATACAGCTGTACCTGAACTTCAGTACATGTGAAGGTTATAACTACAGCAAAGATCTACAACAAAGGGCAGAAGACAGTGCTACACAAAATGATGAAAAGGAACAAAATGCAACCTCAGAACCCAAGTCCACCCGTAACAAGTGCAGAGGACACTAACACAGAAAAAATTGGAAATCACACAGCTGAAAGCAATGAATCAGCAGCTTCTGAAATAAAGAAAAAGCTGCAGAAAGATATAGAAGACCTCAGATTGGAAATGAGAAAAGAAATCCTTGAATTAATAACATCTGAACTAAAGAATCAAACGCAGAAACATATGGAAGAAACCCAGCGCTCACCCAGAACAAGTGCGGAGGACACTACCTCTGCTCAAATGCATGAATTTAGAGCGTCGATAGTAAATAAGCAACAGCAGAAAGATATAGAGGAAATCAGAGCGCAATTCCTTTCTGAAATAAAAAAAGAACTCTCAGAACTCATAGCAGATGAAGTAAAGAAGCAACTACAGAAACATAGGCAGGAAACCCCATCTGAAAAAAACACTGCAGTAAAAGAATTTCTTTTTTTTTCCTTTAATCAAAAGTTTATTAGCTTACAAAATATTAACAAGAGAATGAAAAACCACTAAGAGTTTTACATGTTTTCAAAGGAAGGCTGCCATCGATATGCACAAGTTCAAATTGGATCTTCATTCCCAGTTGTCCTTTTAGGGGAGAGATGGCAATATTGCTAGTGCTCTTCATTCAAGTCCCTTTGAAGAGTGTTGCAGCCAGCAGCACTCAACGGTCTGGGTAGAATTGCACCGTGAGAAGCAGTTGTATCAGTTGGTAGAGGCAAGCTTCCTAGCATTCCATTTGAGAGGTAGGTGGTATACCTTTCATTGTGGCAAGAATACTCATGCTGTTTAATTTTTCAAATTTATGAGCTATTGTTCTAAATCTTCCAAGATAGCATAAACTTTATACTTTGTGCTATGTAGTAACATTCCTAAGGTAGATCTAAGTTGTTGCTGCAGCA
>NW_004524686.1:9079020-9102511 GCF_000260255.1 Octodon degus | reverse complement strand
TCCGCATCTTGTACAGCAATTAATCGCTAAGAAGAATATATGCAGTGTGTTATTTATTGAAACTGTACTTCCGATTTGATTTGAAACTGTCTCATTGCTATCTGTTTATCAATAAAATTTTCACAAAAAAGTATTAAGTGAAAATGTTCATCCTTATATTGCTTGCACAACGTCGACCACATTCTACAGAAATGTGATTTTCTCCTTTTTGAGACACAAAAAAAAAACCAAAAAAATCTTCCATTGTTTCTAAAGGATTCTCAGATAGCACGTGACTTCATTTTTGAATGCAGGGCCTTTTACATGCATGACTCATGCTTTCAACAGTTCCAATTTAGAAGCAGTAAGAAACTCAACACTATCTAATTCCCAAAAGAAAGTACACAGTACCCATGAACAAAAACAGTAGCCTCATAAAACAGTCAGAAAATATATGTCAGCTTCTCAAGAGACAAGAAAAAAAATGTCATAGGACTGTCCAGCTACAATGCTGCATATGGTTAGATTTCTAAATTTCTGTGAAAAAATACGTAACTGATTATTCCTATTTTAAAAAATGCTTTTTTATTTTTCAATTTTTTTCTTCATATCCTGTAGAGACTTAAAGTTTAACATATCAATACTTGATGGAAAATACCTGTTCCACTTTATGCCTAAGATGTTGGATATTCAGACATATAGTGTGGTTAAGCTCAACTGCCTATGTTTTAGGGTAATATTAATAAGCTTCTCTTCTGGAGGGTTAACAATCTAAGTTCACAGACCAAAAACTAGAGAAAAAGAAGGGCTGCAAGGACAACCAACATTTTGGCCCTAGCCTTTCAAGGTCAGTGAAGACTCAGGCCATAGGAGAACCGGTATTATAATATCATGTAAACTAGTTGTGTCCCAAGTTTTCTGATCATGGAGATTATGGGGCCAAAGAGGAAAGTGATCGATGATGTAGAGTATGCCTAAGGAGAGTCGCATGGAGAGAAAACATTCTCCCAGCCTTTCACAGAAAGCAAATTGCTCAAGCAATGGCCGTGACTCATCCACATGTCTGACACTCACAAAGGATCTACAAACTGCCGTACAGGGTTTCAGGATAAATCCTGAGGGGATTTGAGTGATTTTATCAGATATAAAAGTTACATTTCTTCTTATATAGGTCTTGCTTTGTCTTAGTCTTGACCATTCAGCAGAGAAGTATGGGAAAGGAGTATAGCGGGTAAAGTCACATTAATATGCTGAGCTGTAAAAGGCTCAAGTCAACAACATCTTCTTCTTTTTTTCTTTTCTTTTCTTTTGGTGTAACTGGGGATTGAACTCAGGCCCTGGCACTTGCCAGGCAATCAGTAATTCCACTGAGCCATCTCTCCAGCCAAGTCAACAACTTCTGTCAATGCCAGTCTTATAGAAAACCCACTATTATGGACTACTGGATTATATTGGAATATTTTGCTGAATTCAGGCACCTACAATAGTTAAATGACAATGGAATACCCTTCTCTGACAAAACTAAACAGAAAATGGGATACAAATGAACTACTATTTTGTATCTGTATGTTCAAAATAGTTAAGATAGATACACAGCTGCATTCTCTTGGATCATTGAATAAAGACATTTTTTCTAATAGTGTTTGTGGACAGGATATCATGTCTACATCTTGTACAATGAATAACAACTAAGACAACAATATGCAATGTATTAATTAGTGAAACTGTGCTAGTAATTGGTTTTGAAACTATCTCATTGCTATTTGTTTCTCAATAAAATTGTTTTTTTAAAAAGGAAATATGTCAGTTTCTTTTTCAAAAAAGTTTCATATTATATTCATAAATGATTCAAATATTTATAAATATAAATATTTTCCATATATTTACCTCATATTCAGGGCATTACAATAAAATCTTGATTTGTAGTATAGTTATTGAGGTTTTTTTTTCAGTGCTGGAGAAGAAACCCAGGACCTTATGCATATTAGCGGAGCCCTTTGACACTTTGATTTTAGCTTCGATGTTTAAATTTGAGGCAATTAATAAAGTAATATCATGAAAAGAGTAGATGAAATTAGTTATGCTCTGTTCGTATAAGACACATGTTCCCCAGAGTCAAGTGAAAGGAAGACTTAAGCAAAAACCAATTTGTTCCTCTAGTACCATGTGTGCCAATCAACTTCAGTTTATTTCATAAGGTGCCCTTCAACTTGAAATATTTCTGCCTCAGTCTCCAAGTACTTGGATTACAAATGTGTATAAACAAGCCTAGCTATGGATAGACATCTTAAACAATTCTACACTAGAAAATAGCCATGGTACTTGGTAGGCAAGGAAAATGTGTGTGTGTGTGTGTGTGTGTGTGTGTGTGTGTGTGTGTGTGTATTTGAGACAAGATATATCTACTTTCAAGGGCAAGTTTAGAACAAGAAACTTTTAATGTTTGCAATAATGAGTTTTAGCAAGTTAAAATTTTATCTACAGTTGAACAAAATGGGAGCCATGATAGATGATAATCTGATTGTGACCTAAGAATAGAGTATGGCTTAAAAATATGCAGAGCATTTGGGCATGGTGGTGCATGCCTGTAATGTCAGCACTTGGGAGGCAGGGCAGGAAAATCACTGCAAGTTTGAGGTCAGCCTGGACTACGTAGCGAGACCCTGTCTCAAGAAACAAAAAACCAAAAACTGTGCAGAGTAAAATCAAAGAAGTCCATGATCATGTAAACAAAGAGAGATCCAATGTTATTTTACTTAGCAGTGGAAAGACCTTAGAGTAATAGCTTACTTTTACATAATGATCTTTAATTTTCTTGGTTTTTTTTTTGTTGTTGTTGTTATTGGAACCTGGGATTGAACTCAGGCCCTCGTGCTTGCCAAGCAAGCACTTATTCTACTGAGCTATCTCCCAGCCCCAAAATTTTCTGTTTTAACTTGGACTGTGTCTTTGGAAATTAAAAACAACTGCTATCTGAACTTTAAAAATGAGAAAAGTAAAGCTCCAAAATCTTAAAGAACTCATAAAAGGTCACACAGGTAAAAAGAGACAAAGCTGGAACTAGAACGTCAAGCTTCAAATGCTTAGGCAGAGCCTGATTTATCACATACCACCCCACAATACTGGTTCTGCATTCGGTCTAGACAGTACAGAAGGCAGTGGATTAGGAATAAAGGTGAAAATAAAACAATGAACTACAACTGGTAACATGAGGATTTTTAGAGTAAGAAAAATGCGGGAAGCTATCACTTGAGCTGTGAGGAGGGAATCATAAGAGTCTTTTCCATTTTGTGTAATGATGTACTCAAAGGCAATTGAACAAAATTGTAAGAACAGAACAAAAGTGCACAAATTAATTTAGGACTGGTCATCTTGGATAAGGCAGTGAAAGGCGTTGTGGAGTCTTCCTCATGGCTCTCAAGCCCAGCAGGATATGTAGTTCATGAACACAAGATCCCTGGGGAAGGAGAAGTGCTCATTATGTTTTCAGCATCTCTCAAAGAACCAGAATATGTGGGAAGCAGGGTCTTGCAGCATCCTTTCCCTTTCACTCTGATTATATAGCAGAGTGGCTGAACTGTAGAGTCTGGGAGTGAAGCATAATCCTAAGACTGGCAAGATGCCCAGGATGGAGGTGAAGAAGGACCTCCAACTATTGATATGTTAAACTTTAAGTCCCTACAGAATATGATGAAAAAATATTTTAGAAATTAAAATATATTTTAAAAATAGGCATAAAGAATTATATAATTTTTATATTTACACATAAGTCCAGAAATCTAACCATATACAACCTTGTAGCAGGACAGTCCTGCAACATTCTTTTTCTTTTCTCTGACTTTCATTCACCACCCCCTTCTTTGTGAACAGTTATCTACCTGAGAGACAGTACAACAGCAGTTGGCACGTCATGACAAGCAGCATGTATTTAGATGACCAGAATGACAGGCACTCCAAGCATGAACCTACTATTGCAAATTGCCATCTTCAGTGCAGTTATTTAGTTCAAAGGTGTCAGTATATATAGTTAGTCAGGGTGAGAATCATTCCAATTAATTGCAAGATTCACAAATCTTCTCAAGATTCTCAGGATCATTGCCTTGCCCATCTTCTACATATAACTGTATGGCTTGCCCCTGTCATGTTTCCTAGCTCTTCTCCTTGCTCTCTTTTCATTGTCTAGTCCTTAAGTTCTTGCTTTCCTTTTACTTGTATTATACCTTTCTATTTGTATTTCTTCTTTTGAGTTCTTATACTAGGGAAACTATATGATATTTACACATGAGTGTCTGGTTTATTTCACTTATGAGTATATCTTCAAGTGGCATACACTTCAATATAAAGCCTTTGAGTTTATCATTCTTTATAGTTGAGTAATACTCCATTGTATAAAAATACCACATCTTTTTCATTCATTCCTCGGGTGATGAGCATCTTGGTTATTTCCGAGACTTGGCTATCACAAATTCTACTGCTATAAACATAGGCACACATATATCACTATTATATGATGTTTTCAGATCCTCTGGGAAAATTCCTAGTAGAGGAATAGCTGGATTAAATGGAATTTCCAGTCCAAGTTTTCTAAGGAGTCTCCACACTGATTTCCATAATGGTTGCACCAGCCTACATTCCCATCAGCAGTGGACAAGGATCTCTTTTTCCCCACATCCTCTCCAACATTTGTTGTTGGGTGATTTCTTTATGATAGCCATCCTTTCTGGGGTGAGATGATATCTCAATGTTGTTTTAATTTGCATTTCACGGATGGTTAGTGATGTGGAGCATTTTTTCATACATTTATTTGCTTCTTTAATTTCATCTGCTGAGAAGTGTGTCTTCATCTAGGATGCCCATTTCTGGACTGGGTGTTTAAATTTTGGGCCCTAGTGTATTTTATTTTTAATTTTTTAATTTTTTTCTATTGTTTTCATTTTATTCTTTTTTAAATTAATTATTTTATTTTATTGAGAAACAAATAACATTGAGACAGTTTCAAAACAGGCTAGTAGGACAGTTACAATAATTAACACATTGCATATTGTTGTATTTGTGGTAGTTATTCACAGTACAAGATGCAGACATGATATCCTGTCCAAACACTATTAGTTCAAATCTTTCTTCTCATTGAATTAAAAGAAAATAGCTGTATATTTATGCTAAGTATTTTGTATATACAGATACAAAATGGTCCTTCATTTCTATCACCTTTTTGTTTAGTTTTTTTTCATAATTTTATGGAGAGATTAATAGCAATGAGACAGTTTCAACTCAAATTGGTAGGAGAATTTCAACAATTACCACATTGCATACTCTCTTTCTAGTGGTTATTCGCTGTTCAAGATGCAGACATGATATTCTACTTATAAACACCATTACAACAAATCCCTCTATTCATTAAGAGAATGTGATTATATATCTATCCTAACCATTTTGAATACACAGATACAAAATGGACATTCATTTATATATCCCTATTTTGTTTAGTTCCATCATTTGAATATTATAAGTGTATTAACTCAGTAAAATATTTTAAAAGAGTCCAATAGTCCATAATAGTATTGGGTCTTCCGCTTGACTGGCAATGTCAGAAATTGTTGACCTGAGTCTCCTATAGCTCAACATAACAACATGGCTTTACTTCTTTTTTATTTTAAAAATATGTTTATTCTTACATTGAGCATTTCAAGAAGGAAATTACATTGATTTCAAAATTCAATCACATTGAACCAAGGAGTTGAATTTATGACCTTTATAATCATACTTAATTAATATCTAGGAACACAGGCAGACCAAAGCCAGTTCATGGATGAAATGAGTAAAATAACTATGTAAATGTGTAAATCTCAGGGATGGTTATCAGGCATGATCAGGTAAATCTCTGTCATCAGGCTTTTTAGTAACATGATTCACATTCATTTCCATTACTATGTATACATCCACTTTAAATGCGAACAACACAGGACATAATCTTTGTTACCCTAAAAGAAAGTTCATTCTAAAAATATGATGAAATTCAAGAAGGAAGTTGGAGGACTCTCACTCAGAAGGTTTCAGTGCACGTGGTATTACTTTGTTGGCAACGATGGTTCAAGGAAGGATAAGAAACAAAAATGCTTTCTTTACCGACTGAGGACACAATTGAGGAAACAGGAACTGGGTTTCTGAAAACTTTGCTAGTTGTGGAGATGGCCCAGGGAGGTCTCCTGAGGTCAGCAAATGACAGCTTCAGAAAGCCCTAGCCAGAGTTACAGAAACAGAGCATGTAGAGTACTATTTCTAATGACAAACATAATTGGGCTTTGTCGTCTATTAATAATCATCTCTGAAAGCCTGTGGGCATGTGGTTGTGGCTCTGGCCTAGCTGGGCAGCTGAAGGTGCACATGGCCACCTACTGATGGACCTTCTCGAAGTACTCCTTGGAATCTGCTGGGCTTGGCTTGATTGTAGGGGAATCTGGTGTGCATTTCGCTGGGCAGACTTCTCCATGGGTTTCCACAAACTGGAACACCTTCACTAAGCGGGGGGGTCTCATCCACGCTTTGGCCCACTGGGAGATCGTTGACACTCAGATACTTGATGACTCCATTGGGTCAATTATGAAGAGTCTTCGGAGTGCAATACCAGGACCTTCCAAAGGTACACTGTAGTCCTGGGAAATCTGTTTAGTTAAATCTGACAGAAGTGCTATGCTCATATGGCCCAAACCACTGCTCTTTCTTGGTGTATTGATCCAGGTGAGGTGAGTAAAGTGGGAATCCACTGAAACTGCCACAACTTCACAGTTCACATCATGAAACTCATTGACTTTGTCACTAAAAGCAACAATTTCTGTAGGACACACAAAGGTGAAATCCAAAGGGTAGAAGAAAAGCACCGAATATTTCCCCTTTAAGTCCTCAAGTCTTAGCTCTTTGAATTCTCCGTTAACAACAGCATGCTGGGTGACAGCTGGAGCATGGCACAAGGAACTGGTGCTGAAGGTGAGTTTGGCTTGAGGAGACCCAGACCACAGTGCCTTTGTCAAACATGGTCTTCTAGAAGCAACAGGTGCAAAGGCTGCAGAGGCAGAAATGCCACGAGAAATTATGCTCACCTGGCAAGCAACCGAGGCCCAGAGCAACTTTGCTGCTGCAGCCCCCATCTTCAGTGCACGGGGAGCTGCGGGGGGTGGGGGCAGGGCCTACCTGGCTTTACCTCTTATACTTTGTTTTTATACTTTTCTGCTGGATGGTTAAGACCAAGATAAAGCAACACCGATGCAACAAGAGTTGTAGCTTTTGGTCTGATAAGGTCAGTGAAATTCCTTCAGGATTTATCCTGAGATCCTGTACCTCAGATTGTACATCCTTTCTCAGTGTCAGCCATGTGGATGACACATGGCCATTGCTTGGCCAATATGCTTTCTGTGAAAGCCTGAGAGAATGTGTCTCTCGATGTGACTCTCCTTAGGCACACACTACATCATAGAACACTTTCCTCTTTGGTCCCATGATCTCCTTGATCAGAAAATTTGGGATACTACTGAGTTACATGACATTACGGTACAAGTTCTCATATGGCCTGAGTCTTAATTGATCTTGGAAGGCTAGGGCCAAAATGTTGGCTTTCCTTGTGGCTCTCCTTTTTCTCTAATTTTGGTCTGCAAACTTAGGTTGTTAACATTCCAGAACAGAAGCTTATTGTTATTACCATACAACGGAGGCTATTAAGCTTAACCTCACTATCTGTCTGAATATCAAATATCTTAGGCATAATATGGAACAGGTATTTTTCATCAAGTATTGATATGTTGAACTTTAAGTTCCTACAGAATATGATGAAAAAACATTTAAAAAATATACTTTAAAAATAGGCATAAATAATTATTTAATTCTTATGTTTACACATAAGTCCAGAAATCTAACCATATACAACCCTGTAGCAGGACAATCCTGCAACATTCCTTTTCCTGTCTCCTGCCTTCATTCACCACCCCCTTTTTGAACAATCATCTACCCAAGAGACAGCATGGCAGCAACTGGCATATCATGATAAGCAGCCCATATTCAGAAGACCAGAATGACAGGCACTCCAAGCATGAACCTACTATTATAAATTGGCATTTTCAGTGCAGTTGCTTAGTTCACAGGTATCAGTATATATAGTTAGTCAGGTTGAGAATCATTCCAATTAACTGCTAGATTCACAAATCTTCTGAATATTCTCAGGATCATTGCCTTACCCAACTTCTACATATAACTGTATGGCTTGCCCCTGTCATGTTTCTTAATTCTTCATTTTGCTCTCTTTTCATTGTCTAGTCCTCAAGCTCTTGCTTTCCTTTTAGTTCTATTATACCTTTCTATTTGTATTTCTTCTTTTGAGTTCTTATACTAGGGAAACTATACAATATTTATACATGAGTGTCTGGTTTATTTCACTTATGAATACATCTTCACGTGGCATCCAGTTCAATAAAAAGGCTTCAAATTTCTTATTCTTTATAGCTGAGTAATACTCCATTGTATAAAAATATCACATCTTTTTCATCCATTCCTAACATGATGGGCATCTTGGTTGCTTCCAAGATTTGACTATCACAAATTCTGCTGCAATAAACATAGGCACACATGTTATTTGATTTTTGTTCATGAACTCTTTGCCTTCCCCTTTGTCTTCAAGAGTTCTTCCTACTTTCTCTTCCAGTAGTATTTGTGCTCCTGTTTTAATGTTTAGATCTTTGATCCATTTTGACTTTAATACTGTATGAAAAATAACTTTGCATGTTATACCTAATATGTTTCATAGGGGCCGGTGAGATGGCTCAGTAGAATAAGCACTTCCCTGGCAAGTACAAGGGCCTGAGTTCAATCCCTGGTTCTGCAAAATAAATAAATAAATAAATAAATAAATAAATAAATAGCTTGCCCTAATATGTTTCATGTTGAGACAGATAATGAGGTTAAGCTTCTCCTCTGAAGGGTTAACAACTTAAGTTTTCAGACCAAAATTAGAGAAAATGGAGGGCCACAAGGAAAGCCAACATTTTGGCCCTAGCCTTCCAAGGTCAATTAAGACTCAGGACATACGAGAACTTGTACTGTAATGTCATATAACTCAGTAGTGTCCCAAATTTTCTGATCAAGGAGATTATGGGGCCAAAGCGGAAAGTGATCGATGATGTAGAGTGTGCCTAAGGAGAGTCACATGGAGAGAAAACTTCTCTCAGGCTTTCACAGAGAGCACATTGGCCAAGCAATGGCCATGACTCATCCACATGGCTGATGCTGACAAAGGTTCTACAATCTGAGGTACAGGATCCTGAGGGGATTTCACTGACCTTATCAGACCCAAAAGCTACAACTCTTGTTGCATAGGTCCTGCTTTACCTTGGTCTTAACCATCCAGAATGAAAGTATAAAAACAAAGTACAAGAAATAAAGCCATGCTGTTATGTTGAGCTATAGGGGACTCAGGTCAACAATTTCTGACATTTCCAGTGAAACAGAAGACCCAATACTATTATGGTTTACTGGAGTCTTTTATAATATTTTGCTGAGTTAACACACCTGTAATATTCAAATGACGGAACTAAACAAAAAGGGGAATATATAAATGAATGTCCATTTGTGTCTGTGTATTCAAAATGGTTAGTACAGATATATAGTTACATTCTCTTAATGAATAGAGGTATTTGTTCTAATACTGTTTGTAAATAGAATATCATGCCTGCATCTTGAAGAGCAATTAACCACTAGGAAGAGAGTATGTAATGTGATAATTATTGAAACTGCCTTACCAATTTGGTTTGAAAATGTCTCATTGCTATTTGTCTCTCGATAAAATTATGGGAAAAAAAAAGGAAGGACCTCCATGTATTATTTGGCCCACTCAAAGTGAGAACTGGCACCTTCTCTGGTACTCTCTCCTGCTTCCTTAGAACAGAATATTCACTGGGAAATGCCAGAAGCTCAGGGTTTTCATTGTATATCTGCCAAGGCAAGACTAATGTCTAAAGGAAGGGAAATAGCCTGTAGCCTGTGAATTGCTGGGACCGCTGGGGTCAGATGGAACATCCTTTGCTCTTGCCACAGTATTTAAATCTTAACTTGCAACATGGGGCCATGAATGCTTGCTTCTTCTGTGAGGCAACTGCAACTTTAATCAATTTCCCAAAGGAATGTGACTCCAAAGATTTATCTAAAATGTACAATAGAGTTTGCATAGCTAATCATTAATGAGGAAGAGATAATTAAGAAAAACAACAAACACAGAATCCACAAATGGTCAGGAATTGAACCCGGGGCCTTTGTACTGAGCTGCATCTCCAATTTTTCTGCATGTTTTCAAACTTTGAGACAGTCTCGCTAAGTACCAAATTTGGTCATGCTGGCCTCAAATTTGTGATTTTCCTACCTCAGCCCCTCAAAGTGCTCCAGTCTTGTTTTGAAAAGACAGAATGCTGCAGACATGTTTCCATTTTCTTCCTCTCCTAGAGCTAACGGCCTAAGCATACACTGGTGAGGACCTCTCTCATATGCATTTTTTGTAGTCATTTTTGTCTGCACAGAACACCACTGGCCCGCCAACCTTCTCTGCAAAATTTAGGATAGTAAATATTTAGAGTTTGCAAGTTTCTGTTGAGTACTTCATTTTTAAATTTCTAAACATGTTTTACAAATCATCAAAACTATAAAAAAAGTTTTGGGGTCTATGACATAAAAAGGTGGACTGGAACCTGGATTTGGTCATGTAGAGACAGATTTCCCACCCCGAATATTTACCTACCCTTGAGGGGTCTTGTTTTGACTTTTCTTTTCCTTTTCTTTATTTTTGTTTAACAAATTGCATACAATGGAATCACCTTGTTGGTACTGTATTCTTGCAAAACTTCTGTTTTGTATACAGTATTATGAGATGTATGTAAATTGATACATGTTGATTTCTTGTTTGCTTTCTTTGTGTTACAGTATAAGAATTGAACCCAGGAATTGTGGCCAGCATTTCAAACAGCAGTGAAACCAGATCACTGGTGCAATTCAGGGAGTTGCAAGACTTCTCAGCTCAGGTTGGCCAAATAGCTCAGAGGATTAAAGCCGGGCCCGCTGAGATGGCAATTGAGACTGGGCGTGGTGGTGCCCACCTGTAATCCCAGCTCTTGGGAGGCTATAAACAGGCAGATCACTATGAGGCCGATCTAGTAGTGAGATGCTGAACACCCTGTAGACTCTTCCCTAACATACAAAAAATAAAGAAAAAAGACTTCCTAGCTCATTGGACACATAAAAGAGATAAGACAACAGTGAATTTACTGATATTCTAGACTGTTTATGAATAAAATGCTTTGGGGAAAAAAAGATGCTTTGGGAGGAGATCTGGTTAGAAATGATAAGATATGAGTTTTGAGGTTTAGGATATAAACATGTTTATAAATTACTAGAAGATTAATATCAAAGTAGTTATGTGACAAATTAAGGTTACTAGAAAATTAAAATTATGTATATACCTGCCAGAAGAAGGTGAAAATTCGATTTAGTACTTGTTGTCCCAATGTGGTAGAACTCCCTTCTTCTGTGAGAACTTTTATGGCTTGTACAGTAAAGTGGATCATTACTCATTAAAATAGGTGAAAGTGAAAGAAATAAGATGACCGAAGCATCTTATTATGTTTCCCTCGTAAAGGAAATGAAATAGTGCAAAAGATAACTTCACAAAAATCTGTTGTATTTCTATACACAAGGAATACATAATCCAAAACATTAGAAGGATAATTTCATTAACATTACCATCAAAACAAATGAAATGTTCAGAAATAAAATTAACTAAAGAGAAAGAAAACTTGTATGCATAAGACTAGAAAATGTTGCTGAAAAGAGCAAAATAAATAAAACGTCGTTTTGCATTAGAAGATTTACTATTAATACCATTAAGATGGCAACGCTACCCCAAGTGATCTGCACGTTGGATACAATCTCTGTCAAAATTTTAATGACTTTTTTTTTTTTTGCAAAAATAGAGTAAACCCGTGTGAGTGAGATGACCCAAGGCCCGCTGGATCCTGAATAGACCCAGAGTGCAGGCCCAGCAAGTGAGTGAGAAGATTAGGGGCCCAGGCCCAGCATGTGAGTGAGACCACCCAGGGCCCTCGGATCTTCATTCCACCCAGAGTGCAGGCCCAGCCAGGAACCCTTCAGCAGAACTCCCTGCAAAGAGGCTAGAGACAAGACCCACCCAGCTGATTCAGGAGCAGAACATCTTGCCAGAGAGACACAAAGGGTTCAACTCTAACGCCTGCAGCAGAAAGAAGTGGAGCACACACCCAGAACCAAACAACACCCACCTGGAAGAATCTGAACTTCATAGATCAGGACCTGGTGCTAAGGTAATAACTCTATCTAAGCTCTACATCTAAGGTCAGAAGACAGTGGTATACAAAATGACAAAGAGAAGGAACAAAATGCAGTCTCAGGCCCCGAGTCCACCCAGTACAACTGCAGATGACACTAGTACTGAGGAAACTGGAAATCACACACCAGATATCTCTGAAATAATAGCGTTGGCAGTAAGGAAACAATTGCAGAAAGGTATAGAAGAAATCAGATAAGAAATAACTTTGGAACTAAAAAATTTAGTGATGACTATAATCAAGGAAGTACTAAGTGCTTCTAAAGAATACACTGATAAAAAAATAGAGCAGAATATAAAAATGATGGAACCCCTGAATAAACAATTTAGGAAAGAAATAGAATCTATGAAACAGGTTCAAAGTGATATACAGGAAATTAAAACCTCAATCACAAGCTGGCAAAACCATTTGAGTGAAAGTGAAAATAGACTTTCTGACTTTAAGGATACCATTGCGGCTAGTGAAAAGTAAGAAAAGATCTCTTTAAAACAACTAGGATGCAGGAAAAAATAATTCAATACCTGCAAGACTATGCAAAGATTCAACACACTCTACAAATGGACTTCTCTTCCACCCTATGGGTCATGATTCCACCTGAGTCTACAGGGTGGATTTCAAAGAAATAGCTGTAGCTCAGTCCCACAAGTGACGCCTAGCCACCAGTGACTGTCACGGTCATTATGCATGTCCACAACACACTAGAACTTTGTGCGATATCCTATCTTCAAACTGTTAGAAATGCTGGTCATTTATTTGCCATTCCAGTATTTATCTTATGTTTTACTCTTAGTACTTCTTTGCTATTATTAAAACCTTTTCTTAGTTCAATTGTTCTGAAACATTTAATTTTTAATTAATTAGCATTTAATTTTCTGAAAATTGCTTAATCTTAATTTTTGCTTTAAAATTTATACTATAACACACCTATAATATTCAATAATGGAACTTAGAAAAAATGAGGTATACAGATGAATGTCCATTTTGTATCTGTGTATTCAAAGTGGTTGGGATAGATATATAGTTACATTCTGTTAATGAATAGAATGATTTGTTCTAATGGTGTTTGTAAATAGGATCACAAGTCTGCATCTTGTACAGCAATTAACCACTAAGAAGAATATATGCAGTGTATTATTTGTTGAAAAATAAAAAAAAATAAAATAAAATAAATAAAATAAAATTTATACTATATCTTTGACTTGCAATTTATATAAAAGACATTGTATGATATCTTCTCCTAGTATTAGAAACTTTAAAAAGTATAAAAGTAAAAATAAAAATAAATAAATAAACTACAGGTCTAAAAAAAAAGAAATAGAGTAAACCATACTAACATCTATCTGAAATTTCAAAGCACATTTACAGTAAAGGGGATCTTGAAAATGAGAAAGAAATGTTCTAGGATTCACACTTTTTTATTTTAAAACTTATTAAAAAGTTATAATAATTAAAACAATGTGGATTCATATAAAGACAGATATGTACAACAAAGGAATGCAATAAAGAATGCAGAAATAAGACCTCACTTATATGGCCAATTGAATTTCTACAACAATGCTAAGACCATTCATTGTAGAGAGCAGTCTTTTTAAACACATGGATATCAAATTGTAATGATAGAAAATTAGAAATATATGAAGAGAAGAATCTGGATGATGACCTTCTACTATACACAGCAATGAACTCAAAATAGATCAATTATTTCAACATAAGAGGTAAAAATATAAAACTCTTAGAACAAATTATAGGACAAATATTTGTGACTTTGAATTTGGCAATAATTTCTTGAAAACAACACCAGACCTATAGGCAACAAAAGAAAAGAATAGATAAATTCTACTACATCAAAGTTCAAGGCTTTTGTGCATACCAGCAACAGAATGAAAACCAAGATGTATCCACAATGTATAAGGAACTCTTCAACTCAACAAAAAATAAAAACAAACACCTTCATTAACAAATGAGAAAGAGAACTGGATGCATGCCCCACACCTACTATTCTAGCACTGTGGGAAACTGAGGTAGAAGAATTGCAAGTCAAAGTCAAAGACCCTATGGTCAATCCCCAGTAACACACACACACACACACACACACACACACACACACACACACAGAATTACCCTTTGATCCAGCATATACACAGATACTTGTTAACGGCACATTGTTTTTAGTACCAAAAGGCATGAGCAACCAAAGTGTCTACCAACAGTTGAACAGCTGCTAAGGTTTTTAGGAAGAAAAAATAAAAAACCTGGTGATGGATGATGGTGACAGTTGCACAACACTGTGAATGTACTTCATGCTCCTAAACTGTGTGACAAAAAATAATTGCTGCAAAAACTGGTAAAAGAGTAAACTTCATGTTATGAATCTTCTATCACAACACAAAAGGCAATTGTACAACAATATCAACCATGTATGTTTCTTTATGTTTATTTATGCATCATGAAAAAATAATAGTGGTAAACTGTGTGTGCTAGGATGGAGGTAGGAAGGGATTATTTTAAAACCTGTTTTAATCTGTTTTTTTGAGAGTTTACTTAAGTGTTTTGGGTGTCCAGGGAAAGAAGTGATTTCCTTACCCTAGGAGACTTTATAGTAGGGTTGTTGGTTGTCAGGTAAAAGTTCTATCTAGTAGTCTGGATGCCTAAACCTTTATATTATGCCCTATTTATAGTGCCTCCTTTCTGATAGACCAGAGCCTTTCTGTCTGTACACGTTGTCATTTTGCACCTACTTATGATCTGGCTGGTAATACTTTTGAATGTGGCAGGGTTGTGGTTGACTTTGGTGTGATAAAACATAGACTTAGAGAAGGTCATTTGATACCAGCTACTCAGGTGAGGTAGGAGAATCAGGAGGCTGAGGCAGCCTGGACAATTTAGCAAGACCTTGTTTCACAATAAAATACTAAATAGGCTTGGAGATATAAGAGTACTCAATTGTCAGTACAAAAAATTAAAAAAAATAAACTTAAGTATATTCATGTTTAAAGTTTATTTGAATATCCATGAATTTGGCAACACCAGGTTCTGTGCTCACTCAAGAGGTGCCAGGGAAAACTTTATAAAGTGCTTGTAGAAGCAAGACAAAGAAAATGTTTGACTGGTTGAAAGTGGAAAATCTGTATTTAGAAGCTAGTTTGTAGTTTCTGATTGGTAAAATCTTTAGAGGCTAGCTGGTGGTTTGGGGCTAGTTAATGTCAATTTTTGTTTACTGTTTACAGGGACTTTTACTTTGGTTTGCTTACCTAGGAATCCAAGATGCTGAAGTTGCCTTGGCCTGATGGCTTCCCAGTAGTTTGTCTCAAAGAGATCATTTTTGTCTCTTGAACCACATAGTAAATCGTGAGACCAGGCCGTGTGCAAAGTGTGCATCACATCAACCCAGATCAAATAAATGGCAGAAACTGACAAAATATATTAACTGATTCCAAAATTAAATTAAGCTAATTTGGCATGATATGTTTTGTAGTGTCTTTTCCTCGTCTCCTTATAATTAGTGTATATGGATAATTAAGAAATTACTGTGAAAGATAAAATTCTTGTGTCTCTTCACTTAATGAGAAATAAGTTTCCTAAACTTGATCTCAATCACTTACATTGCTTTGTTTCTGAAGAGCTCATTTGTGTTGAGTCCTGTGCAAATCAATCCTGAAGTCCTTGAAGCTTGATTTGTTTGGCACTGAGGATTGAGCCCGTGACCTTTGCACTGAGCCATGTCCCCAGACCGTTTTTTAATTTTCATTTTTTGCGTAGTATAAAACAGGAGAACTGGGAGTTTCAACAGAATGTTTGTGTTTGCAGAAATGAGACAAAGCAAATGCTGACAGGTAAGTGAATGAACCATTTCAAAATATAAAGGCAAAAGGGGAAACAGTTTGGGGTGCGCAAAAGGGGAAACAATTTGTGCTTACTTTAGAAAAGTCATTTCATAATAATTTAAATTACAGGGGCTCACAGGTTTTCTCTCCAGGATAAAGCTCAGGGTTGTTTTCCCCACCAGATCACTTATACATTTTGTTGCAAAACAATAAACATCATCTCCATGAAGAATTTTTAAGAAGGTAGCAAAACCACATGCATAACTGGTTGTCTATTAATGACAAGATTGCAGGAAAAATTGTATGTTGTAAAGCAGTATAGAAATTTCTCAAGATAGTTCAATTGATATTCCCTCAGATATTGCTTTCTTAAGATCCAATATTTTAAGGACTTGGGCTTAATAATGATTATTCTGAGCCAATTTACTGCAAGTGTTGAAGAATGGTCAATCTAGAGCACAGCATGTGCAATGTATTGCTGTACAGATTTGTGGTTGATTAATGCCAAAGTGGTACACATAGGAATACCAAGTTATTGGGTGCTGGAAAGTCTCCTTCAAGAGGAGTTTCTTCCTTTCTTTCTTTTACTTTATTTTTAAAATTAATTTTATTAAGAAACAAATAGCAATGAAACAGTTTCAAAACAGTTTAGTAGGACAGTTGCAATAATTAATACATTGCATATTGTTGTCTTCCTAGTAGTTATTCATAGCACAAGATGCAGATGTGATAACCTGTCCAAAGACTTTTTGTACAAATCTTTCTTCTCATTGAATTAAGACAAAGTAGCTGTATATCTATACTAACTATTTAGTATATACAGATACAAACTGGTCGTTCTTTTGTATCCCCTTTTTTGTTTACTTTTGTCAGAGATAGGCATTCAATTGCCATTAAAATGTTGTAGGTGCATGAATTCAGCAAAATAATCCAATATAGTCCAGTAGTCTATAATAGTAGTGGGTTATCCATAGGACTGGCAATGTCAGAAGTTGTTGATGAGCCTTTTACAGCTCAGCATATTAATATGGATTTACTTTTGATACTTTGTTTTTGAATTTTCTGCTGGATGGTTAAGACTAAGATAAAGCAAGACCTATATAACAAGAAATGTAACTTTTGTGTCTGACAAGGTCAGTCAAATCCCCACAGGATTCACCCTGGAACACTGTACCACAGTTTGTAGATCCTTTATCAGTGTCAGCCATGTGGATGAGTCACGGTCATTGCTTGCTCAACTTGCTCTCTGTGAAAGCCTGAAAGAATGTTTTCTCTCCATGTGACTCTCCTTAGGCACACTCTACATCATCGATCACATTCCTCTGTGGCCCCATAATCTCCTTGATCAGAAAATTTGGGACATCACTGAGTTACAGGATGTTACAGCACAGGTTCTCCTATGTCCTGAGTCCTCACTGACCTTGAAAGGCTAGGGCCAAAATGTTGACTGTCCTTGCAGCCCTTCTTTTTCTCTAATTTTTGTTGTGCAAACTTAAGTTGTTAACTGTCCAGAAGAGAAGTTTATTGATATTATTACTCTATAACATAGGCAGTTGAGCTTAACCACACTATCTGTCTGAATATCAAACATCTTTGACATAACAGGAAACAGATATTTTCAATCAAGTATTGATATTTTAAACTTTAAATCCCTACAGAATATGAAGGAAAAAAAGAAAAAAAATATTTAAAAATAGGAATAAACAATTATATTCTTACACAGAAATTTAGAAATTTAACCATATACAGCATTGTAGCAGGACAGTTCTATGACTTTTTTTCTTGTCTCTTGTTTTCATTTATTACCCCTTTTTTTTTTTAAAACAAACTTTACTTGAGAGACAGTATAGCGGTAATTGGTATGACATGACAAGCAGTACTAGCCATCTATGAAATGCAAATTAAAACAACACTGAGATACCATTTCACCCCAGAAAGAATGGTTATCATAAAGAAATGAACCAACAACAAATGCTACAGAGGCTGTGGGGAAAAAGGAACCCTTGTCCACCGATGGTGGGATGTAGACTGGTGCAAGCATTATGGACATCAGTGTGGAGACTTCTTAAAAAACTACTACTGGAAATCCCATTGAATCCAGCTATCCCCCTACTGGGAATTTTCCCAGAGAATCTGAAAATATCATATCATAGTGATATATGTGCACCTATGTTTATAGCAGCACTATTTGTGATAGCCAAATCTTGGAAACAGCCAAGATGTTTGTAACCTGAGGAATGAATGAAAAAGATGTGGTATTTTTATACAATTGAGTATCACTCAGCTATAAAGAATGAGAAACTCAAAGCCTTTATATTTAAGTGAATGCCACTTGAAGATATACTATTATATATATATATATGTATATATATATATATGTGTGTGTGTGTGGTGTGTGTGTGTTTCACTATATTTATATCTTTGTAACTAACAGATCACACATGTATCCCCAGTCAGCTTATGACACCCTAATCTCCTGCCTCTGTGACACACAGTAATGGTGACAGACTCATTATTCTATTATGGAAGTTTCACAACAGGCTATTGTCCCCACTTGATGAAAAGACCCGCATATTTCCACAACAAGAACAGTATTTGTAAATGCAGGCATGAGTTTTTAAGAAAGAGCATTGGATATTCTCAAATATTCAATACATAGCATTTTTCCTCCAATGCTCGAACTTGAACTCAGAGCTTAGTATCCCCCTCAACTCCCCACTCAGTGAGGACTCCAGGACTCACCTTTCCTGTTTTATTTTGGTATCAGACCTTGGTATGTTGTCCAGCTTGGCCTTAAACTTGCAATCCTTCTGTCTCATTTTCTCTAGGAGCTAGAAAAATAGGCATAGTAACCATGAACCATAATTTATTTCTGTGACCCTACTATCCTGTTTCCTATTGGTGCAAAATCTAGAAAACTTACTAGGAGTATTACTAGCAAAGTTATTAGGACTTCTAGCATATCTAGACGTGCTTTTCAGGGATCGTAAGTGTCTGGTATGCAAGTTTCAAAACCCTCTTTACCACTAACATTCACCTCATGGTGGGGTGCAATGTGTGCAGTCAAAGAGTCTCTACTGCATTGGGGGCAAGAGCGGACATGGGGCCCAGCACTCTCAAGAACTATACATATTCTTATGTATAGTTTTGTCCAGTTTGGCTACTGAGCCACGGGCAGTTCTGAGTCTACAACTTTGTCCCCTTGCAGTAGAGAATTACTAAGTTGTTGACTTGGTGTCTATTCTTGGTAGGTGTAATATTAGAGTATTGTTGAATAGTCAGGCATCATTGAGAGTCCAGCTCTTGTAAATCCTGCTCCTCATCAGAAATGACCAAGCCCTAGCAAAGTCGTTTTTGAAGAGGATACAACTTCCAGTGTTAATGAGGACAAATTGAGATTCCCTAAGTATCCAAACTGCTGCAATCATTGTAGTCACCACGGGAGTCAAGCTTGTAATGTGGCACTCAGGGTGTGCTTGCAGTCTAAGGGTCTAAATTCCTATGATTCAGAACTCATTATTTGCTTATATGCCACAAAAAGAAAATGAAGAGAGATTGAACAATCTAGGCGTCTCCTATTTTTAGCATGAAAGTTTCCAAAATCAAGTTCTACAAATTTGACAAGGAACTTAAAAATTTTCAACTAGAATCTCAGAGATATAGAGATACCAGGCTGGGGATGCAAATGAAGAACAAAATGGTTCAGGAGAGGCTGAGATACAATGGACAGTGTGTGACTCATTTTCAGAGGCAATTACTTAGTTCCAGCCCTACCACCTTGGAAATATGGGTTTTTAAGGTTGGATTCATCCTTAGGCTTGGGTTTGATTTCACAATTGCCAGTGTCTGGTTTAGTAGAAAGTGCAGTAGACTAGAAATAACAAGATCTGTGTGCAAAACCACTGTCCTCTATGGTTATAAAATCTTTGACAAGCTAATTTCTGTGGCACCTCCCCCACACCTGTTTCTGAAACAGAAATGAGATCATGGCACAAAATTATTGTGTGCATGAAATCACTGACTGTAAGTGAAAGGTGTTTGAGATAGGAAAGTCTCACTTCATGGACCTAAGGAAAAACCGAGAAAGAATTTTTGAACTTTGAGAGTCAAAAGGTTTTTACAATTCAGTAAAATGATGGAGGTTGTAAGCCAGAGTAGCATCTTTAGAAAAGGCTTCCTTGGGCCGGGGAGATAGCTCAGTACAGTAAGCATTTGCCTGGCAAGTGCAGGGTCCTGAGTTCAATCCTGGTAAAAAAAAAAAAAAAAAAAAAAAAAAAAGCTTTTTTGTGTTTTGAAAAGAGGTGATGGTTCTTTTAAGTTATGTATTGCTTTTAATAGTTTTTAAATTGTTTTTCTTTTAAAATGAAAAAAATAACATGAAAAAAATTCAGTAGCCATGGGATTAATTTTCCCCCAGCCCTTCCTTGGTACTGGGGATGGAATCCCAGGTTTTTGCACTGAGATACATTGCTCGCCCCCATTTTATATTTTATTTTGCAACAGGGTCTTGCTAGATTGTGCAATTGCTCAAGCTGAGCTTGAGCTTCTGATGTGCCTGCCTCATCCTTACCTGTGTTATAGGTGCATGCCATCATGCACAGCCATATGCATTGATTTCTGTTGTGGCTTTTGAGACAGGGCCTCACTGTGTAGTTCTGGCTGACTTTTTCTTTTTTAATAGTTAAGTTTATTGGTACAATTTAGATATGTGTAACGATCACACTCATCCTAGAGAACTTGTACCTGTACATGATGTATTTTAGTTCCTCCTTTTCCCCATTTCCTTCCCTTCTGTTCAATCCCTCTTCCCTTCCTTATTCATAAAGCTTTGTTTTCTATGCTTTTCATATGCTTACTCTTTTTTCTTTTCTCTTCTATTACCCCACTTCCCCTTTCCTTTTTAATGACTACTTATTTCACAATATCTATAATACATTTTGGTTCTCGTTTGCACTTTCAGTTTCTCATATCAGAGATACCATGTGATATGTATACATGTGTCCAGTTTATATTAACTAGCAGTGTGGCCTCAAAGTCAATCGATTTAGCTGTAGATATCTCAAACTTATCCTTCTTTATGGCTGAGTAGTACTCCACTGTATTAAAAAAGGAACGTCTTTTTTATTCATTTGTCAATTGATGGGTATTTGGGTGGTTTCTAAGGTTTAGCTATTAGAAACTGCTGCTATAACTATGGACACACATATATTGTTTGGTACAATGTTTTCAGTTCTTCTAGAAAAACATCTAAGTGGGGAATGGCTGGATTGAATGGTGCTGTTTTTTTCTTTATTATTTATGTGGGGGGGGGCGGCTCAGCCCACCAGGGGGCGGGGCTGGCTGGCATATGGTGCTGGGGGACTGAACCGTGGTCTCTCTGATTTGCTAAGCTTGTTCCATGTAGGTGCTTCAGACCACTGAGCCATCTCACCAGCCCCTGAATGGTACTGTTAATCCTAGGTTTTTGAGGAATCTTCACACTGATTTCCACAGTGACTATACCAGTCTACACTACAACCACCAGTGGAGAAGGGTTCTTTCTCCCCACAGCCTTGCCAGTATTTGTTATTCATTGATTTTTTTCTACTGTGCCCCAAGCTTCTTTATTTAAAATCAAAATGATGGGGGGGGGGTTAAAATCAAGAGCATAATTGAACTTCAGCTTCCCTCCGACTGGTTCCTCCAAATTCTCTACCCGCACCCTCTGTGCTTCTAATTGCTTCTTTAGTGTATGAAGAACTTAACCCCAAAGCTCTGCTAGATTCCAGCTTTTTTCTAGCTCCTCCCCATCCTCTGCCTGGCATCCCTGCTAGGACAGTGCTGCCTCAGCCTCAGTTTGTGTGCATCGGAGAGCCCAGGGTGGCCACAGGCACAGGGTAGGGGAGGCTTCCACCCTCTGGGAAAGGGACAGAGGAATACAGCATGGTGAAGTGGGGACTTCCAAAGCCTGGGGTGCCAAAGTGGTGCCCTGGGGCCAGAGGAAAGGACACAGGGGCCCCTGGGAAAGGGGACCCTGCAGCCTCATACTCCTCTCCTGGGAATAGTCACTGCCTGATCATTTGCCCTTCTGGCATCGGTTACAGAATCACACTTGAACCATGTCCTTTTACAGCCCCAGCTGCTGAGCGATGCAGCTGATCCGCTGCAGCGTGGGCTTCGGGTACTGCAAGAACACGTTCTCCAGGTTGCCTCTCAATTGTTTCTCAATGCTCTTACACTTTCTCTTGTGGGCCTGCTGGAGGCTTTCCGTTTTGCATCTCTCATGCAGGTTCTAGTTGTTGTTGTCTTCGGCCTCCTCAACCCACCTTTGCAGCAGGGGCCGCAGCTTGCACATGTTCTTGAAGCTGAGCTGCAGCACTACGAAGCAGCAGATGGTTGTCTGGCTGAACATCTTCCCAAAGACAGCACCCAGGGTGAGCCCCTCATCAGACCAAGTGTACCCCAGGGTGATCCTCTTTTGCTTCAACAGCTTGGCAAACTGATCCGGTTCTTCCTGCAGGGCGTTGATGTCCTGGGACTCCTCGGGGTTTGGCTCCAGCTTCTTCTCCACCTTCATTCCTCTGGGTGGTGCAGAGATCAGGAGAGGACCCCTCTGAGCTGCTTGCCACCCCAGCCTCCACCTTATCCTCGGTGTGTGTGCTCTCCAGGCCAACTTGGGGTGCCAGGTCTATGCAAACCTGAGATCCACAGCATGCCGTCACCCCTCCACAGAACTCATTTGGCTGGAGACACAGAGGGACATCCCACAGCTTCGAGCCCAGCCCAACCACATGCCCCACTCCTGGCCCCCAAAGAGGGCCTTGGAAGCCAAGCCAGGTTAGTGAGTCAACCCAGCCTAGCTCCAGCCCTCATGGGTTGCTACCACTCCTGCCAGGCAGGGGCAAGAAGGCAAAGTTGGAAGCAGGTGTCTGGCCATGGAAGGGAGGGAACCCCCAGGTGGAGGCCTGGAGAAATCTCATTGATTTGTTGATAATATCCATTCTTCCTGGAGGGAGATAGAACTCAGAATTGTTTTAATTTGCAGCTCTCGAATGAACAGTGATGTTAAATGATTTTTTATGTGTATTTGACATTTGTACTTCTCCTAAGAAGTATCTATTCATTTTAGATGCTCATCTTGATTTTTTTTAATGTGTGTGGTCTGATTTTTTCAGCTCTTTATGTTCTAGATTTTAGTTCTTTGTCTGAAGAACAAATGCCTTAGACTCTTTCCACTCTGTAGGTTTTTTCACTGTGTTGTTGGTTTCTTTTGCTGTTCAAAATATTTTTATATTTATTTATTTATTTATTTATTTATTT
>NW_004524686.1:9069522-9070055 GCF_000260255.1 Octodon degus | reverse complement strand
ACCAGTATATAGTGGCCTTCTTTATTTCGCTTGATCATTGTTGGTTTGAAGTTGAGACTGTCTGAGAATAGAATTGCCACCCCTGCTTTTTTCTGCTGTGCTCGGGCATGTAGTATTGTGTTCCATCCTTTGACTTTCAGCCTATGAATGTCTTTATGAGTTAAATGTGTTTCTTGTGTACAGTGTATTGTTGGATTTTCTTTCCTAATCCACTGTGCCAGCCTATTTCTCTTAATTGGGGGATTGAATCCATTTACATTTATGGTTAGAACTGAGATGTATTGACTTATGGTTGACAAGTTGTTTACCTGTTATTTACTCCTTTTTCTCTTGTGTATATTTGCTTGCCCTAGTTAGTTGGTTGCTTCTGATCTCATTCGTGGAGTTCTGATCATTTTGTTCCCTCTCTAGAACATCTTGCCTATGTAGGGTTGGCTTTGTCATCATGAAATTCTTTAGTTGTTCTTTGTCATGAAAATGTTTCACTTCTCCATCAAACTTGAAAGAGAGTTTTGCAGGATATAGTAGTCTGG
>NW_004524686.1:9067342-9067837 GCF_000260255.1 Octodon degus | reverse complement strand
TTTTTATATTTATTTATTTATTTATTTATTTATTTATTTTTTTTACTTTCTGCAAAGCTTTATTCCAGAGGGGCTCAGTCCTTCTTGGCAGCTGCCTTCCTCATGGCGGCCAGCACGTTGCTCAACTCCTCACGCTTCCTCTTGGCGCGGATGTGCGTCCCCACCCTTTTCTTGATGAACTTGAGGGCGCGCTTGTCCTTGCCTTGAGTAGGTCCGTGGCACACCGCTCCTAGGGGGCGAAGCTGCACACCTCCCGGATCATGTCCCGCACGAACTTGGTGTGTTTGGTGAGATGTCCGCGGCGGCTGCTGTGCCTCGGTTTGCACACATTCTTAGTCACCTTGTGGCCCTTGTTGAGGCCCATGGCCATGGGATAGTGGAGGGCAATAGCTACTCTTTTTCAATGGTTGCTGTGGCGGAAGGACCCAAGTCACGCAGAACCTTGGGAAATCTCTCAAAATCTTTTTTTTTTTAAGTTTATTTTATTTATTTATT
>NW_004524686.1:9062658-9067242 GCF_000260255.1 Octodon degus | reverse complement strand
TGTTTTTTTTTATTTCAGAAGCTGTTGATTCATTGCTTTCAGCTGTGTGATTCCCAATTTGTTCTGTGTTAGTGTCCTCTGCACTTGTTACGGGTGGGCTTGGGTTCTGAAGTTGCATTTTGTTCCTTCTCGTCCTTTTGCGTAGCACTGTCTTCTGACATTTGTTGTAGATCTTCGTTGCAGTTATAACCTTAGTACCTACTGAAGTTCAGGTGCAGATCTACAAAGTTTGGATTTATCCAGCTCTGTCTTGCTTGGGTCTGGCTGCTGTGCTCAGCTCCTTCCTGCTGCTGCCCTTGAGGGTGAACCTGTTGTGCCCCTCTGTCAAGATGTTCTTCTCCTGGACTAGCTGGGTGGTTCTATCCTCTACACTCTCTGCAGGGATTCCAGCTTCAGGGTTTCACCCCAGGCATGTATGCCAGGCCTGAGCTGAGCCTGGAGTGGACAAGCTGGAGTAGGCAGGAGAGGCAGTTCTCACACACACACTCACTGGGTCTGGGCTAGGACTGGGTCTGGGGGTTCCCAGAATGTGGCAGAAATTACTACTCAGAGGGTGGGGTGGAGTAGGTGCTGTGGAGTGGTGGGGGCTGTCCCAAGGGGGTGGAAGAGGGTCTCACCCACGCTGAGCCTGGGCTGGGACCAGTGGTAGGTCCTGCCATCGCAGGGTAGCCGGAAGCTCTCACACACACTCAGTGGACCTGGGGTAGGACTCAGTCTGGTGGTTCCAGGACCACGACAGTAATTCCTACTCAGCGGGCGGGGTAGAGGAGGTGCTAGGACTTCATTTTAAAGGAATCCCTTTTCTCTTCCCTCTTCCATTCCCCTCAGTCTCTTGATCCCCTTTCTTTTTGCAAAAGAGCTGTTTCCTTGTTTTCCTAGTATCTTGTAATGTTTTCCTTCATTTAAGATTATTGATTGCAAAAATGATTCATGCTTATGGTGAAAAATATTCAAAGAGTATTGAATATGTAAACAGTGAAAAGTCCTCACTGAGCTTGTGACCACTCTCCAGCTCGCATGCCTGGCTAAAACTAACAAGAATAAATATGAAGTGTGTATTCTTTCCAAGTTTCCTTCACACATACACAGGCATAAATGGAAATAAAAGAGTTTTTAATAGTTGCTACATTATGAAGGACAATTTGATTGTACAGAAGCATCAATTTCTCCCCAAATAAAACACACTTTCGATCCTATAATGTGAATGAGTGGGAAAACAGCTATCACTTAACAGAACTTTTATTGGCAGATCTTACTCCAACTATAAAGAAATGTATTCCCTTTATTAACAGGTTAAGTTTTATTGAGGTCGTAAAATGAAGTTAATGTGTTTGAATTGTTTCCAATACATAATGACTGATCACTGTAAGGTTTGGCACCTGAAATCCACTTGCAACAACTTGTAAAAAAATTAATCAACGATATGATTTCAGTTGAGTGTATTTCACATTCCAGATGAAAAGGCAAAAAACCATTGGAGGCAAAGGAATCAGCTTGTGATTTTAGTTATTTTTTAATGAAGAAAAAGGGAATCATTTTGAAGTTATGCTTTTTAATGCTTTTGCTGCTGGCCATACAAGACATTTAGATGCATGAACTTTTACTGCATCATTATTAGTAGAGGCTTTCTGTATATTTTGACATGATGTTGTGCTATCTCCTTTCATTCTGGAACATCTCCAGCCATCCTGTTCCACCTCCCCATCCTACTCCATTCTATGCACAGTTTTCTATGCAAACCAGATGCCTCAGATTTACTTCCAACAATAGTATGAACTGCAGATCTTAAGAATGGCTCTTCTTTGTTTTCTCTGTGATTCAGTTTTAAGTTCCCAGAAAGCCTTAGTGTGACAGTTCTGGAGGCTGGAGATCTGTCCATATGTGTGTCATATGCACTGTGGCCCCTCTGTTATGTTAGCTATAATCCAGCCTTTGCTCCTGCAGGAATCAGCATGGGGAAAGGCCAGCCCTCACTGTCCTTGGTGCTTCCTCTACAGCAAAGCAATCAGTCAGCAGCCAGGGCAGTCCTTGTGCTTCCTATACTTTATACTGTCCTCTTCCCTTAGTGCGAGTGCACCCATGCACACATTCCCTCACAACATCTCTAATTGACATATAACACTAGCGCCTGGACATTGTACGGTGGAGACCCATTGATGGAGGGTGCACTTAGTGAATATTTGTGAGGTAAAGATCTCCTATTAGACTCTAGTGGTGGTCTACACGCTCACCACAAATTGGGTAATTGTGGCTGTTTTCCAGACATTCAAGGTAGAGCTGTTGTATTACCTTTAGTTATGTATATCCATATTTCTTTTTGGGGGGAAGGTGAGAGGACAGAAATCCAGGTAAGCAGCCCCAAATCCATCTACAGACTGAATAAAGGACATAGCTCATGTTTATATATGAGGGAGGCAGAGCTTATTTTGCTTGCTTTTATCTAGTAATGCATCTATAACATGAGTTTTGTCATTTTAACCATTAAGTATATAATTTGTTAATTGCAGTCCAAATACTATCCAGCCATTAGCATTATCTGTCTCCACAATTTTTCATCATCCTGAAGAGAACCTTTGTACCCATTAATCAACTCCTCACTTTCCTTTCCTCTAGTCTTTGGTACCCTCTTACCTATGTTCTGCCTTGCAAATCCTCTTAAGTTTGCACTTTCTAGATGCTTCATATAAGTGGAATCTTACCACTGTATGGTTGTATCACACTTTGTTCGTGTATTTACCCATTTGATGGGTGTTTGCGTTGTCTCCTTTAGCTGTTGTGAATAATGGTGCTATGTATGCTGGTGTACAATTTTCTGTTTGAGTCCCTGTTTTTGGTTCTTTTCTGTGTATATATAGCAAGCGAATTGCTAGGTCAGATGGTAATTACATGTTTAGCTTTCAAGAATCACTAAACTGTTCCACAGTGGCTGTGTCATTTTCCCTGTCCACCAACAATGTGTGATCACCCCAGTTTTTCCACATCCTCAACATAATTTTTTAAAATAAGTAAAGCCATCTTAGTGGGTGGGAAATTCCTAGTAGTTCTTTGTCATACATTTTCTTGATCAACCATTGTCCTGTGGAGGGCAGGTTAAAAATAGAAAATATTTGGACATTCAAAAAGTATTATTCTCAGTCATGGTAGCACATACCTATAATCCTAGCACCTAGGAGGCTATGACTTAAGTAGGAGGACCAGAATTTCAAGCCCAGCCTGGGCAATTCAGTGACTTGGTGAGACCCTGTTTTAAAATTATGAAATGTGTATTATTATCCTAACATGTGGAAATCGAGTCTCTGAGAAATTAATTTGCAGAAGCAGTTGTTAGTTGGTGTCTGTCCAGTTTCTATTTCCCAAGGGCCTTTCATCTATCTCTACTACCCTAACTTTCTAGATATGGACCATATGGACTGAGAGGGAAATGGAATGAAGACCTTTTTACCTTTCTCTTTTGTTCTTTTATTATTATTGTTTTTGATCTTCGTGCATCTACATTGCATGCCTTTGCTTTCTTGTCTCTGCATCTCATGTCAAATTCCCTTTTACTGTGGTACAGGCTCTCCTTTGGTGGAAACATTACAACACACAAGCTGGGCATGGTGGTACAGGTCTGTAATTCTGGCCTAAGTCTGAACCAAGCCTAGGTAACTTAAAGACAAAACAGCTTAACAACAGAGACATGAAAAAAAAATGTAATTTTATTTTATTATTTATTTATTTATTTATTTGCAGAACTGGGGAGTGAACTCAGGCCCTTGCACTTGCCAGGCAAGTGCTTATTCTACTGAGCCATCTCCCCAGCCCCCAAAATTGTAATTTTAATGCCAAAGCAAAATGGAAGATCATGTGCATGTATGATATACATAGACAAATAAATTTGCATGTGTACTATATCAACTGTGTGTGTGACACAGAGAGAGAGAGAGAGAGAGAGAGAGAGAGAGAGAGAGAGAGAGAGAAATAAGGAGACAGGGAGGGAGGAAGGGAGAGAGAGCAAGAGAGAGCACTTTTCTTTTTGCCTCCTTTACAAAGTGAGAGTAGGCTAAATCACAAGTAGTGCAGACCATTTCCTTGAATAATCTTAGAGTCTGTCCCTTCCCCACAGAGAGCATGGCAGTGATGGTCTCAACAAGAGGAAGGTTTCAAAAGAGGCTGCCTGCATTCAGACCACAATCTCAGGATTGCTTGGTGTGCTATATGCAGTAGAGAGTTTAACCTGAGTTTATAAGCACAAGTTCCCAAACTGGCATTTTTGCTTCTAGTGAATGCAAAAGGAGGGGCTCCCAGTGCACAGTGCTCTGGTGGCATTTGAACCCATTAGATTGAAGTGAGAAAGTCTGAGGCCAGAAATGTCAGTACTGCCCAGCCTGTGGTCAGGGACATGTGTTGTCAGAGCTTCCAGTTTGTTCATTCATTTATTCCTTTTTCATTCATTTATTGATCCAATGGAACATTTATTGGCTTTATTTTTGTGCCAAAATTTAAGCTAGAACCCTACAAAAAGCTGGTGAGCGAGAGAAATCAAGAAACACATGGGGAAGTGTTGGCTTTAGACAAGAGCAACATTTCCTCAGTAGTAGGGAG
>NW_004524686.1:9058024-9062558 GCF_000260255.1 Octodon degus | reverse complement strand
GTGGTGCTGGGGGATTGAACCATGGTCCCTGTGCTTTGCTAAGCTTGTTCTAAGTAGGTGCTTTAGACCACTGAGCCATCTCACCAGCCCTCTCAAAATCTTTTTAATAAGATGAGATCACAGTTTTGATTCTTTGTAGAATTTCCCATTTGGTTGAGGTTTTGTTCATGAAGTCTGTCTACACCTATGTCTTTAAGAGTTCTACCTATTCTCTCTTCCAGCAGATTTAGTGTTTCTGTTTTAATATTTAGATCTTTGATCCATTTTGATTTTAGCTTAATGCATGGTGATATACATGAGTCTAGTTTTAGTTTTTGGCACGTGGAAAGCCTTCAGGATGACTTCGAACTTATTGCGTATCCTCCCAGGCTGGTCTCAAACTCAAGGCAATCCTCCGGCTTCACCCTCTTGAAAGCTAGATTATAAGCATGCACCATCATACCCAGCCTATACATAATTCTTGAGCAGTGCTAGGTGAATGTGGAGAGGGATCTTGGCCATCTGTTAAGTTCACTCTTTCACTTTGAGTGAGGTCGCTGAATGTCCTTAGCTTTGGTAAGACAGAAAACACAATTTACACGTGTAAGCCTTTGCGGAAATTTTAAAGCATATTCAGTGCTATAGTCCTCGGTCATGCAGAAGCTCAGGAAAGCCATAGCTTGCAGATTTCAATTCAGTGACTACATGAATAATTCATCAGTCATTTGTCAGGTTGCAGCAACTATTTTCTCCTCCTCAAATGCTTAGAACTAGCTGTGAAGAACTCACTGGCAAGAAAGCCAATATTTCCACCCTCTAAGGCTAAGAAGTGGCAGGTAGAGAGCTATGTTTCCTTGAACTCCTTTTTCTAATTTACCTGCTGTTTTTTGGTTCTGCCCTACTTGACTGAAATTTTGTAGCCATCCACTGAATGGACTAGATATTGATGATCTATGATTCCTATATGAATAAGAGGGCCAGTGTTGATTCTTTGAAAATCACATTCCCATCTTGTAAAGCCTACTTTTTTATCCTACCTTTTTCTTTTCTAATTGATTTTTTTAAGTACTGGGGATTGAACTCAGAGCCTTCACATTGAGCTGCATCCCCAGCCCTATCTTTCTGGAAAGTGTATCTTTAAGAAGTCAATATATAATTCTGTAAGAAAATTTATACCATTCTTTAGTAGAATTTTTAGCTATTATATACAAAGCATTCACATATAAAATGATATAATGTTTGGGATTTGTTTTAATAACTTAGCTCTGTATGTTTAAGTGTGAGGAAACAAAAATCAGACAACTCTGTCCAAGAGTTATAATTGTTGAAGCTGGATAGTGAACACATTGTCCTATCTTTCCCATATTGGAGTATTAAACATGGAACTGATCAAGCCCTGGGGTCACATACATACTAGACAAGTGTTCTACCACTAAGTTGTACTCCTAACTCTTTCTAAATTTCATTTTTAGACAGGATCTCACTAAGTTGTCCAGGCTACACTTCACTTGTGGTCCTCCTATGTCAGCATCCTGATTAACTGGGATAACAGGGGTGAGCCACCATATGCACCGGGATTCTTGATACTGCTGTGTAGCAGATGGTGCAAGCCTCTAATCCCAGCACTCTAAGAGGTTGTGGTAGGAGAATCCCAACTTTGAGCCCAGTCTAGGCAAGTTAGCAAGCTTTTTTTCCCCAAATAAAAATTGACCCAAAAAGAGTAATAATCATATTACAGTGATCCATGCATACATATGTTTATAGCAGCACGATCTACAACAGTTAACTCTTGGAACCAGTCTGCATGTCCATAAACAGATGAATAAATAAAGAAAATGTGATATGTATGCATAACAGAACACTACTTTGTTACAAAGAAGGACACATTTGAGTTATTTATAAGAAAATAGATGCATCTTGAGATGATAATGTTAAGTGAAATAAATTAGACACACAAGCTTAAACATCATAGGGTTTCACTTATAGGATATATCCAGGCATAAATAAAAAACAAAATAAAAAAATAATAAGAAACAGAGAGATAACTCTTTGGCAAAAGAGAAGGGGACCAAGAGTGAAGAAGTAGAGAGTGAGAAGAAGGGAATGAAAAAAGAATTAAGATGTGTTATGTACATGTGCTAACTGTGCACAAGGGATGGGATCATTCCACACTGCAGGTTTGTACCAATGAAAAATAAAAAAGAAAGGTTTTTACTCTTACAGGTTCTCATTCTAGCAAGACAATACGATGTTTGCACCTATGGTTCTGATTTATTTCACATACCATATAGACTCTAGCTGCATCTATCTACCTATAAAAACCTTGAGTTTATCTTTCTTGCAACTGAGTAATACTCCATTGTGGAAAAATATCACTTCTTTTTATCTATTCCTATTGATGGGCAATAGTGTGAAAGGCAAATAATCTGTTCAATGGGAAGGTAAAACTGGGATGAGAAAAACAAAAACAAATGAAATAAGGGAAAGAGATGTATTCACATATATGCAGGATAATTTGGATAAATGTACTTCTGATTTCTTCTGGTCTATTGAAAGTAGCAATTAATACTTAAATTTTATTTTTATTTTATTATTTTTTCTTCTTTTTAATTTCTTTTTCAATTTTTTTTTTGCTCCAAATGCCTTCAGGGCAGTTTTGGCTGGCTTGAGTTGTGAGGATCAAACCTCAGCAACCTGAGCCTGACTGCTTTGTTATAGCAGCCACTTAAAGAACTGAGCTAAGGGGCAGGCCCCCCCCCCAAAATATTTTATTTATTTAGTACAGGGTCTCACTATGTAGCTTGGACTCATAATGATTCTCCTATCTCAGCCTCCCCAGAGCAGGGATTATAAGCATGTGCTACCAAGTCTGGTTATGGTGGCCAGCTCAGCAAGGGACCAGTATGGCATGCGGTACTGGGGAACTTGGCTCCTTGCACTTGCCAGGCAGGTACTTAGACCATCAAGCTATCTCCCTGGCCCTCTTCTTTTAAATTTCTTATAACTTTTTAAAACCAATTTTGCAGATAAAATTATGCAATACAAAAACCATTGTCAAATTCCTATTACTTTGTTTAACTCCTATTACTTTGTTTCTATCCTTTTTTGCCATTTTGTATTTTTTATTATTTTATGGGGGAAAAGTATGTATTTAGAATTACCCAACTGGACTCATCTTTGATGATCCCAATTTTTTTTTTTTCGGAACCGGGGATTGAACTCAGATCCCTGCGTTTGCCAGTCAAGCGCTTATCCTACTGAGCCATCTCCCCGGCCCCGATGATCCCAATTTTGTTGGCAACATCCAGTGCATCATAATCAAGAGCCAGTTGAACATATGCCTTCTGCTCTTCATCAGGCCTGATTAGGGTATTGAACTTGATAACATTGATGTCATAGAGCTTCTTTACAGCTTGTTTGATTTGGTGCTTATTGGCTTTGACATCCACAATGAACACGATTGTGTTGTCCTTGATTTTTTTCATGGCTGACTCTGTGGTGGGGGAAGCTTGATGATGGCACAGTGGTCAAGCTTGTGTCTCCTGGGGGCACTCTTCCGAGGGTATCTGGGCTGCTTCTGGAGCTGCAGTGTCTTAGGACAGTGGAAGGTGGGCGAAATTTGGATTTTCTTTTGGTGGCTGTAGATGCCTTTCGGCATGGCCTTCCTGGCCTTCAAAGCTTTTGTTTGGCTTCAGCTTTGGGAGGGGCAGGGGCTTTCTTCTTCATTTTTGGTGCCATCTCATCTTGGTAAAAAGGCCTGTATTCTTTAAAAAAAATAGAAAAATTGTTGGGGATGTAGGTCAGCGTGAAGGACTTGGATTCAATCCTCATTACCAAAAAATGTTGTGAATTACTTTTTATAATGTTATATGTGATGCTTTATGAGATTATGCCCCTCAAAGGACTTCATTTTATTTTTTCCCATAATTTTATTGATAAACAAATAGCAATGAGACAGTTTCAAATCAAATTGGTAGTACAGTTTCAATAATTAACACATTGCATATATTCTTCCTAGTGGTTAATTGCTATAAAAGATGCTGGCATGATATCCTATTTACAAACACCATTAGAACAAATCACTCTATTCATTAAGAAAATGCAACTATATATCTATCCTAACCACTTTGAATACACAGATACAAAATGGACATTCATCTGTATACCCTTTTTTTGGTTAAGTTCCGTTATTTGAATATTATAGGTGTGTAAATTCAGCAAAATATTCTTAAAGAGTCCAGTAGCCCATAATATTATTGGGTCTTCTGCTTGATTGGCAATGTCAGAAACTGTTGACCTGAGTCCTCTACAGCTGAACCTAACAGCATGGTTTTACTTCTCATATTTTGTTTTTATACTTTTCTGTTGGATGGTTAAGACGAAGGTAAAGCAGGACCTATGCAACAAGAGTTGTAGCTTTTGGGTCTGATAAGGTCAGTGAAATTCTCTCAGGATTGATCCTGAGATCCTGTACCTCAGATTGTAGAACCTTTGTCAGTGTCAGCCATGTGGATGAGTCACGGCCATTGCTTGGCCAACGTGCTCTCTGTGAAAG
>NW_004524686.1:9044762-9047589 GCF_000260255.1 Octodon degus | reverse complement strand
AGCTGGTGAGCGAGAGAAATCAAGAAACACATGGGGAAGTGTTGGCTTTAGACAAGAGCAACATTTCCTCAGTAGTAGGGAGAGGATATTTAAGGATAGTAGGGGCTGGAGATACAGAGAGACGTGAGGACTGTCATTGCTCTGGGGCAGGCTATAATGGAGTAGTGTGCAGGAAAACACATAATTACAGTGGGGAGGCCTACGTGCTGCAAGAGGCAACTGCTACATGCCTGAGGGCCACAGACACACAATGGAGAGGGCGGGATCATGGTGCTTAGTGGGAATATCTCTTGGATAATCAGCCCTGGAGCTCAGGGCAGAGGTCTAAAGGGAGATAAAGCATATTGGCAACTATTCATCAGTAACACTTAACTGAACACCTACCAAGACCAGAGTGTATTATAACATGATGACTGTAATAAAAATTATAACTGACATTTATTGAACACTTCCTATGTGCCAGTCAATATTCTCAGCACTATAAAAATAGACTTTACTTTTTATCGCAGTTCTAGATTCACAGAAAAATGGGGTGAGAGGTAGAGAGAGTTCCCATCAGGTCTTTCTCTGCACACACACAGCTCTCTCCACTGTCCCTGTCCCTTACCTCAGGGATAAATTTGTTACAAAGGATAAACCTGCACAGATACATCATGATAACCAAAAGTGCCTGCTTTACATGAGGATTCACTCCTAGTGTGGTCCATTCTGTGAGTGTGGACAAAAGTGTAACATGTGTACATCACTGCAGTATTACACTCAGTGGTTTTATGGCCCTAAAAATGCCCTGTGCTCCACCTACTTATATTTTGCACACTGACTAATTTAGTTCTCTTACTTTTAAAATGTGAGAGGATTTTTTTGGCTCATAGTTTTGGTGGTTGAAGTCTAACGTCACATGAACTTGTTGCCTTGGGTCCTGTGCTGAGGCAGAACATTAAGTCAGAAGCATATGGGCAGAGGATATTCTCACCTTACGACAGCCAGGAAGCAAAAAGAGAGCAAGGGAACACAGCATCTGAGCTTCCTCCCACTAGACTTTACCTCCTGAAGTTTCCAGCACTGTCTAATCTTATCACTAGACAAGGATTGAGCCTTCAATACATGAAGTTTTGGGGGGCCATTTCAGTTTGAAGGATAAGAAATTGGAAGCTCCAGGAGACAAGGCCACACTAGATTTGCCCAGCATTTTATCTCTAGTACCAAGCATTGCTAGATAGAGGTACATAGCAAGAGCCAAATAAAGGTCTGATTCTCCAGCATTCTCTCTTGTTCTAGATTTATGTGCCATGATGATTGTGTGGGTTGAGGGTGTGGCTTAGTGGCAGAGACCTCTCCTTTCTAGTTAGTACATAAGCATAGAGAGAAAGAGAGAGAGAGAGAGAGAGAGAGAGAGAGAGAGAGAGAGAGAGAGAGAGAGAAATCATCTTTCAAGTTTAACTTGCATGGTGCATTTACCTCACTGGCTTCAGTTGAATTTTTATTTTGTTCTGACTGGAACCCTACAAAAAGCTGGTGAGCGAGAGAAATCAAGAAACACATGGGGAAGTGTTGGCTTTAGACAAGAGCAACATTTCCTCAGTAGTAGGGAGAGGATATTTAAGGCAACAGTAGTTCATTTTATGGATTGGTAGTAGAAATAAGAGTCCTTCTCATTTCATGTCTTTGATTTTCTGAATAAAGTAAGTGGCAAGGTCACAGCTAAAGAGGGTAAGAAGTGGAAATACATATGAAGTACAGTAGTTATCATAGAAAATAAGAAACAGAGATTTCTGAAGTAGTAAAGTTTCTGGGTAATGTTTGGGAGTTCACAAAAGATCTGAGATGAGGAATTTTCAAGGAATCCAGGGTGCCCAGATGTGGAATTCTCTGTCTATAGCTGTATACAATTATTTTCCCTGTAGTTATGGCTCAAAAGAACTTTCTTTTAAGTCTGCGGTAAGGATTCTTAGCCTGGTGTCTGTGAATCCAATTCAGGGTATACAAGAAACCTCTGAACTCAAATGCAAAAATGTGTACATACATGCATTTTCCAGAGTGTGGTCTTAGCTCTGATTAGATTTTCAAAAGATGACAGACCACCGTTGAAACACCTGTTCTAACAGTGTGGCTCTTTAGCACTGCACACTCAGGTGCTGTCCTCCCCAACCAGTGCTCTTGTTGTCTGATGAATTATCTTTTATACTAGCTCAGACAACAACACAACAACTAATCCCTTTAGACTTAAAGGCAACCCTGACTTATACCATGAACTGGGCACCTCTCCTTCCCAAACATATATCACAGTAACTTAGAGGGAAACAAAGTGGCACCACTGTTTAACAATGAAAAAACACTATCATTATAAATATGGCATGGTACTCCTGCCTTTATTTAATCTCCTACTGATGGGCACTGATGTCGTTTCCCAACCTCAAGTGTGCATTTTAAAAGCTTGCTAAAAATTTGTCACCCATTTATACTCCTTCAGTGGTATCTAAATATGCTTGTTTCTCCAAAGATACAATATTTTTGTGGTACTGGGGATTGAACTCAGAACTTTGCGCTTGCCAGTCAAGCGCTTATTCTACTGAGCTATCTCCCAGCCCCAAGATAGCATTATTGATATCTGTACTAATAATGTTTTAATATTTATTGCCCATGGACCATTACTTTCTTAACTGGATATTTTTTGTTTTTTGTTTTGTACTTTAGGGAAAGGTCTACAGGGTGTTCAGAATCTCACTGCTAGATTGGACTCTTGTGATCTGCCTGTTTACAGCCTCCCAAGAGCTGAGATTATAGATATGCGCCACCACGCCCAGTCTTAATCACCATCTCAGCATGC
>NW_004524686.1:9034470-9044662 GCF_000260255.1 Octodon degus | reverse complement strand
AGGTATTTGCTTTAAGCATGTCACCACAGGCATTTTTAGCCTTGGGGATTTGGGTGACTTTAGCAATTTCCTTTTTTTTTTTTTTCAGTACTGGGGATTGAAATTGGGACCTTGCTGTTGCCAGGAAGGAGCTTATGCCACTGAGCTATTTCCCCAGCCCAGAAATTTCATATTGGTTGTGTTTCTGTGTATTACTTAGGGATGTGAGTAAGAGTTCTGTAGCCTCTGTCTGATTCAATAAGGAAACTGAGATGTCCAAAACATTACAGGATGCAGCAGAAAGGATTTTGAGGCAAATCACTAAAGAAGAGTAGGTAAGAAAAAAATAAGAAAAGCAATGGGGAAAGTTATAAAATTGTAGTGATCACAGAGGAGGCCTCCAGTCCCCTCTACAGCTGCTGAGATCTTTTCTTACCTAGCACTCTAAATTTTCGGTCTTCCTGTTTTCTTCCTTGTCAATGTTCTTGCTTTCTTAAACAAAGAAATACCCCAAATATTCTTGATGGAAAAATCGTGAGTGGGTTTCCTATACTAGTCTTGTCCTTGTAAACAGAGGAACTATACTTTTCTCAAAGCCCGACCTTGTCTGTTGGAAAGACAATTTCAGCCCTTAGTTTCTGCAAGGTTCCCAAACAAATACCACCGCTGGGAACAGGAAATGCCAGTCTGTTTCCCTAGGTGTGTGGTTCTTGAGGCTTTTAGGCTGCCAGCCAAGAAAATTTAAACCTTATCTTTAAATTTCATGTTCCTCTTGTATTCTATTTCTAATAATATTTTTGCATGTCATTGATGTTTTTTTCTTCAAAAAATGTTTTTTTTTCAGTACTGGGGATTGAACTCAGGACCTTGCACTGTCCAGGCAAGTGCTTATTCTACTGAGCTATCTCCCCGGCCCAAAAAGTAATTTCTTACTCAAATCTTAAAAGGGCTATTTGGAGAAGTCATCTCCTGTTTGTCAGTAGCTTCCAAGACCATTTGGTTAGATTTAGAAATGGTTGTTCTTCTTTGTTTACATTAAATGTGTTAGGTACATATTAAGTGAGTATAAAACATGTTCATGGGGCAGGCTTTTATCTTTCTTTCATTTTAGTGTGCTTTCTTTCTCAGAAGATTCTATTCAGGGCCCAAAGAAGGTATTGAGTTATGTTTTTGGGAAAGCTTTGTCTTTGTGAAATGTTCTTTTAACTATATGAAATGTTATTAAAAAATGCTCTCCAATTGAAGACATTTTGCCATGTTTCAGTTCACTTTCAACACCAAATGCTACCTGCAAGGACAAGGTCTCCTCTGAGATCCTGGGGGAACTTCATGTTCTGTCATTTGTTTAGTAGTGTCCTGATTCGGTCTTCATTCTTGAAGTATGTGATACTATCCTGGAGATACAATGCCAAAATGACCTAAGGAAATTGCAGTAGAGGATTTGTCCCAGGAAGTCAGTGATAAAGCAAAACTAGAAACTTAATCTTCTGATACCCATTATCTTTTTGTGAGAGAATGTTGTGTGGTGGTGAGAATTCCTGTCTGTTGATAGGTCTTGATTTTACAAGGTACTAGTTGAGAGGCTTGTTCCAAGATGCTTCACCTTTGTACACCTCAGTTTTCTCTTCCATAAAATGGAGATAATAATGTTTATTTCGCGGAATGGTTATGAGGACTAAAGGTGATAATACCGGTAACATGTCTAGCATGTAGTACAGTATAAACATTCATTAACTTGAGGCTGAAAGTGTAGCTCAGCAGTAGAGCCTTTGAGGCTCTGGGTTTCATCCATTCACAGATGAGAGAGACAGACAGAGAGAGAGAGAGAGAGAGAGAGAGAGAGAGAGAGAGAGAGAATTAACCTTTCTCTCTGCTGCAGAAATAAGTTCTTTCAAGAAATAAATAAGAGCTATGAGAATTCAACTGCAAACTTTATTTTAGGAGGACAATTGCAGAAATCAATTAATTGGTACTGCAAAGACCCTTAGAGACCAACTACTTTAACTCATGTTACAGAGGAGAAAACAGGCCCAGAGAGGTGAACCCAAGGTTGCAAGGTGACACATAAACCCTAGTATACTTAAGAAGGAAATATATCTTTTAAGGAAACTTTCTTTTAAAAGCTGTATTTCAAACAAAGTGTTTTAAAGCAACAATGTGTTTTACTCTAAAGTAACAATTCACAATCTTGAAGCTCATCTGAAAATGGATAGAAATCAATTATATTTAAAATGGTACCAAAGTGAAGTGAAACAGGTGAGATCTTTTTTAATTAAAAGCCAATTTACATTTTAAAAACATAATGATGCATGGATAATGAATCAATACATTAGCATATATAGCCATTAAAATGTAAATCATATCGCTAATCTCCCTCATACTGAAAGAAAAAACCAAATGGACTATCAAAATATTTGGGGGAATGTCAGATAAAATTTCACTTAAATTACTTCTAGACTTCTTTCCCCCAGCCAAGATTCCTTTGGGCTGTCTACCATAAGGACAAAAATAAGCTTAATACATAGATAAGTGCTTGTCTTCCTTACACTATAAAAGAAACATTTGTTCTCCCAGATAACTCTTAAGTAAACTGCTGTCAAAACAATTAGTGTTATTTTTCTATTATCCTCCTATTTGAGGGTAAATAACCATTTCATGAATATGTTAATTATCTAGTAGGTAGAGAAGATAAGGAGAGCTGCTCCTCTCCAGAAGCAATGAGAAATCCGTTGCATACAAAAACATAAGAAAGAGCCCTAAAATTGATCATCCAGTGTCCACATTTCACCTAGCCTCACTGAGATCAGCTCAGCTTTGAGGGAGGAGAGGATCAGAAACAGGACAATGCTTTTGGTAGAATTAACTGTGAATAAGCCTTCATTCGCGTGCTGTATGTGGCTGCGCGGAGACTGTCATCTAGTTAAGCAAGTATTCAATCGTTTTATTGCCAACAAAGCTCGTTTTATTTTCACACACTGTAAAGACATAGTTTAGAATTGTGGGAGGGTCATTCAAAGAATTAGGGAAGGGAGGCTGAGCCTCGAACATGCTGCACTCACTCTGCCAAGCCTGATTAAGTATACATGCTCTCCGTGCTGAGCAGTTATAGTCTCTATAACGCCACTTTTTTATAATAAACTATTGCACTTCCTTTAAGCTCAGTCTACCTTTGGTAATCATACCCAACTTTTGGCAGCTCTGAATGTGTCTTCTCAAATCTCCAGCGCAGAATTCCTCACCATGGGCAATGTTTAAATGTTGTGCTCAAAGGGAGCACATGGGGGGGGGGCAGGAGATGGGGGTGGGGAGAAAATGCAGAAAAGTGCTTTCTCTTCCTATTTTGAAGGAGCAAGATGTATTTTTCCATATTAAATATTTTGAGAAAGTTGAATGCAGCATTGTGCCAGCTAATTAAAATGTAAATTTCAGTATCTATGCTTGCTTTGTGGTTTTTTTTTAATACATTTAAGTTAGTTGTCTTTTAAAACATGTGGTCAGCTGTTGTATTCACATATGGTCAAATGATCAAAGTCTGAACTCCTCTCTAATTGTCCCCCCGCTGCTCGTCTGCTCTGTCCCTGATCAAGGCCTCAGCAGGTGATGAGAAAGGCATGAGAACAGGCTGGAAGGAGAATGAGGCACCGAGAGGCCCGAGCTGAAAGAAAGAAAGACTTCCAGTACATCACCCTGACAGTAAAGAGCTGAGGAAAAATGACGTCTGGCGAGGAGTTCTTATATATTTTTTGTTTGCCAATCTGCATACATTTTTCCCGAGCTAAATGCAAATGGAAGCCAGCCTGCTCACAGAGCTGGACCCCCACCCCCTTCAGGGCTTGCATTTGTTTACTTGCCTGGGGAAGAAGCTGCTAAGTGCCACAGTTTATAGTATTTCACATGTTTGTGGAAATCATTGCAATTCTTTTCACTTCTGTTTGTCATTGTTTGCCCAGAGTTCACTTTGCCAGATGGCGCTTTATTGTCACTGGTGGTTACACCTCGCTATTGGATCAGTTCAAGACCAAATGGTGTGAAGAGCTTTCATACTTAGAGGATTTAGGCAAACATTCATTCTCTGCTATTCAGGCTGCTGGAGCACTAATTCATAATCGAACTGGCTGACTTGGGAATGAAGGGAGGAGGAAAGGACCCAGGTCTTTTTACACCATATATTATTAATTTGCCTTCTATTTACAGTCTCCATGAGGAGCTATCATAATGAAGCAGTAGTATCTTGCACAGATATAAATAAGATGCGAGGGAAGACGTGGAAGAAGCAGGCAGAGATACTGCATTATGAGACTACTGTCAGAGCTGAAGGGGTGTTGCCAGTTCCCACAAAAGCACAATACATTATTTACCCACAAATCCTGATTCTTGTGTGTCTCTGCTGCCTTATCAATGAGCTAGATTGTATTGCAAATAGCCAGCAATGAATGCATGAACACTTTTTGATATGCACTTTCTGTGAAAGTTGTGGGATGTGAAATGGTTTCAAATGTAAACACTTTCAAAGTTGGGAAGGGGGAGGTGGCTGTAAAACCCAAGAGATTCCATTCATCTTCTGGGGCTTATAATAGAGGTTTGGGGAGTCTGGACAAACTCGGGTGGATTCACTTTTCTGCTTTGGAAATTGGATAATTTGGAGGTCTGAGGTAAGTGGGTTCACACTGTGTATGGCTGGGTATGTGCATATGTGGGTTTTAAATCGCTAAAATATTTTGCCTTTCTGAAGCAAATCAATGAAAGAATATTGTTGCTACTGCTTCAAGCTCTGGAACTTGTCTGCCATTCTTCAGCAAATCTGTGTAAATGACTGTAAAGCTAGGCGCTTTAAAGAGGACCAGAGCAGTAAAGAAAGGGTTAAGCAAACAAGGACTCAATTGCTCTGCCTAATTTTGTTTCTTATTAAATATGAAGCTCTCTCATCACCCTAGTTTTTCTTTTCCTTGGAATGGAAGGAGAGCTTTACCTAACTATTCAAAGTGGCATTGAAAGGACAAAGAAAAGCACCGATGTGAAGAGGGAGGTTCTTTGGCAGAAGGCAGGTGCTAAGGGATTTGGAGGTTATTATAGAAAAAATCCTTGAAGCCCTTGGTGCAATGCCTTGCTATAGTAAGAAAGGCAAACAGGATAATGGATTGTATCAACAGAGGGAGCGAACCCAAATCAAAAGACGTGATCTTGTTACTGTATGGCCTGATATTGTGGCTCTACAAAGAGCTGGCTGGCGCTAATCAAACACTGCACTGCCGGCCTAATCACCTTGTCCTCAGAAGCCTATTGTTGTCCTGGGCAAGGCCCAGTTCACAGGGCAGCCGGGATGATACCCTGTTTTCCAATGAAGGAAATGGAACAAGAAGTGGAGGCTTTCTCCTTCACACTTTTTTTTTTTTTGGATTGAAGTACAATGCAAAATTACGTAATAAGAGTATCCCCAGGCCCTGACCTAAACCGGGGGAAGACACAGCAGCGGGAATTGTAGCTCTGCTTGGGAAGTAAGCACAGCTGGGAGGAACAAAGCATCAACTGGGGTCCTCTGGTTTTTCCACACAACATTTCTGGACTTCGGCTCTTTGCTATGCTAAGTGGGCTGCCAAGTAATTGGAGCTCCCCAGTGGAGGGAGGGGACAGAGAAGCTGGAGGGGCACACAGAGCAAACAGGAACTGTGGAGCTGAGCCGCGATTGTGGGTAGGGGTGGGGGTGGGATGGGTGGAGGTGGAATGGGGGTGGGGTGGCGACAGAGGGGCAAGGGACTTTGCTTTCATGAAGCAAAACAATGAAGTAGGGAGAGAGTTGGTTTTAATATTAAACCAGACATCTTTTGCATTTTATCGTTAGAAGTAGGATAAAACTGGGTAAATAGTAAGTGTCTGGAGGGAAGAGGAAGCTTTTGTGGCCGTTATTGAGCCACTTCTTTGGGCTTCAGTTTCCTTGTCTGAAAACTTGAGAAGGGACGTGGGTGGATGTTCAACTTGAAATCAGAGTTCCCTTCCAGCTTGGACTCGGGGAGATGGTATCCTCCTGTTGTCTCGAGTTAAAGTTTTAGGAAGTGATTGAGTGATTGGGGGTTCAGAGAATCAGCTATATAGAGGTTCTGGGTAACTCGATCTGTTCGTGTGCAGAATGAAAGGAAAATATTGGGTCTTTTGCACTGGCTCAGGGACCCTCTTCTGGCCAGCAGGTCTATGCAGAGTCTGGTTGAAAAGTACTTGCTCCTTTAGCCCAAGCTGAGGCAAGGCAATAGTTGGAGGTTTAGAGCTGCTGGAGGTTTACAGCTGTTTTAGGGGCTGTCCCCCACTGTTCCTGTCTCCTTGCAAGGTTCAAAATTCTTGTCTTTTGGGTTCATATGGCCGAGGCCAAGCAAATGCTTTCATCAGCTCGCCATTAGATGTTGAGTGATATATTACCACCAGTTAAAATTTGACCTTCCCAGTGACCCTCTTGCAAACATTAATTGTGCAGAACATCTTTCTACTCCAACAGGAGTATCTTCTTGAAAAGGCCACCCCTTTACCTTAGGCCAGAGTTAGTCCAACTCATCCAACTTTGCTACAAAGCTTATCTTGTACTACTTGTCCAAGAATTGCTGGAGAAAAGAATCACATAGACCTAACAGAAGGGTTAGGAAGAGATTATTTTCCACAGAGACTTTGCAAACCAGTACTAAAAGATTACTAAAAAGGGTCTTTTGAACTTCTATGAGATACTTATTTACCATAACAAAAACATAGCCCTAATCATCAGAGAATAGAAAGATGTATAATGAAGGCTTTCCTTTAGCTGTGATGGATTTCGTACAAAACCTTTGATTTGCCTTGGGAAAGGAATGGCAAATGTTAACGTGTAGAGAAATATCAAGACAGCTGAGCAATAATGTTTGTCTGATTTTCAACCGAGATGATGGTTAAAGACAGGTTCTTTTTTATTTAAGAAGAAAATAAACCTCATTTACAGGTGTCTCATATCAAGGAGACAATTGCATGCAATACTATTCAGATTTTCTTAAAATATTCTAGTTCAGTGGTGGTGAACCTTTTAAGGCTTTTAATGATATAAACAGCCTGTTGTGGCACACGTGCCATAGGTTCACCCCCACTGTTCTTAGTTGATCATGTTGTGTGCCTTTGGAGTACTAGGAAGGCATTGTCCAGAGATATGTAAACACCTAAAGGAAAACTTTTAAATTAATTCGTTAATTAATTAAATTATTTAGCTAATTAAATTATTTATTTAAAGGTACTGGAGAGTAAATCCAGAACACTGCAACTGACCTGCATCCTTATATCTTTTATTTTTATTTTTTTGGCGGAACTGGGGATTGAACTCAGGCTCTTGTGCTTGCCAGTGAAGAGCTTATTCCACTGAGCCATCTCTCCGGCCCCTATCCCTATACGTTTTTATATTTTATTTTGAGACAGGGTCATACTAAACTGCCCAGGCTGGCTTTGAACTTCTGATCCTCTGGTCCCAGATCCCAAGTAGCTTGGAGCTTGTTTGTTTGTTTGCTTACTTACTTATTTATTTTTCTGGGGTGTGAGCCCAGGGCCTTCACAATGATCTACATCCCTAGCCCCTTCCTTCTTTTCTTTAATATTGAGGCCAGGTCTCACTTCACTAAATTGCTAAATTTTTCAGTCTGGACTTGAATTTATGATCCTTTTGCCTTAGCCTCCCATAGTGCTGAGGGATTACAGGCATGCATCACAGTATCCCACTGAGACACTTTGTTTTTAATGCAAGTACATAAGGTGGAGAGACAGGGAATGATGTGAATTGTATTTAAAATTCAGTAAGTCAATGAGGCCAACTAGGGAGGCATTATTTCTATTTTATTTGATCCCCGTTATTCACCATTTTAGTAGTACTCTTTTTTTTAGGAAAATGGCTTTCAATTGACCTGGAAATCTCTAGATACTGCCTGTTGCTTCTGTGCTCTGTATGTTTGCATACTTCAACGCTGCAAACACAGATAAATTTTAGGTTAGCTTTTTGCTCCTGGATTGATAACATAAAGAAACTTCTCTTTTTTTTTTTGAGGTTGGTTTCTTCTTATCCCTTGTTTATAGGGAGGAAAGAGCCCTGAATTTAGAGTCATATGATCAAATTCTGCTTTACCACATTGTAGCTGCGGCATCTAGGAGGAGTCACTTAGATTCTCCGAGCCTATCTGTCAAGTGAATAGTTCACAACTACACGTAGGGAAATGTTCATGGGGTATTCTTGGTAATTATGTCAACAATTGCATACACAAGCCTAGGGATAGGGCATAGGCTTCCTTTTCTGTTCCAAGTTCCTTTTCCAATTTGGGAGAAGAAAGTCCAGAAATAACTCAAAAGGGATTTTATACACCGATGAAGTTTTATTATCCTCATTTCATGAGGAAATCAAGGTCCAGTGAAGTTTTGTTTTTGTTAAACTCTTACAGCTTCTAAGTGATTAGACCATGTTCCCATGGCAACCGTTAGCTTTTTTTTTTTTCTTCCAGGAAGTGCATTATTCCAGGCCCTTCCTCAACCAATCCCTTCACAGGAAAGCTTGAACAGAAGACCTTGGAAATTCGGCCTTCTTTTATTCTTGCAACAGCATGAACACTTTTATCTTTTCTGTTCTTCGCGTTCTCTTCTCAAAATTTCCTTTATAGTCCATTCCCCATTCCTGCTCCAGCCCCAACCAGGCCGGCAACTTTGCTAGTTTTTCACCTGGAATTATTTGTATGTTTTATTATGAGTGTGGGAAACTAGACGAGGACTAGGGGGAGGGTTTAGTCTCTTCTTTTACATTTGGGTGATTGTGGCCAAGGTAACCCCATGTGTACCTTTCTGCACCAGGTTCATCTCTGCTTGTGTGGAAGATTTGCGGAGGTGTAGGCTGAAGCCATAAAGAAAGGGTTCCGGCTCCTTCACTCAGAGGTGACATTGGTTCTTGGTTTCTGGATGGATGGGAGGACTGCAGAGGATTCCATATTTTCAGTGGGACTCAATTTGTCTCCTGGCTAAAGTGTTCCCAAAAGGCTTTTATTAGGTACTACCTTATAATACCTAGCAATTGCTTTATCTCTAGAGTACTTTAATTGTGGATTTTGTTTTATCTGACCCTCTCTTCTTATCTGGAAGTCTAACAACTTTGGAACAAATAGTAGCTCACACTGGCCGCTTCCCATCTTGGTACACTCTGCATGGAAGTCAGAAGTGACCCATAATCTCAACCCTTCTTTCTGTAGCACCCTGAAGACTGAACACAGTTCTTTGTGCATACTAGCTAGACAAATGCTCTAAAACTGAGTTGCATCCCCAGCCCTTTGTTTTCCTTTTTTAAATTTTGAGACAGGTTTTGCTAAATTGTTCAGGCTGGACTCAGATTAGTGATACTATTGCTTCAGCCTCTTCAGTAGCTGAGATTATAGGTATGTGGCAGCATTCCGCTTTTATATTATGAGAAATCAGAAATTCTCTTTGCTAGCCATAGATATCGACTCAGTTTTCTAGTATCAAATTGAAGGAAATAACATTCTATTCAAGAAAAATGTTATTTTTTCTGATTCATATAAAAACATTTCAGATTTTATTAGTCTTACTACTTTCAAATCATTTTTTGGCAATGACACTTTTTTTCAATAATTTTTTTTTTGGTACAGGGTCTTACGACAGAGCTCAAACTCAGTGATTCTCCTGTTTTCTGTCTCCCCCATGCTGGGTTTACAGGTGTGCACACCACCACATGAGCTTTCGTGGCTGGCAGGGCACACTCAGTGTTCTGGGGCCTGCACAGCATGCAGTACTAGGGACTGAACCTGGGTCCTTGCGCTTGCTAGGCAGGTGCTTAGACCACCCAGCTATCTTCCCAGCCAGCAGTGGCACCTTTAATTGTTCATTTCATCCTAAAAATTGTGGTGAAATATACATAAAATTAACTATTTAATCACATTTCCATCTACTCAGTGTCATTAAGGCCATTTACTTTGTACAATTATTGTTATCATTCATATCACTGCAGACTGTATGTTACAGAACTGAATTTTGTCGCTATGTTCCCAATCTCTGGTAACCACTTTCGAGGAGCCACTTTTTTACTTTCTGCATCAATAAATTTGGCTAGTCTGGACATTTCATGGTAGTGTCCTTTGGTGACTTGTTTACTTCAATATGCACTGTATTTTCAAGTGCATCTGTATTGGAACATGTGTCAGAGTTTGAGTGTGTATTTTGGAGATAT
>NW_004524686.1:9031419-9032650 GCF_000260255.1 Octodon degus | reverse complement strand
AAGTAGCTATTGATAATCTTCTGAATTTCCACTGAGTCTGTGGTAATTACACCCTTTTCATTCCTTATTGCTTGTATTTGAATTTTTCCTGTCCTCTTTTTGATGAGGTTATCTAGGGGCTTATCAATTTAATTAATCTTTGAAAGAACCAGCTTTTTGCATCGTTAATTCTTTGAACTGTTTTCTTTGTCTCAATTGAATTAATTTTTCTCTAATCTTTATAATTTCTTCCCGTCTTTGGGATCTGGGTTTGGTTTGCTCTTCCTTTTCTAGTTGTTGAAGGTGCAGCATTAGTGTATTTATTTGTTCTCAATTTGATTTCCTAATGTGTGAGTTCACAGCTATGAATTTTTCTCTGAGAACTGCTTTCAACGTATCCCATAAATTCTGATAAGTTGTGCTTGAATTTTCATTGAATTTTAGATATTGTTAAATTTCTTGTTTAATTTCATCTGTGATGCATTGGTTGCTGAGTAGGGTGTCTTTTAATTTCCATGTATTTAGGGTGTTTTTCGGGTTTATTTTGTCATTTATTTCCAGTTTCATTGCACTGTTTTCAGACAATATGCATGGGATAATTTCTGTTTTCTTTCATAGCCTTAAGCATGAACTATGGACCAGTATGTGGTCTAATTTAGAAAATGACCCATGTGCAGCTGAGAAAAAAGTGTATTTAGCTGTGTTTCGGTGGAACACTCTGGATATGTTCCCTAAGTCCATTTGTTTCAAGCTCTGGTTCAGTTCTGTTATTTCTTTGCTATTTTTTTGTCTGGTGGTCCTATGTTTTTGAAATAAGGGGGGTTAAGGTCTCCTGTTAAGATTGTAGTATTGGATATTAGATTTTTCATGTTCATTAAGATTTGCTTTTTATAGTTGGGTACTCCCGTGTTTGGAGCAAACATATTTATGAGTGTTACCTCTTCCTCTTGAATTTTTCCCCTAACCAGTATATAGTGGCTTTCTTTATTTCACTTGATCATTCTTGGTTTGATGTTGAGACTGTCTGAGAATAGGATTGCAACCCCTGCTTTTTTTCTGATGTGTTGGGGCATGTTATATTGTTCTCCATCCTTTGACTTTTAGCCTATGAACGTCTTTATGAGTTAAATGTGTTTCTTGTATACAGCATATTGTTGGATTTTGTTTCCTAATCCAATGTGCCAGTCTATTTCTCTTAATTGGTGAATTGAGTCCATTTACATTGATGGTTAGAATTGAGATGTATTGACTT
>NW_004524686.1:9021245-9031319 GCF_000260255.1 Octodon degus | reverse complement strand
TATTATTATTTTTTTTTTCGGAACCAGGGTTTGAACTCAGACCTTTGTGTTTGCCAGAGAAGTGCTTATTCTACTGAGCCATCTCCCTGGCCCCTTTGATATGCATATTTCTATTTTTTAGTGGTAAGCATTCCATTGTTCAAACAGTATGTAAGGTGTTGGTCCATTCAGCCTCTTCTTTGTCCAGGTGAGGAAAGCTGGGTGCAGATAAGATGAGAAATAATAGGGCACTCAATAAGTTGGAGACAGAGTTTTCACAAGAACTGGGTATCCTGACTTCAGTCCATGGCTATTTCCACTGTGTTCAGCATTACTGGTTCGGGGAACTATAGCATTGTTTCCTAGTATCTGCTTTGGGAATACAGAAAGCATTAGTGTAATCCTGTGAAAGTACTTTCAGACATGATTTATTTGTACTAGGACTTGCACATCGAGGTGGGTGTGGGATTTTTTCTCTTGGATCATTTCATTCTGCTCCAGTAGTTCTGTAATAACAAGATGGACCTGCTAAAACCACTAGCCAGCCACATCACGATACTTGAACTTAAGAATGTGCTATTTGATTAATGAGACAATGTTTTCAGAGCCCTTTGAGCTGCTCAGAACAAAGGCAGTTGATAAATTCCAAGTGTGATTGTTATGGCACTATCTAAAGATAGATGTTTTACTAAATATTTCCATTTTGGGATTAATCTTCAGATGTCTGCAAACATTCATTTACATTTATAGGATGATGCTTTAAGATAAATCTGGGAAAACAACTGGCCATCATAGGATACACTTGACCCTACTGAGTATTTCTAGATAACGAAAATAGTTGAGAATGTTGCTACCATGGCAATACAATGAAACTTACAAAATTTTTAAACATACCTCTCAAAGAAAATATCTTTTATTTTGTTTTATATTTTTCATCTTTAATTGCTGTGAGGTTTTTTTTGAACCGGGGATTGAACTCAGGCCCTTGTGCTTGCCAGGGAAGCACCTATTCCACTGAGCCATCTCCCCAGCCCACTGTGAGTTGTTTTTTGACAGTATTAATTTTTATTTTCTCTTTTCAGGTAAGGGTCAATGTAATTAAGATCTGAATGGTTTTTGATCACTCATTAGAGAACTGTTAAGCATTCTTCATGCTTAACTATAATGTTAAGTTGTCTATAAAAACTTAACATTATAGATTTCCTCATTTTTAAGAAGAATGACTTTTTTAGGTCATGTTCACTTCTTGAAATCTCGTACCTTTAGTATTAAGGTCATCAAAGTGACAAGGGAAACAATGAATGAAAGAAAAAGAAGATTGTCCCATAAGTTAAAGAAATTCTCTTCTCCTGCCACTCATCAGAAGTGTCCTAGAGGTTGGGAATTCTACAGAAAGGATGTTCAGACCTGAAGTTGAAAATGGGGGAAGGAATGAGCATTTGCTAAGTTATTTTTAGATGTCAGGCTATGTCAACCCATTCTTTTCTTTTTAAACAGAGTACAAATTAAAATTAAAACAGAAAAAATTACAATTGATACAGAATTGCACTTAACAAAGTAATATGAATTTCATAGTATTTGACCCATTCTTCAATATTATGGCATTTTGTCCTTGTGACAATGCTGTAAAATTGGTAATATTGGAACACCTAGTTCTAACTATGTAACATGGTGAAGTAAATTGACTGAATGAGAATTCTTTTTCCTGTGCTGAGAATCAAACCCGTGCCAGGGCCAGACAGACTAAGTCAGAATATGAATGTGTGTGTGTGTGTGTGTGTGTGTGTGTGTGTTACTTGAGATTAAGCCCAGGGCCTCTTGTATCCTAGGCATGTACTTTACCACATCCTCAGTGCTTGCATCAGATTTTTTTGTGTGTATTTAGTACAGGGTCTACAGGGTTTCACTATGTAAACAGGACTCATAGTGATCCTCCTGTTTTCAGCCTACCAAGTGCTGGGATTACAGGGATGTACTGTGCCACCACGCCCAGTCTCCTTGAATCAGATTTTTAAAAGCAATTTTTTCTTCCTTTTTATGTGCTCCAAACTGATCAATTTTCTCTCTCTATTTTATTTATTTGTATTTTTGGTCCCAAGGATCGTACTCAAGACCTTGTGCACGCCAGGCAGGTGCTTAGGCCATTGAGCTATATCCCTAGCCCTCAGATTTATCACTTATCCACAAGAGACAAAATAGGCTCTTTGCAAGGGAGCTACATTTTCACTGTGGTGACATTTATATGTTCTAATTCCCAAACACAAATTTCCAGTCTGAGGGCAGGTAGAGAACTTCAGCAGCTGGAAGAAGCCAGAGGATAGACAGCGGAGAAGGAGGCAAAGGCTCAGAGTCTGAGATCTGAAGTTATAGCATCAACTTAGCCACTACTGGTGTGCACACGTGGTAAGAAATGTAACCTCCTTCAGTTTCAGTTTTATCACTGGAAAAAAAAAGCAGGGAAACAGTGACACTAATCTCATGGGGTGCTTGTGAGCTTCACTAATAGTGGCAGAAATGTGTTTAAGCCCAGAGCTTGGCACTCAGGGAACATTCTCTGTGGTTGCTTTCATCTGTAGAGCACTCTTTGTTCTTACATATCGCTGGACGGTTACATCAGAAGTGTGGATTAGTGACTGGCGGCCAGTGGCTTAGCCTACCCAAGACTGAATGTGCAGTGTGAAAAAGAAAAAAAAATGTGCAGTGTGGAAAGAAAACATTTGCACCCAGGGCTCCCTGATTCCCCTCCTGGGGAGCCCTGCAGTTCCTAGGGCTGAACTGAAAAGTTAGCTGTGAAAAATGGAAAAAGATGGAGGCCTTTTGAAGTTTGTGGATTAAGCTGATACATTTTTTCAATTATAATTTTCTCTGGTGAATATATATTAGACATTTGGTGACTGTTACCATACATTCATGATTTTTCTGTGCCAGGCTCTGTTACTAGCAGGCATAGGGGAAATGGCAGCGGTGGTGGCGGGGGTAGAACACAAGATGAAAATCCCTCACCTCATGGAACTTATACTCTAGTAAGGGACAGAGATGATAATTTGATAAATTAGTAAAACATTGTTTGTGATGAAAGCGAAGCAGAAAAGTAAAGGGAGCAAGAGGGAAAAAATAGGCAACATGAATCACTTTTGAAATATTTGGTGGTATGAAAGCCCAGGACCTCTAATACAAAGGTGATGTTTGACCTGAAGGAAGTACATGGCTACAGACAAAGACAGCAAGTACAAAGTCCCATTGAAAACACATGTTAGGAATGTTGTAGAAAATCAAAGGAGGGGCTGGGGAGATAGCTCAGTAGAATAAAAGCTTGCTTGGAAAGCGCAAGGGCCTGAGTTCAATCCCTGGCTCCTCAAATAAAAACAAAAGCAAAAACAAAAACAAAAGAAAGAATGAAAGAAAATCAAAAGAGTCCTTACTTATTGGCAAGGTGATTGAGTGAAGATGATCGAGTGGTAATGAAGTGAGACAGGGACAGAAACAAGGGAAAAGATGTATAGATGATACATTAGAAATTTTTTAAAAGTGAACAAGGAAGTAGCAAATGAACAGCAGATAAAACAAAGATTAATATATACTTTCATAGAAATGTTTGGGTACCAATATTATTATTATTGTTCTGATACAGAAATAAGTACACATATAAGGCCAAAAAATGTTTTTGCTCATAAAGATGGGTGCCATTATTTTTTGGTGTTCTACAAGGGTCCTCATGATTCAAGGTCTTCAGTCAGCTGTCCAGTTTGATAAGGAGCATAGCTACTAAATAACAAAGTTAGAATTACAATTAAGGCTCTGTGACTCATATGTTGGAGTTTTATGATCCATCTTCTTGCCTAAGATGCATCCTGTAACTCAGGATCAAAGCTAGAAGTAGCATAGGAGGTCATAGAATTCAAATTTCTGCTTGTAAAGATGGGAAAGTTGAGTCCCCGAGCTCAAAAGTGAGCTGCCAAACATTAGCCAGAAAACTCATGATGTGCTAGGGCTAGAGTTCAAGTCTTTGCTATTTATTGGAGATGTTGAACACCTGTGGCACATTTTCTAGCACATAGGTCTAAGACAGACTCTACATGCAGCTGTTGTATTAGAGGTACCTGCGGCAGAGATTTACCCTAGAACCTGTGATGAAGGACATCTGAAAACTAAGAGACAAAGCTGAGCTGATTTCATGGTATAGGCTACTAGAGACTCTGGGTTGATGGACTGTTGCAACCCTGTCAGGGCCTGATATTAAAAGTTTGTGACTTTCAGGGGATGGGGTGGAGAAAGACCTGGTAAATTTATGTCCCAAAGGCTTTTGCACATCTTGAGAAGGCTATGCATGAAGTTGGTATGTTTTCTTGTTGATTTTTTTCTTAGGTGTACTGCGGTTGTACCTGCAAAGTGTTTCCGGGAGAAAATACCATATAGTACGAAACATTCCTGCTGTGCGGCCCAAATGTGTTGCTTCTTCCTGCCGTCAGCCTATTGCAATGACATTTCCTATATGACAGCAAAGTTGGTCTAAGTTCGGAATGCTGAAATAAAGGAGGAGCTTCTGATGACCATCTGGGGAATTCTAATTGTAAAAGTATTGCATGCAGCACACAATCACTCAGTAGCAGAACTGGGAATGGCCTTGGAGTTCATCCAGTCCAATTTTCTCCTAGAAGAGATGGAAAAACTGGATCATAGAGAGTAAAAGTAATGTGTCAATGGTTAGCCAGCATGTCAGTGATATGCTAGAAGTCACATTTGTCCCACATTCAAGGAAATTTTTTCATCATCCAGCCTGCAGATCCACTATGAGGCATAAGACCTCATCAGAAATCATTATTATCATGTGCTTATGAGTAGGAACTTCTAAGCGATCAATCTAATCTCCTATAGAAAGAAATGTGACATGTATTTTCCCAAGCCTGGCTGAGGTAGACAGTGATTAGTTTCAGAGCTGAGATTATTTTGCCCATAGCTTGGAGATTTTGGAGAGGTACAATTGGAGCTTGCTTTGGGTGGCTGGGATTGGGGCCAACATGGGTCAGCCAGAGCATGCTGCCCTAGAGAAAGTGCCTTATGCTAGCAGCATGGCTTTCACCTGGTTTGCTTACTGGGCATTCTTCTACCTGTGAGTGCATATTTGTTGGTGCTCAGGTCCACCCATTCTAACCTCTTTCTCTTGCTCTCTCACAGAAGTTCAAGAAGCAGACTTCACCCAGCTTGCAAAACCCACATGTATAGTGACAGTGTTCGGAACCCACTGGTGAGGCAGCTTTGAGTCCCTAGACACGTGTTAGTGCTGGTGGCTCAGGGCCAAGTGAAATCCCAGGCTTCAGTCATGTGGCTACCCTCTGTAAAAGTTGGCTGTCTGAAAGAATGCAAGAAGAAAATCAGAAACGCCTGTACACATTTCCCTGTTGTAGTTGGTACAGAGCCGGAGTTCAATTCCACTCAAGTCCCAGTGATGTTAGGGAGTTCCTTTAATATTGCTTGGAAATGCAGACACCTGGTTTTGCCATTTGTAAACTCCTATGACTCATCAGCACACAGCACTCACTCCTGAGATGAGAGTGGATTTCCCAGCTGGGGGTTGCCCTTCTGTGTGTTGTTGGTTGGCTGCGTTTCCAGAAGGGAGTAAAGGGTGCATGGCTTAGCTGTTATCTTAGATATTAGGATAAAAAGTACAGAACAACACAGTGTTGTCTGTAGACACTGGAATGTAGTTATCTTGTTTCTGGGAAAATGTCAGATCCTGGTCATCCACTGAGATAAACAAGGAGCTGGGGATATGTGAGATATGTTTGAAGTATTCTTCAAAAAACACTTTTGCCAAGGCTGCAGACTAGCTACAGACAGACACTTTTCTGCTGCAACTTCTTTAAGAAAAGCAAGGGTACTGAAAAATGTGAGGAGTGGTTGAAGTGAGGAAGTGCTTGACATTGACAATGCTGTGTTATTTTCATAGCGCTGCAATATGTTCTGCTTGGACCAAAGGAAGCTGGGCTCTGATAATACAATTCTGGATTGCATGGAATGCTGCGGCTCAGAGGGGCAAGAGATAAAAGAGGAAGAAACAAAATGGTGCTAAGTTTCAGGACTTTTATTTTATATGAAAACATTTTCACACAAATATGGACTAGATGTGAGTCAAAGTAGAATATTATATTTCCATGCATTGAAATGGAAACATGCTCCCTTGGCTGTGCTTTCTATTATCTGAAGAATATCAAGTACTCCTCATCATAGCCTTTGTCTGGAAAGGCTGGCAAAATAATTCCAGAAAAGGTACGCTGGCAGTCAGTAGCTATCCAGCTGGAGGGAAGAAAAAGTGCACAAGATGAAGCTACCTGAGATGTGGCATCGCTGCCAGAATCCTGACCACGAGCCCTTGCTCTATGTCCAAGCATGTTTCTTCAATTACCGGTAAGAGTGAATAAGCTACAGGGCTGTAGATATAATGGCAGGCATAATTTATGCAGATTTGCCCAAGTTTATATAGCACTTTGTTATTCAACACAAAAGCAGCCACCATAGCAACCTTGAGATCACAAAATGCTTATGGTACCTCTGAGAGACCGATCATCCTCTTGCAAAGATGTTGAAGTGTGCAAATGTTCCACAGCCTCATGGTTCATCTTTGCCCTGTGTGAACTAGAGAGTTTGATGGCTGAGTGCTTTTTTCCTTTTGGTGTGATTTTAATGGTCCATTAATGCGCAGTCTGAGTTAAGGAACCTAGCTAGTAGGCGGATTTTTCTCCTCTCTTGGGATTTGTTTTTCATTTTTATTTCCTTAATGATTTGAAAATTTGTTTTCAAAGATTCCTCAGACAGGGCACAGTGGCGCTGGGCTGGGCCTTGCTTTCCTTGTTGCTGAAGTGCTGACCATCTGCAGTCTAAGAGAACAAGGCCTTTGAGCTGCTAGCTGGTAAGGAACATGATAATGAGCTCCAGCTGTTGAGTGCAGGCTCCACAGAACCCAGGGGAGCCCAAATGGAGAGAGACTGGTTGATTCCAGGAAGCCTGCATTTTGGTGCTCTTACCTCCTCTGTTCCGATATCCAAACTCAAGCTGGTCTCCTCCGTGTTTTGAAGACCAATGGGGACTTGCAGGCATTCTCCACAAGCAGGGCATTGCTGAGTCCTCAGCTTCTGGGTCTTGGATAGCACCTGTGAAAGGGCCCTGTGGTACAGTGCATGCATGTTAACTTGGATCGCTGTAGAACTAACACAAAGCCCCACTGTGTAAGGGTGTGCAGAATGTTTTGGTGCAAACACTCCCATGTTAGCCCATCTCCAAGCTGCCAAAAATGTAACAACTATTTCATAGTTCCCCAAAAATGTCACAAATGGCTCCAGCACATCATGGCCTAAGTTATGGCATTCTTTCTCCATGGCAGTCACACAGGTAGGTTGGTATCCTCTACTCCATTTTAAGGGAACAGGAAACAGGCCTGGAGGGCTTACGGCAGTGAATCTCAAACTTTCCTGCACATATGAATTTTCCAGGGGTCTTGTTAAATTGGGAACCTGTGATTCTGAATTTTTAACATGCTCCCATGTGATACATTTCCACAGTTAATTAAAAGTCCAGTCAACCTCCTGGAAAAGGAGAAGACTAAAAAGATGCTCTCTCACAACTGACAAATGATATTCTGCTTCTCTCCTCAAGCCACACCACTCTTTGATTTCCTAATCAATTCCACTCTTGGAATGTTCAGGGCCTCTTGTTTACCCTCACAGCAGCCAGTGGCAGAGGCTTAGAACACACAGTTGACTATCCTTTCAGGCAGAAGGGGAGCTAATTTTCTATCCAGTGTTCACAGGTTAGTTATATGACCAAAGTACAAGTTGTCTGCTTCAAAATTGCCTAAAGGTATTTTGCATGACCCAGTCCTTACTGCAGAAAGTGGCACCTGTCTCTTCTTGAGTTTGGCTGCCTTGTGTGACTTTGCAGTATTCTCTTAGGAGTTTGTATAAATTTCTTATTGCTCTTCTGTTTTGGACTTAGAAGAAAACCTGTTGTTGCATGTTGCAGAGGAGCTGAAAACTAATCCTATTCTGTTTGCCTAACAAGAATAAATTCAGGGGTTCAAATCAACAACACAAAAACAATTACAAATGAACCAGTGTAGCTCCTATTTTGTTTTTGGTACTGGGGATTGAACTCAGAACCTTGCACTTGCCAAGCAGACTCTTATGCCACTGAGCTATTGCCCCAGCCCTGTTGTTCCAGTTTTCATTCTACCTTATCATGTAGTAATGAAGAAACTTAGAAGGACGGGAGAGATGACTGGCTAGAGAAATCCAAGCACAGGGAACTATGTACTTAGGATGGTGTTGGGCTCAGAAGGTCATCGTATTCCTGATCTCAGAGAGCCTGTGGTCTCATCAGGAAATGCACACTCATGGAATCATTGGTAAAAGAGAATGTATAGTAGAAGGTCCACTTGTATAGTAGGACTTAGTCACATTTTTTACACAAAGTGCTATATAGTCTGGGTTACTGTCTAGACTGTGAGAGTGCAATTTCTAAGAGAATGTCTGTTCTTCATTCTTGTTTTAAGAGCTTTCATTCAATCAGGCAATCAAAAGATTTAAATGTATCCAAGATATTTTCTAGCTAATGGAATGCACCAGCAAGGGATTCTTTTCTTTTCCTTGGGAGATTGTCTTACAATGAAAACCATCTTTCTAGTGAAATAATTTTATCCTGATATTCAGCTTCAAACCATTTTTTTCTCCTTTTTGTTAAATTTTCTTTGCATGAGTTTGGATAAAGCAAGTGATTCATGATGATACATTTATTTGCTGCCAAAATGTATGTTGGGCATTGTAGAGACATAATCTTAACCATGCCGTTTGTCGTTCTTCTTTATCACCCTAATTCCAATCTGAGTTGTGCATGGGACTACCTTTCTATTTATTTTTATTATATTATTTTTTGTAATGGAACTTTAAATTTTTTTCTTTTTTATTTCTTCTTTTTATTTTATTTTTTTTCCTAACTTTATTGAGAAACAAACAGCAATGAGACAGTTTCAAACCAAATTGGTAGGACAGTTTCAATAATTAACACACAGCATGCATTCTTCCTAGTGGTTATTTGTTGTACAAGATGCAGACATGATATCCTATTTAGAAACAGTATTACAACAAATCCTTCTATTCATTAAGAGAATGTAACCATATACTTATCCTAACCATTTTGAATATACAGATACAAAATGAACATTCATCTGTATCCCCTTTTTTATTTAGTTTCATTATTTGAATATTATAGGTGTGTTAACTCAGCAAAATGTTCCAAAAGAGTCCAGTAGGCCATAGTAGTATTGGGTCTTCTGCTTCACTGGCAATGTCAGAAATTGTTGACCTGAGTGCCCTACAGCTAAAAATAACGGCAAGGCTTTACTTCTTATACTTTGTTTTTATATTTTTCTGCTGGATGGTTAAGAACAAGGTAAAGCAGGACCTATGCAGCAAGAGTTGTAGCTTTTGGGTCTGATAAGGTCAGTGAAATCCTCTCAGGAATTTTCCTGAAATCCTGTACTTCAGATTGTAGATCTTTTGTCTGTGTCAGCCATGTGGACGAGTCATGGGCATTGCTTGTCCAATGTGCTCTCTGTGAAAGCCTGAGAGAATGTTTTCTTTCCATGTGACTCTCCGTAGGCACGTTCTACATCATTGATCACTTTCCTCTTTGGCCCCATAATCACCTAGATCAGAAAATTTGGGACACAACTGAGTTTCATGACATTACAGTACAAGTTCTCAAATGTCCTGAGACTTAATTGACCTTGGAAGGCTAGGGCCAAAATGTTGGCTTTCCTTGAGACCCTCCTTTTTCTCTAATTTTGGTCTGCAAACTTAGGTTGTTAACCATCCAGAAGACAACCTTATTGTTATTACCATACAACCTAGGCTGTTAAGCTTAAGCTCACTATCTGTCTGAATATCAAATATCTTTGGCATAACCTGGAACAGGTATTTTTCAGCAAGTATTGATATGTTGAACTTTAAGTCCCTACAGAACATTTAAAAATTAGGGGCTGGTGAGATGGCTCAGTGGTCTAAAGCACCTGCTTAGAACAAGCTTAGCAAAGAACAGGGACCG
>NW_004524686.1:9009788-9016680 GCF_000260255.1 Octodon degus | reverse complement strand
ATGAAATTCTTTAGTTGTTCTTTGTCATAGAAGTATTTCACTTCTCCATCAAACTTGAAAAAGAGTTTTGCAGGGTATAGTAGTCTGATCAGGAATTTGTTTTCATAGAGGACTTGAAGTACTGTGCTCCATGCTCTTCTTGCTTTCATGGTTTGTGAAGAGAAGTCGGCCGTAATTCTGATGGGTTTTCCTTTGAATGTGATCTGCTTCTTTTCTCCAGTCACTTTCAGTATATTATTCTTGTGCTGAATTTCTGGGATCTTGACAATTATATGTCTCGGTGTGTTTTTCATTGGTTTAAGGTTACTTGGCATTCTGTATGCTTCGGTTATCTGAATGTCAGATTGTTTTCTCATATTTAGGGAGTTTTCTGCTATTACTTCTGCCCATATTTTTTCTAATGTCCTTTGCTTTGAATCCTTGTTTCTCATTGATGCCTATTAATCTCACATTATTCATCTTTACATCATCTCGCTGGTGATGGATTATTTTTTCCTGCATCCTAGTTGTTAAGAGGGCCTTTCTTACCTTGTCACTAGCTGCACCAGCATCTTCAAGATCTGAAACTCTGTCTTCACTTTCACTTAAATGGTTTTGCAAGCTTGTGATTGAGATTTTAAATCTCTGTATCTCTTTGACTCTGCTTTATGTGATCTATTTTTTTCCTGTATTGCTAATTCAAGGAATCCATCATTTTTCTAATCTCTATTTTGTTTTAATCAATGTCTTCTCTAGAAGCAGTTATTAATTCTTTAATGCAGTGTTTTTTTCAGATTGGGTTTCCTCTCTATATTTCTGTATTTGATTCTTTACTTCAGATGCTAGGAGTTCAGAGCATTTTTTTTTATTTCAGAAAAGAATTCTTCTCTGAGTGCCTCTATAACTTTCTGCTGTTGCTTATTCACAATTTTTTTAAAATTTTATTTATTTATTTATTTATTTATGTGTGTGTGTGTGTGTGTGTGTGTGTGGCCAGCTCAGCCTACCAGGTAGCGGGGCTGGCTGGCATGTGGTACTGGGAGATTGAACCGTGGTCCCTGTGCTTTGCTGCACTTTAGATCACTGAGCCATCTCACCAGCCCCACTTATTTACTATTGACACTATTAATTCATATATTTGAGCTGAGCTAGTGTCTTCTGCACTTGTTCTGGGAGGGCCTTTGGTTTCCTGCATATGTTTCTGCATTTGATTCTTTACTGAAGATGCTATTAACTCTGGGAATTCTTTTTTCATTTCCAATCTGAGTTCCTCTATACCTTTCTGCAGTTGTTTATTTCAGAAGCCATTGATTCATTGATTTCAGCTGGGTGATTCTCAATTTGTTATGTTTTAGTGTCCTCTGCACTTGTTATGGATGGCTTGGGGTCTGAGATTGCATTTTGCTCCTTCTCATTTTCATTTTGTGTAGCACTTTCTTCTGACCTTTATTGTAGAACTTTGTTGCATTTATAACTTTAACACCTACTGAAGTTCAGTTGCAAATCCACAAAGGTTGGATTTATCCATCTTGGCCTGGCTTGGATCTGGCTTCTCTGCTCTGCTCCTTCCTATTGCTGCCCTTGGGGGTGAACCTGATGTGCCCCTCTGGCAAGATGTTCTGCTCCTGGACTAGCTGGGTGGTTCTGTCCCTTACTCTCTCTGCAGGGATTGCAGCCACAGGGTTTCCCCTCATGCTTGTATCCCAGGCCTGAGCTGAGTCTGGAGGGGTCAAGTTGGAGTAGTGGGGAGAGAAAGCTCTCCCACACACTCACTGGGCCTGGGCTAGGACTGGTTCTGTGGGTCCCCAGAACGTGGCAGAAATTCTCACTGGGTGGCCAGGGTGGGGTGTGGTGCTGTGGAGTGGTAGGGGAGTCCCAAGGGGGTGGCAGAGGGTCTCACCCACGCTGCACCTGGGCTTGGACCAGCAGGTCCCACTGGCACAGTGTAGCGGGAAGCTCTCCCACACACTTACCTGGTCTGAGTTAGGACTGTATCTGGGTGACCCTAAAACGCGGCAGTAATTCTCACTTGGCGGGCGGGGTAGGGAGGGGTGTTGCGGAGTGTTGGGGGGGTGCCAAGGGGTGGAAGAGTACCTCCCTTTCTATTTATAGGCAAGAGAATGCACCGCTATGTATCTTAGCCTTTCTCTACTTACAGAAATAGTCCTCATCCTCTCAGGTTCAATTTGAAATGCTCCCATGTCTGGCAAGCCTTTCCCAATCCCCTCATTTAATTGGATATTATTATACTTTCCCTTGGGTTACATGCTCTTGGTCCCATTCTCATGGGCAGCGCTTATTCGATTCTGCGTTGCTTTAGAGGCAATTATCTTGATGTCATTTCTCCTTATATCTCTCCCAGCTAGACTACAGGATTTTAAGGATGAAAGGTTAATAATAATTATAGTTATTAATTATTGAATGCCTACTAAGTATTATTCCATAATCCCTGTTTACGAGAGATGCAATTGTACTAATGTATGATGTTATGGCTTCTTTCTAGGTGGCCCCCCAAAGCTTCATGCAATCGTAGGTGGCCTTTTTCAGAGATGGATAGATCTTTTGTGTGTGGTGTTGGGATTATTTCTTGGTGAACTGTTAGGATCAAGAGCACTAGGATTAAGGGTTTGAGTCTGACTGCCATAGCCTGTTTCTGCTCTGTGAGACCTATCTGCATGGGCACCCCTGCCTTGGAGCCAGCCAACTTTGGACTCAAACCTCTACAAACAGTGAGACAAGTAAATATGTCCTCCCTTAAGTTTGGGCGTCAGGTATTTTGTCTTAGCAATAAGGACAGTAACTAAGTTGCATGGTAATAAAGCTTTTGAAAAATTCACTCAAAACTTATGTAACAAATATTTAATATACAGTGCCAAGTGCACAGAAGGAGTGTAATGAATATTCAGTGGATAAAATGTATGTACATAATGTGTACAATGGACACATAGGCACCACTAGCTAAGAGGCAATTTTTAATGTATGCATGCAGGTACCAAGTATTCTATTATGAGGAACACAAAGATGGCTGAGACATCTATTTGAATTCATGGAGTTTGCATTCCAATAGGTGATACATTTGCATTTTGCACAAGTAGTTCATTTTCTTCCTTCCTTCCTTCTTCTCTTTCTTTCTTTCTTTCTTTCTTTCTTTCTTTCTTTCTTTCTTTCTTTCTTTCTTTCGTTCTTTCTTCTTTCTTTTGTCTCATTCCTCCCTCCCTCCTTCTTACCTGCCCCTTGTTTTATTCCTTTACAATGTTGGGAATCTAATCTAGGGCATCACTTATGCTGGGCAAGCTCTCTACTACTGAGTGCACCACTATCCCAGGAAAAGATATTTTAGTGTAGGGATAATGGGTGATTATAGTTATCCTGTAGGGATTCTTGCCATTAAACTTCATTATGAAGTATTGATTCTAGCCTTTGAGTCTTCTTGGGGGCTTCCCCTTCTTTTCATCTTTTTTTGAGCCATTTTCAGTTTGGGAGACATTTTCAAGAAGGTCAAGGAGGACTGCACCTTGAGGGTGTATAACTGTTGCAGTGCATCTTTTTACTTTTTAAAAGTTATACAAGCACCACATTAAAGCATTCTTATTGTAAAAAGCTTCTAGTAATACCTTGTCACCTTAAGACTTTATCTTGAACCTATTCACCAACAATTCATACACTGAGTGATTATACTATATTGTCAAGGTTTAAATTTTAAAAAATTACTGCAAAAGATACATTGTCATTAACACTTCTCAAAATGTTCTTCTTCAGTTTGAACACACTTATCCCATCATCTTGCCCCTTCATGAAGCAGTTCTGAAAGTTTTCCTTCTGGTCTTTTCAGGTTTGATCAAAAGTGTGAATGCTGCTGCTGAGTGCCATCCCATGGAAAGATAGGCTCACAAGGACATTACAGCGTGTTCATTTGCTTTATTCTCTGGATTTGGCACTGTGTGGCTTCTGGCTCTTCCTGAAGTGGAAAATAACTTTGTAGGCTAAAGGTTTTGAAATGATTCAGAACGTTAAGTCAACCACAGCAATGCAATTAAAGACACTCATAGAAGAGGCCTTAAATAACTGCCTCAGAAACTGTGCAATGGAATAAGTACATTCTAAGTAAGGGAGAGTATTTTTTTCTACCCTCATTTCTTGAATACACTTTTGTAAAAATTTACTGCTCATTTATGTATTAGCAACATTAATCTTTTATTTTCTTCTCCTTATAAAAATCCTGCCCAAGTAGCAGAGTATACTACACAGTTGTCCTTTCTATGAAGGGAATGTTTCCTTGTTAGCTCACAGTAAGCATCTAACTATAAACAATGTCTTTATACTTTTAGTATTCTTATGGAACAGATATATGATATTATGGATTAATTTGTTGCTTCTTTCTTTCTTTTTGCTGTTTCATTTTTAATCAGTCATAGGCTAGTTATTTTCTTATGTTTCTTGTTTATTAAAAGTAGAATGTTTGTATAGTGCTTTAGAGTTTACAAAACAGATTACATTGTTTTATTGAAGTCTTAATTATTAGGATATTAGTTATTAGAAATCTATGTGTAATAGCTGGGGAAACTAAATCAGAGTGTATATTACATGGATATTAAGGGACGGGATTGTAACTGCAATTTGTTGGGTTTTTTTTCCCATAATTTTATTGAGAAGTAAATAGCAATGAGATAGTTTTAAATCTGATTAGTAGGAGAGTTTCACTAATTAATACATTGCATATTATTGTCTTAGTGGTTATTCTTTATACAAGATGCAAGCATGATATCCTGTTTATAAACATTTTTACAACAAATCTTTCTATTTATTGAATTACAAGAATATAGCTGTATATCTACCCTATTTTGAATATACAGATACTAAATGGTTGTTCATTTGTATACCCTTTTTTTCTTTAGTTTTGTCATTTAAATATGATAGGTGTGAAAATTCAGCAAAATATTCCAAAATAGTCCAGTAGTCCATAATTAGTGGGTTTTCCATAAGAATGGCAATGTCAGAAGTTGTTGACTTGAGCCTTTTACAGCTCAGCATATTAATATGGCTTTACATTTTACACTTCGTTTTTATACTTTTCTGCTGGATGGTTAAGACCAAGATAAAGCAAGACCTATATCACAAGAAATGCATCTTTTGTATCTCACAAAGTCAGTCAAATCTCCAAAGAATTCACCCTGAAAGCCTGTACCACGGTTTGTAGATCCTTTGTCAGTGTCAACCATGTGGATGGGTTATGACCATTGCTTGACCAATGTGCTCTCTGTGAAACCCTGAGAGAATATTTTCTCTCGATGTGACTCTCCTTAGGCACACTCTACATCATCGATCATTTTCCTCTTTGGCTCTATAGTCTCCTTGATCAGAAAATTTGGAACACAACTGAGTTACATGATGTTACAGTACAGGTTCTTCTATGTCCTGAGTCTTAACTGACCTTGAAAGGCTAGGGCCAAAGTGTTGGCTATCCTTACAGCCCTCCTTTTTCTCTAACTTTTGGTCCCCAAACTTAGGTTTTTAACCCTCCAGAAGAGAAGCTTATTGCTATTACCCTACAACCTAGGCTGTTGAACTTAACCTCACTAGCTCTCTGAGTATCAAACATCTTAAGCATAACATGGAACAGGTATTTTCCATCAAGTATTGATACATTAAGCTTTAAATCCCTACAGAATATGAAGAAAAAAATTAAAAAGTTAAAATGTAATTAAGAAATAGGAATAAACAATTGCATATTGTTACACAAAAGTTTAGAAATCTAACCATATACAGCATTGTAGCAGGACAGTCCCGCAACACTTCTTTTCCTGTCTCCCACCTTCATTCACTGCCCCCTTCCTTCTTAAACAGTCATCTACATGAGAGACAGCATGGCAGCAACCGGTGTGTCATGACAAGCAGCACATATTCAGAAGACGAGAATGACAGGCACTCCAAGAATGAACCTACTACTACATATTGCCATCTTCAGTGCATTTGCTTAGTTCACAGGTGTCAGCATATATAGTTAGTCAGGGTGAGAATCATTCCAATTAACTGCTGGCTTCAAAAACCTTCTGAAGATTCTCAGGATCATTGCCTTACCCGTCTTGTACATATAAATGTATGGCCTTGCCCATATCATGTTTCCTAGCTTTTTTCCTTGCTCTTTCTTCATTATCTAATCCTCAAATTTTCACCTTCCTTTTAATTGTGTTATACCTTTCTATTTGTATTTCTTCTTTTGATTTCTTATACTAGGGACACTATATGATATTTACACATGTGTGTCTTGTTTATTTCACTTATGACTGTATCTTCAAGTGGCATCCACTTAAATATAATGGCTTCAAGTTTATCATTCTTTATAGCTGAGTAATACTCCATTGTATAAAAATACCACATCTTTTACATCCATTCCTCAGCTGACAGGCTTCAAGTGAGGGTATTTTTTTTTTACATTTTTTCCCATAAATTTGTTGAGAAACAAATAGCAATGAGATAGCTTCAAACCAAACTGGTAAGACATTTTCAATAATTAACACAATATATGCATTCTTCCTAGTGGTTAACTGCTGTACAAGATGCAGACATGATATCCTACTTACAAACACCATTAGAACAAATCCCTCTATTCATTAAGAGAATGTAACTGTATATCGATCCTAGCCATTTGAATACACAGATACAAAATGGACATTCATCTGTATCCCCTTTTTGTTGTTAAGTTCTGTTATTTGAATATTATAGATGTGTAAACTCAGCAAAATATTCTAAAAGAGTCCAGTAGCCCATAATAGTATTGGGTCTTCTGATTGACTGGCAATGTCAGAAATTGTTGACCTGAATCCCCTATAGCTCAACCTAACAGCATGGCTTTACTTCTTATATTTCTTTTCTATACTTTTCTACTGGATGGTTAAGACCAAGGTAAAGCAGG
>NW_004524686.1:9007088-9009543 GCF_000260255.1 Octodon degus | reverse complement strand
ATTTTTTAAAAAATTTAAAAATTAAAATATGTTTTAAAAATAGGCATAAAGAATTACATAATTCATATGTTTACATATAAGTCCAGAAATCTAACCATATACAATCTTGAAGCAAGACAGTCCCGCAACACTCCTTTTCCTGTCTTCTGTCTTCATTCACCAGCTCCTTCTTTTTGAAAAATCATCTACCTGAGAGACAGCACAGCAGCAACTGGCATTTCATGACAAGCAGCCCATATTCAGAAAACCAGAATGACAGGCACTCCAAGCATGAAACTACAATTACAAATTGCCATCTTCAGTGCAGTTGCTTAGTTCACAGTTGTCATTATATATAGTTAGTCAGGGTGAGAATCTTTCCAATTCATTGCTAGATTCAAAAATCTTTTGGAGATTCTCAGGATCATTGCTTTGCCCATCTTCTACATATAACTGTATGACTTGTCACTGTCATGTTTCCTAGCCATTCTCCTTTCCCTCTCTTATTATTAAGTCCTCGAGTTCTTGCTTTCCTTTTACTTGTATTATATCTTTCTATTTGTATTTCTTCTTTTGAGTTTTATGTTAAGCAAACTATATGATATTTACACATGTGTGTCTGGTTTATTTCACTTATGAGTATATGTTCAAGTGGCATCCACTTCAATATAAAGCCTTTGAGTTTATCATTCTTTATAGCTGAGTAATACTCCGTTGTATAAAAATACCACATCTTTTACATCCTTTCCTCAGGTGATGGGCATCTTGGTTCTTTCCAAGATTTGGCTATCACAAATTGTACTGCTATAAACATAGGAACACATATATCCCTATGATATGATGTTTTTAGATCCTCCGGGAAAATTCCCAGTAGAGAAATAGCTCGTTTAAATAGGATTTCCAGTCCAATTTTCCTAAGGAGTCTCCACACTGATTTCCATAACGGTTGCACCAGTCTACATTCCCACCAGCAGTGGAGAAGGGTTCCTTTTTCCCCATAGTATCTCCAACATTTGTTGTTGGTTGATTTCTTTATGATAGCCATTCTTTCTGAGGTGAGATGATATCTCACTGTTGTTTTAATTTGCATTTTGTGGATGGCTAGTGATGTGGAGCATTTTTTCATATATTTATTCACTTCTTTAATTTCTTCCTCTGAGAAGTGTGTGTTCATCTGAGATGCCCATTTCTGGACTGGGTCTTTAAATTTTGGGGCCTTAGTGTTTCTTATTTCATAATAAATTCTAGAGCAGATCTTTGTCTCAGTACTTATTTGTCATGATTTTCTTCAAATTTGTTGCTTGTCTTTTCACTTTGTTGGTAAGTTCTTTTGATGTGCAAAATCTTCTCAGTAAGAGCAGGTCCCAGTTGTGAATTCTTTCTAATGTTTCTCGGGTGATTTGACTTTTGTTCCTGAACTCTTGGCCTATCCCTATGTCTTCAGGAGTTCCTCCTACTTTCCCTTTCAGGGAAGTTAGTGTCTCTGCTTTAATGTTTAGATCTTTAATCCATTTTGACTTTAGTTTAGTGCATGGTGATAGACCTGGGTCAAGTTTGCGCTTTTGGCATGTAGAGAGCCAGTTTTTCCAGTACCATTTGTTGAAAAGGCTATCATTCTTCCAGTGAGTATGTTTGGCCCCTTTGTCAAAGATAAGTTAGCTGAGTGTGTTTGTAGGGTTTTCAGCATCTTCTATTCTATTCCATTGATCCTCAGGTCTATTTTGTGGCCAGTACCATGGTGGTTTTATAACAGTAGCCTTGTAGTGCTATTTCAAGTCAGAAATTGTAATGCCTCCTACCTTGTCCTTATTGCCCAGGATTGCCTTTGCCATTCTAGGTCATTTCTGGTTCCAAATAAGTTTTAGGAATGATTTCTCTAGCTCTGTAAGATATGTTGGTGGTACTTTGATAGGGATTGCATTAAATCTGTACAGCAATTTTGGGAATATGGCCATCTTCACAATATTGGTCCTATCCAGGAGAATGGAATATCTATCCATTTTCTGAAATCCTCCACGATCTTTTTTTTAAGAGTACTGTAATTTTCCTTGGAAAGGTCTTTGACTTCTTTAATTAGATGTATTATAAAGTATTTCATTTTCCTCGGTGCTATTGTAAAAGGTATTGTTTCTATAATTTCCCTCTCGTTGTGTTTGTTGTCTGTGTAGAGGAATGCTATTGACTTTTGGGTATTGACTTTATAACCTGCTATGCTACTGAATTTCTGTATTAGTTCTAGTAGCTTCTTGGTGGAATTTTTTTGAGTCTTCCAAGTAAAGTATCATGTCATCTGCAAATAATGGTAATTTAAATTCTTCTTTACATATTCTTATTCCTTTTATTTCTTTCCCTTGTCTAATGGCTGTAGCTAATAATTCAGGAACTATATTGAATAGGAGTGGTGATAGAGGACATCCTTGTCTTGTACCCGATCTAAGAGTAAAAGATTTCAGTTTTTCCCCATTTAGGATTATGT
>NW_004524686.1:8989319-8998653 GCF_000260255.1 Octodon degus | reverse complement strand
CCCATAATCTCCTTGATCAGAAAATTTGGGACACTACTGAGTTACATGACATTACAGTACAAGTTCTCATATGTCCTGAGTCTTAATTGACCTTAGAAAGCTACGGCCAAAGTGAGGGTATTTTGATTGTGATTTATGGCACTGTGACTTTTATTGTAATAGATTTAAAAAAAACTAAACACATACCATATTTTCCATCACGCAACATAGTTATAGATAATACGCTATGTTCTAGAGAATTTTCTCTGCATTTATTAAATCATATACATATATAGTACAATTTATGAATATGAAGTTTATAATTTTCTATTCATTCTCCAGTGAATACTTTTTCTCATCTAATCATGTATTGTGGATATTTTTCTTTGATGTTACATTCCTTTCCCTTTAAGAAAAGTTAATTCATCCAATTTATTTTTTAAGCAATATTGATACAAACTTTTATTCTCAGTGAACTAAGAGAAAGTAGCTGTATATCTATCCTAACTCTCTTTTGTATGCATATATATTTTTATTTTCCTTTCCCCCTTTTTTTCACATCAAAACTGTCTTTTATTTATACTTTTGTGAAGTTAGGCTGCTTAGCAACTGATAGTAAACCTTAACCAGACAGAATGTTCATCTCAGGAGTGAGGTAGCTTATTTGCTGTAGGCACTGAATCAAGTCCCACCTACATATACTTAATCCATTTCCTTGCTTCTTGGCTCTCAACATATGCCCCTGTTGCATAACATTCCATTCTGTGGATGAAATATAGTTTGAGAAGCTATCATTTCTATAGTGGTAAATATTTAGCATGTTTCAATTTGTTTACTCTGGCAAACAATGTTACAGTGAACAACAGGAAACAGTCGTACATGTGTCTGTACTGGTTGACACATTGTATCAACTCGAGAAGTTTAAAAGTTTAATTAACTCACCAGAGAGCTAGGATTCTTAGTTTCTACACATCCTCATCCTCCGCAAGGGGAGGGCATGAACATTGTGTGAGTTCTACACCTCCAGCCCTGGGTAGCTTGTTTATAATATAAGGAAGGGGTAGAGGCTGGCTAGAAGCCCTTCCCTTTGCTTCTTTGCTGTTTTCTGCTGCCATGAACTGCTGCTCTGCCATGTGCCATTCTACCTGGGAGCCAGGAGAGTAAAGACTAGACCCTCTACAAATAGTGAGCTAAATAAAACTTTCCTGTCTTAATTTTGTCTATAGTTCTCTATGGTAACTAAGGGATCTGGATGTTCAATAGTTGCCTGACACACACACACACACACATATATATATATATATATATATATATATATATGAAGGATATTGTCATATGTCCTGGACAAAGGGTGTAGCTCAGTGGTACAGTGATTTGTATGAGATGCTGGGATAGCTCTCCAATACTGCAATATATATGCATATATGCAGATATATTTATTCCCTCCAATGTTTCCGAATAAGGTTAAGTCACCACCAGTAGTACATAAGTATCCCTTATATTTATTTATACTAATATTTGGTTCTATAAACCACCTGGAATTTATTTTTGCATATGGTATGAGACAGCTATTTAAATTTTTTTATGTTGTTTATAAATTTTTGTCTTCTTGAGTGAATAGCTAAGTATCTCTACAATGTTTTCAGAAAATTCCATTTTCTCACACTTATTTTATATGCTGCTTTCATTGCATAGTAAAATTTTCATGCATGTGTGGATGTACTTTTTGACTCTTTTATGGAGAATGCTTTTTTTTTTTTTCAAACCAAATTGGTAGGACAGTTTCAATAATTAACACATTGCATACATTCTTCCTAGTGATTAATTGCTATACAAGATATTGACATGATATCCTATTTACAAACATTATTACAACAAATCTCTCTGTTGATTAAGAGAATGTAACTATATATCTATCCTAGCCACTTTGAATACACAGATACAAAATGGACATTCATCTGTATCCCCTGTTTTTGTTAAGTTCTGTTATTTGAATATTATAGGTATGTTAACTCAGCAAAATATTCTAAAAGAGTCCAGTAGTCCATAATAGTATTGGGTCTTCCGCTTCACTGGCAATGTCAGAAATTGTTGACCTGAGTCCCCTACAGCTCAACATAAAAGCATGGCTTTATTTCTTATACATCGTTTTTATACTTTTCTGCTGGATGGTTAAGACCAAGGTAAAGCAGGACCTATGCAACGAGTTGTAGCTTTTGGGTCTGATAAGGTCAGTGAAATACCCTCAGGATTTATCCTGAGATCCTGTACCTCAGATTGTAGATCTTTTGTCAGTGTCAGCCATGTAGATGAGTCACAGCCATTGCTTGGCCAATGTGTGAGAATGCTTTGTGAAAATGCCCAACACTTTAGCCATTGTATAGAGTTGATCCTTTAATATATGTTATGTTTTAAGGTCAATTTTTTTTTTTTTTTTTGTGAAACTGGGGATTGAACTCAGCACTTTGAGCTTGCCTGGGAAGTGCTTATTCTACTGAGCCATCTTCCTGGCTCCTTAAGGTCAATTCTTAATGACATTCACTAAAGTTTTCTTTTATAAGTAAGTAATGTACTTGTAACAATTTTATATTTCTGATGCTACCTCTTCAGGCAATAACTTCAGAATTACTTTGTTCTACTAAGAGAATAATTGTCTGCATCTTGTACAGCAATTAACCACTAAGAAGAATATATGCAGTGTGTTATTTGTTGAAACTGTACTTCCGATTTGATTTGAAACTGTCTCATTGCTATCTGTTTATCAATAAAATTTTGAAAAAAAAACAATAATTATGACAAAAGAAAATAGTATAAAGATAAAATATTGGTACATTAACCAGATTTGTATTTCTTCCTTTTATATTAGAGGATATATTTGGGCAAATTTTTAAATTTCTGAACATATTGGATCATCTTTTTCTTTGTTTAATTGTCGGAATCAAATGGACAACCTCATTCTTGATAAGGAAGCACTGTGCTGCTGAGCTATGTGCCTAGCCATACTGGATTTTTATTCTGTCTTGTCCTTAAGGGTTCAAGACTGGGACAAAACTTATAGCGTTGTGACAGAGCACATGCTTAGTATGAATTTCATCCACCCACCGTGAAGGACCCAAAACTGCCTTTTGTGAATCTCATCTTTGAAATACATAGTATCCTACAAATAAGCTTCAGTAGAGTTCCTTTTAGAGATAAACTTAGAGAACAAAGTCTTCAAAATGAAATGCAATCATAAAAAAGAAACAAATATTCAGAACACTATTTTATAAACACAGGATTTCACAATAAACTTATATTTAAAAACTTGTGAGGTTAATGGAAGTAACCCTCTCCAAAATAATTCTCTATCTATGGAGTAGAGCAGTGATGTTTCACAACCTGAAGTGTCTGTGGCTTTCAAGAGGGAGTAAACACTCATGGTATACCTTCTTCTCTCTCTCTCTCTCTCTCTCTCTCTCTCTCTCTCTCTCTCTCTCTCTCCCCCTCATGGTATATTTTCTTAGAAAACCAATGCATTATGTAAATACCCCTTGTGGAGAATGACTAGCATTATCCAGGAAAAGACAATAGTGTGTATAATATTCAGTGTTTTTTTTTGTTGGATGAGGCACAGCTGACAACTTGATGTCATGTTTCCTGTATAAGAGACTTTAGAACATTTTTGTGTACAACCCCTAGGCCCAGACTGTGGGCTGCAGGCAATTCTGGACACCTAATAATGTGGCTTCCCAAAACTGGAATTTTTCTTATTATTTGTGTGACTTTTAGTAATAATTGTTGAGATTTAATTGAGTAGTGCTCAAACATGGACTATATAGGTGACGTAGAATGCTGGGTAAGAGCCCCTCTTGATTGTGAGGAGGATCCAACATGGATAGCACTGTGCCATGGAGAGCACCTACCCTTTTAGTTGGATGTTACACTGTAGCCTGCTCTTGAAGTTAAAAATAAAGGGCACTCTTTTGAATGAAATGATTAGAGAAGTCATCCAAAAGCTGCTGTGTGCCTTTTGGGATAATAGGTAAGTTACTTTCAGAGAGTATGAAGGAAATTGAGGGGCAGGAAGTAGAAAACTCTGCATGAGAAAAGAGTTGTTACCATTCTCGACAGCTGTTGAGGAAAGTGAATGCCTGTTGCATTTCAGGGCTGCCTACAAGCTCAAGGCTTTTCTTTGTGGAATTGTAAACCAAGGAAATCCATTGGAGGGGTTTTCCCTGATGATTGAGAATTGATATGCATGCTTATAATGTAAGTCATGAAATTTTAGGTTCTAAAAGGTCCCACAAACCAAGAGGAACAGTGATTTTCATGATGAAACCCTTTAGTAAAGAGATATTCATGTGAGAAGACAGGACAAATATTACCCACCTATTACTTTGAATGAAAGAATTCTGCTGCTCATTAGGAGACCAGAATTCATTTCATTCCTTGGGGAACCTCCCTTGAATCTACAAAGAGAGAGGGACTCTCTGTACTGGTTCTTGGCCATTCTCTTATAGAAAAGACTTGGTGCAAAAATATTTCCCAATACATTTTAAAGATTTGCTTATTTATTTATTTATTTATTTATTTTGACTTTGGGGATTGAACTCAGGACCTCATGTTTGCCAGGCTGGCACTGCACCGCTGAGCAAAATCCCAAGCCCCCTGAAGTTGTTCTGTTTATTGCTGTTTTCATTGTGTTGTTTTGGAGGAAGAGCATGTGAAGGAATCAAAGTGGCTATGAGAACAGGCAAGAGCAGGTGTCATCGCTTCTTCCACTTCCGCAGTCATCTACAATTGTTGGGTGATGTCTCTATTAAATTTGAGAAGTAACCAACGTCTTTGCTTGTAAGTGAGACACAAATACCTGTGACAACAAGCAAACTAATAAGCAGCTCTACTTGCAACAGAGCTCACCATGAAGACTTGTGTTTCCTTATGTATTTCAATAGGGCAAATACAGTAAAGTGACCAAATAGACCCACAGTTAAATCAAGGAATTTGTTAGGATTAGGAATGATGCTGAGAAGAATCCTGTCTTTCTGTTCCTTTCTTTTTCACTCTGCTTTCTTGCCCTAGATGCTTCTTTCCTCCTTGGCATAAGGCAGGTAAAAGATGTTTGTACAGAAAAAAACCATCAGGATCTTGACATTTATGATGATAAGAAGAAACCCTTCAATCAGTGATACTAACGCTGTAAGTACCCAACCACTCTGTCATTAAATGGAGACGATTTTTTTTGTGGCAGGGAGTCAGGAGGCTGGCCATACATTATTTAAGCAACAAAGAAGACAAAGAGTCCCCGTTTTCCACTGAGTTATCTTTCTTATCATCTGCCCTTTCCCCCAGGTTCTCCAAACATAGACAGAGTTGCTATTTCCAAATTGTAAGCTCTCTTGAGCTTTGCTTGAAATGAATTTCCCTATAATAGCAAGAATGAAAATTGTAATACTGCTAATAAATAGGAACAATTTCCATGTGCTGTGTGACAAGTGGCATGTCAGAAGCTTTTTATGGCATTTTATTCATTCCTCACATCATCCTTCGGAAGTTACTTATTTCCATTTTACAGCTTGGGAATGTGAAATTCAGAGAGGTAAATTATCTGGTTTTTGCTTTTTTCCATTAGTTGGGATTGAACCCAGGACCTTATACCTGCCAGGCAAGCACTCTACACCGAGCTATATCCCCAGACATCAGACAGGTAAATTGTCTGAACTGAATTCATTCAGCTAGGAAATCAGAATCTACTTTTGAGTCTGTGCTGAATCTAGATGTTATTTTGTTTTTATTATTTATTTGTCTTTGCAGTGCTTGGGGGAACAAACTGAGGGCCTTGTACTTGCTGGGCAAGGGTGCTTACACTGAGCTGCACCCCCTCCCCAGATATGATCTTCTTCACCACTATACCAGTTGCTGCTGCATAATCTCCATGGGTTGCATGTGCATGTGTGCACATGTGTGTGCATGAGTGTGGCTTTCTCTGCATATGTGTGTGTCAGCAAGATGAAAAGGAAATTGTTTTCTCTGACTTTGTATCAATATCAAATGAGACAGAAACTAAAACAGCATCAGGGTATAAGACACAAAATGAATATTAGATGCTTGAAATCTTGGGAGGAGAGATGAGAACTGACTGTCTTGCTTGCTGCCTAACTGTTGAAAACAACATACAAGATGGGCTTCCCCAGAAGAACCTTGAGCCCTGGAGAGTGAACTCTTGCACCTCCTTGATGAGCATGTGCTTCCACTTATGCCCTCCTTGGTCTTACTCTGCTGCTTCCCCTAGCCATTCCCCTTTGAGATCAGCTTGTTTGTTATATATCACTGTTTGCTTCTATTTCCCTAAATCCCCATCTTCCTTGGTTTCTCATGAGATTTTGATTTCTATGACTACCAACTCTTATGTTGTTCTATGTAGAAATAAACCTGCAAGGTGTGAAAGTAGGTTGCTCTAAGTATTTCACTTGTAGAAGGAGAGTGATATGAAGTCAAAACTGCCCTGGGAATGGTTTTAAAACTTTGATAAGACATAGGAGTATAGCTCAGCAGCGGAGTTCTTGTCTACTTAGCATGTGTGTGGTCACTAGCACTGCAAAACATAGAAAGTTTTATGAAGACAAACCATGAAAGATAAAAAGATAGGGAGAAAACAATTTTTCACTGAATCAGCTGTGGTAGCCAGAACTTTAAGATGGTTCCCCAAATTCTTGCCCCTGATACTCTGTGTAGTTGGCTGCCCTTTAAAGTGGATAAGACTTGTCAATAGGAGGGGTTTTCGTTCTTGTGAGTAGGTCATTTTCTATGGCAAAGGTGAATGAATTTTAAGTATGCAATAAAGATCTTTGATCAGTTGGCTTTGCATTAATCAAAAGGAAGAATATTCAAGGGCCTGACCTGATCAGACAAGGGCTTTAAGAAAGGCATATAACTTACCTTTCCTGAAGGGAGAGATCTGAAATCAGAAAGTTGCCTCCCTTCTGTTTGCACAAGCAAACTGTCATCTTGTGAAAAGGGCCACATGGCTGGGAACTGTGGGCAACTTCAAGGAGTGGAGAACTGAGTTCTACAATGACAAGAAACTTAATTTCCTATAATCAATGAGCTTAGAAGAGGGTCCTGAAGCCACAAATGGGATCACAGTCTCAGTGACATGTTGACTTCAAACTTGTGAGACCCTAAAAAAGAATCATACCTTCACTCTTGGCCTATGAAAAATATGATAGTACATGAGTATTATATTGAGATGCTCAAATTTGTAATTGTTTTTTGTATTTTAGAGAAGGGTCTACAGGGTGTTCAGGGTCTCACTACTAGATCAGACTCATATTGGTCCGCCTGTTTACAGCAGCACAAGAGCTGTGTTTACAGGCAGGCCCCAACACGCCTAGTCTCAATTGCTATCTCAGCGTGTCCCAGGGATAAGGCCAGCTATTTGGCTGGCCCATAAATTTATAATTTGTTATGAAGCAATAAACAGAAAAAAAACCCACTAACTTTACTTTTCTTCTTCATGCATTATTATGTGCTCACTGCCATGTAGGGGAGAGTTTCATATGTCCAGGTGGATAATTACACAATCCATGACATTACATAGAGGTGTGAGTCTTACCCTTTTTAATGAGTAGTTTGGTGGATGCAGAGTAAGATCAATGAAATCTTAATGATTAATCACCTTGTTGAAATGATATCCCAGGGAAATTAGTAATATATGGTGTAAAGCTGTGTGCTTTAAATCCAGGACTAAGGATGTTTCTGGACTGTACTACTTTTGTATTCCATCCTATTTGCCAGCTCCCTATCCATTTTAAAATCCAATTTAAAAACATGATTCCAACTTTTAAGTATTCATGCTGTTTGACATTATTCCTGCCCCCTAACACGCTCACCATTCTTTTGCCTCAACCTTGGACTCATCTCTACCTCTTCCCTGGCTCTCCCAAAGATGAGCATTTTCCTTTCAGTTGCCTGTCTATTATTTCACAGTCAATCTCATGCCTAGGGCATTTGTCACTACCTCTCCTATAGTTGTAAACTTTATTTTTCTGCAAAGATATTCTTCAAGTATTATAAGGAAAGATTTGTGTATGCCACACTCCAATAAAATGCTTTAGACCGTCAGTCCTGGGTTTACAGTTGTTGATTGAAGAATATACATGAATCTGCATTTGCTCAAGTTTCTGTCCTCCTGTTTTTCCCCAGATTTCATTTTTGTGACTACCATCCTGTTCACTTTCCCATGTAGAAAAAAAGCTCTTCAAGGTGTCTAATCAAGTCTTTCTGGAGAATTTCACCTAGTTAAATGAAGCCCTCTTGCCAAAGAAGCCAATAAAGACAACTCTGTGTGTTTATGAGATTGTCTTTTGATTCATGCACCAAAGATAGCAGACAGTCTTACTCTGATATGATGAGACTTTTAAAAAAATAAGATACCATGGAAATGGTATGATGTCTCTGTGTTTGTGATCATGTAATTCTTTTTTAAAGTTAATTGATTAGAGAAACTTGGGGGGGGGAAGCCCCAAGTGTGCAAGATGTGTGGATTTCCAGAAGTCTTTTTTTTCTTTCATTTTTTTTAGTGCTTCAAGATGAGCAAGGAAATGAAAGTGTCAGAGCACAGTAGCTGGGTTGCTATGGAGTACAGAACAAAATAAGACATCTATGCATTGAAAGAGAGGGTGTCATCCAGAAAGACAATGGAATTCATCCCATTAATGGAAATATGTAATTAACAAGCTGCTGGATGTCAGTCTGTCACGAGAGCCCTAGTCTGGGCTCTTGCCTCCTATGGAGTGGCAGTCTTATCACTGTCTTCTGGGCCTCAGTGGGGGTGGTACAGATACAAGTGTAGAGAGGAAATCGGGTTCTGCACTCTCATGGAATCTTAGATGCTTGAGACCAAGTCATATGAATAAGTAGATAAGAATGACATTTTTTCTCTTGGAATACAGTCTTTTAAAATTTCAAAGAATATTTGTTTGTTGGTCCTATTAAACAGAGCAGTAACCACAGATCTGGGATTTATGATCTGCCAGTATACCTTATTGCTAGTCATTTTTCAGTTACATAACATGCAAAATAATATTGCCTCCAAGACTTGCACAGCTTTTTATAGTATATGTATTACTTCAAAACTTTATTTTAATTTTAATTCTCAAAACAACACTAGGAAGTTGTTATAATATGCAAAGCAAGTATTGTGATCCCATTCTTAATGAGGAAATTGAGATGCAAGGTCCTGCTTTACCTTGGTCTTAACCATCCAGTAGAAAAGTATGAAGATGAAATATAGGAAATAAAGCCATGTTGTTATGTTGAGCTGTGGGGGACTCAGGTCAATAATTTCTGACATTGCCAGTTAAACAGAAGACCC
>NW_004524686.1:8944123-8989154 GCF_000260255.1 Octodon degus | reverse complement strand
GTTTGTAAGTAGGATCACAAGTCTGCATCTTGTACAGCAATTAACCACTAGGAAGAATGTATGCAGTGTATTATTTGTTGAAACTGTACTTTTGATTTGATTTGAAACTGTCTCATTGCTATATGTTTATCAATAAAACTTTGAAAAGAAAAAAAAAGAAATTGAGATGCAGAGAAAGTTAAACAGCTTGGATAGAATTCATCATAGCTACCAAAATGGAAGTGAGCTGGACTTTAAATGATCTTAATGAAGAATCCTTGTAATGTATGTTATACGCAGAAACACACATACTTGTGTGCATGGCACATGCACGCCTCTTTGGTTAATTGTTTGGCAATCTGGCTATATTTTCTCAGGGGTAGATGAATGCTGATAATGTCTGGTATAGTATTGCCTGTGATACAGGGGGACACAGTGCCCACTGTTTTCTACTGTGTGGTGCTTCTAACAATCCCTTTAATGACCTGATGGCATATAAACTTTTGGGCTTTGGAGAAGACATTGTAGGATGGGGTGGAATGGAATTTGGGCATACATAGCTGTCATCATGGACACATGTCTTATTGTTCCCTAGCTTGAGATACCCAGGTTGGCTATGGCCTCAGGTCCAGATCAGAGCTCCTCTGTGTACTTATCTACTGCGTGAATCAGTTTAGTACTGTTCTTGATACTGCTGTAGATGCCTGGTAGAAGACACAAGGTACATCACTTCATTTTCCCTTCCTTCTCTACCACACAGACACCTGTTTTCCAGATGTCCCACTATGGTCCAGATATTGAGCTAATAGTTGTGGATAAACTTTTAAGTAAGTAAACATCAGTTTCTTGTAGAAACAAAAGCAGGGTGAGAAATAATGGTCCAGTGGATGGGTTGTGCACTTCCTACTTTGCAATGTAAGTATTCTTAACAGTTGAGTGGTGTTAAAATGAGCCCCCAAGATGAGAGGAGGACACATTTCTTTGAAGGCTTATGTTTTGCCTTAGAAGGTCATGCAAAAATCTGCATTCCACCCCATAAAATATGTACTTTTTTCTTTTTATTTTCAGGATCTACAAATAATTTTATTGAAATCAAACAAATAACAACAGTCTTTCTATGCTGGGAAGCACCATCCCCAAGCCATTTTCCATGCTAGAACCACAGAGCTTACACAATAAGGAATTAAAAGAAAAAAGAGTTGTTTCTGTATAGAAATCAGACTCTGCCCCAACATCATCATGGACTAGACTATTTACAAATCTTCACATTTTTAAGTACAGTATTCCTTTTGTTTTTACTCTCCTTTCTGTTCCTATCAAGGAACCCTAGTACTTTCCCTTGACTGATCCAGCAGGGGTAAGGATACTGTAGTGGAAGAGTGGCAGGCTCCTTATAGCACTGCTGACACTAGCCCTGGTACATTGTTCTTTATTACAGGGCAGTATAGACCCTCCAAACTGGGGGTGAGGGGTGGCTGGTACAAAGGCAAGGGGGGTTAGAATAGGTGGCTTGCGGCAACTCCCCATTGGCATGGGCATCCACAGCCTGTCCTGACCCTGGCCTGTACCCTCTTAGCTGAGGAAAGGGCAATAGCTAGTTGCACAGAGGAGGAATTAGCCAAGCCCTGGGAAAGGGAGAAGCTACCCATACCAGTCCCCATTCCTATTAGCAGCCAGAAAACTGTACATCTGAACATGAGAACAAATGCCAAGTAAGTGGGAAGAATCAGGCTGGTGTTATCCCCAGCCTCTGTCCAATGCAGGAGGAATTGAGGTAGCAAATGGCTGAAATGCTCTGACTGTGAGATAAAGGAAGTGAGGGAAAAGAAGTTCCTGCTTCTGTAGAGCTCCTAAAGCCCAGGGGCTGGAAGAAGGCAGACTTAGCTTGTAAAGTGCTGTACCTTCTAGTAAGGCTGGGCCCTAGGCAAGCTTGGAAGAAAGCGGGGCAGACAGGGAACCAAGAGCCACAGGTTCCTGACTGACACATGCCCTGCCACACTTCTTGCAGGTGTGGCTAGAGAAGCTGTGCTGGTAACTCTGCCATTAGCCTCTGCCAGCCACCAACAATTTCTTGTCCATAAACCAATATACAATTTACACTGAGGGGCTATCGTGCTCACAGCTGAAGGTTCTGGGCCAACAGTTTGTTCAGGGTTGTAGCCTCAGCATGGGCTCCTCAATGGAAGCCACACCTTGAGCCTATAATTTTCTCACTGGGTCAAGAGTGCTTGTGTCTGTCCACCTACCAGGTTCACACCTCATAGAAGATCCCAGGGAAATCCACATCAATGCGGGGCGGATCCAACTTCACAATGCCCTGAGGAATCAGATTCTTATATACCCGCCTCAGCTTGGCCCACTTCTGCCTATTCTTGGTGACGATTGTCTCCTTGTAGAATTTGTGAGCCAGATCTCCATCCTCATCATAGAACGTGGAGCCATGGGGAGTGAACACGAAGGGGGGCACTCCTCGGCCTCGAGGCCTTACCAAAGCTTGCTCAGCACCCTTGGTCTCTGGAACACGCCCCCCTCCCCATTGCTGAGGCAAAAGGCCAAAAGCCTCGAGCTTTGGAGTCATTGGAGCTCATGTCAGGGTCATTGACGCATGGTGACCCAGGGGATGCTGTGCTGTCACAGTGTAGAATGTACCACCATGCCTGGGCCCTGTACTTTTGTCATAGTCATTTCATCTTGGTCAGTATTATATAGAAGAGCTGATGTGGAAGATGATTTCAAGTCCCTTGCAGTACATTGCTTGGGACCCATATACCCCAGTTTAAATTTCTTGGAAACTGACAACCCAGACAAATTTTAGATGTCATCTTATGTTTCCTTGCATGAGGCCTCAGTTCCATTGCAGTACTATCTCTCTTTAATAAATTTCTATACCCTTTCCCCACTTCCATTATAAACAGTAAGCTTAATTAATTATCTTGGTTATAAATAAAAATATTGCCATTTTCAGTGCTAGGGATGGAACTCCCATTTGCACAAATATTTTGGGTAAGTATTTACCACTGAGCTATAAACCCTAGTCGGCAAATATTGATATTTAATTGAGTATTTAGTATATACCTAGAAGTTTTCTTAGTGTTTTGCACATAAATATCATTTAATCTTAAAATTCATCTTGTGACATTGCACTACAGTGATGTATGTCCACCCATGTTTATAACAGCACAATTTGTAATAGCTAGATCTTGGAAACAACCCAAATGCTATCAACCGAGGAATAGATAAAAGAGATGTGATCTTTTTATACAATAGAGGACTACTCAACCATAAAGAAGGATAAATTGGAGACTTAAATAGGTAAATGGAGGTAACTCGAGATGATATTCATAAGTGAAATAAATCAGTCTTGCATGTGTAAACATCATATTGTCTCTCTACTGTGAGAAGTTGAAAAAGTAAATAAGATCTTTAATGTACAATATATATGGTAAAATGGCAAGAAACTTTAAAAGGAAAGATAAATTGGGACAGGGGAGTATAGAAAAGAAGGAAGAGAAAAGCAATATCTATATCCATATCTATCTATATATCTATATGACAGTTAAGATAATTATACTACTAATTTCTCTTCATTGAAAAGAAAAGTTTGTGCTAATGTTGTTTGGGTGATTAAATACCAATATCTTGTACTCTTAGTAACCAATTTAAAGACAACATATGCAACGTATGAACCATCGTTACCCTCCTATTATCTTCTTTTGAATTTAAAAAAAAATTTTCTCTTTGAAGAATAAAAAGAATATTATGCATTAAAAAATCTAGCTTGTGAGACATCACTGAAATTTCCATTTTGCAGATGGAGAAATTGAGACTCAGACCTTAAGTACACTTTAGAATTAATTCGGGCATTTACAGTTTTTCAAACTCACTAGACACTGAATACTATGTTAACAGGCTGCTGGGATTACATAGTACCCTTTCCGCTCCATAGAAGTACTTGTGTAGGATATTTGCAGAAACAGTAAATTGACTATTCTTTAAGGTTTTCTTTAGCTCTGACATTCTGTGATTTCATTGATCCTGTTTGCATTTAACAGGGTTGATTTTTCCTTCTACCTCTTGCTTAGCTCAAAAAAAAATTCTCCTTTGTCCATGCTCAGGAGATTGACTTTTTTTTGTTGTTTTTTGTTTTTGTATTTTAGGGAAGGGTCTACAGAGTGTTCAGAGTCTCATTACTAGATTGGATTTATAGTGATCCACCTGTTTACAGCCTCCCAAGAGCTGGAATTACAGGCACACCACATGCCACCACACCCAGTTTCAATTGCCTTCTTAGCGCGCCCTGGGGGTGGGGCCAGCACAGCAGCCCAGGGGATTGAACACCCAGCCCCTGCACCTGGTTGCAGGAGCTTTAATTTGTTGAGCTATTTGGCTGGCCCTAGACTGTTGAATAGAGAAGAGATCATCATAGCAAGTACTTGTGACCATTTAGATGTTATTCTAAAATACTTATCATCACTGTAAATTTAAAGGTATCACAACAGCTCCTAGTACAACAATGAATATCATACTAACATCACTGAAATAGATATACCCCCAAATGATGCTTGGTAAGCTCATAATGATTCCGTTCTCAAAGGACTTGCAATTCATCTCTTTACTGCTGCTTGATTGCCTGCCACATCCTGCAGGTTGGGGTAGATTCCTCTTTGGTCTCATGTAATGCATGATATCCACAACACTTAGGCAGCCCTCATCATGCCAATCAAGAATGCAAATAGAGAGCTAGCCAGCTCACTGCAAGATATGAATTTTCTGCTTGTTTAGAAAGATGTAAATATAGGAATTGTATGGATTTGCTGTGTAATGGCTTAAAAGTAATTAGGATTTTCATTCAAATTAAGCCAGAAAAGGTTATTTCAATATTTCACAGTACATTTCATTTAACCAGGTTTTTTTTTAAATTGCTAAGCAACTCACTGAAGAATATGCAAAATTTTTAAATGAGAAAAATTAGGAATTTGGCATCACTTCTGTCGAGAAACTTTCTGAATATAAGGCTATTGTACTTGGATATTATTCTGACTTTTAATAACCTGTGCTGTGCATTCTACAGAATGCTCTTGGGCACGTGTTCTTGTCATTAATGCTGAGCTGGTGTCTATTCCAGTCTTAGATGATCACTTGCCGTGGACTTGGGAGGCAATGGTAGTAACAGAATCTAAGGCAAGTCTAATATAAAAAATCTTTCCCTTTCGTGGATGGGAAGACACAACAGTCTTTCAGGGCCAGTAATGTAGATGTGAGTTCTCAATGAAGCAGGTATGGAAGTTTTTTTTTTTTTTTTTTTTTTTATAACAGTCCCTCAGGATCAGTTTGTTTCTGTAGCACTCATTTATCTCAGTAACAGAATGTTTAATAACTACATTGATAAGCTCCTGGGTCATAGCCATGTGTTTGTGAATTGAATTATTTCCTTAAGGAGTGAAGTGTGGCTTGCCAAGTTATTTGTTTCTTGCCTTCAAAATCTTCCCTTTCACATTCTTAGCTTATCTTTTGACTTTATTGTGATTAGAGACAAATTTTTGGTAGTTATTTTTGTATTCAGAGAATTTTCATATTAAACCTATGCAACTTTTTCTCTGGCTTGGACCAAATTTATTGATTGGGTGATTTTAAAAAAATGTATACCACTGAGGTTTACAACAAGAAATTAAAAACTGCATTGCAGTTCTTGATGATGACATCTCTGTTTCTTAATGGCTTGCTGTACCTTTATCTGAGTTACATCAGATCCCCTCTCCCACAGACACACTTCTGTGCCAAGGTATATGGACACAGAACTGGATGCTTCCACTTGCCAGTGCTGCTGAGTACCTTCATGCACTGACCAAGCTGTGCAGCGCTGTGCCATGCTGTGAGCTCCCTAACAACCATCAGGCAAGAGTCTTGTTGAGTCCTCCATTATCAGTGCTTTCTCTGTTGCTACAATGAAATACTTGAGGCTGGGTAATTTGTAAAGAGAATGAGTTTGTTTAACTCAATTTTGCAGATCCAAAAACATGCATGTTGGGAAGGGCACCCTTGGTTGCAGCACAGCATACAGAGAAATGAAAAGGAGCCAAGTGGGTTGGATGACTTTGCTTTATATCTACTCACTCCTGAAAACTAAACTGTATCCATACAAAGGACAACAATGTTAACTTCTTCCAAGGATGACACTCCTGTGATCTAATTACCTTCTCCTCAGCATATCCTAGCAGCACTGGGGTGCACACTCAAATTATATGAAAATCAGAGCACTTTCATTAGAAGTTTCACTTTGAATAGAGTTTTAGAAATAAATCACAAGGGCAAATAATGGCTGAACATGGTGCACTGCTGCAATCTCAGCTATTCAGGAGGCAGAAGCAGATGGATCACAAGTTCAATACCAGCATGGGAGCCTTAGCAAAACCTTGCCTTCAAGTAAATAAAAAAGGACTGCAAATGTAGCTCAATAGCAAACACCTTCATGTTTGAGTCCCAGTACCTGAAAAAAAAGAAGAAGCAAAAAAGGGACTCCTTTCTGCTTTGTTGGGACTGAGCACTGACTACTTCAACTTTGTCATAAAATCTTCTCTACTAAGCCTTATACATTGTAAATAACACTCTGATCTAAAGATTGAGTCCATGATTAATTTTTGCTGGGAGATGATACAAATAGCTGTATTCTCCTTCTCTAGCCCTTAGAGTAGCAGTTTAGGAAACTTAAAAATCAGCCCCCTGTATATGAGCTAGCAATTTGAAAATAAACTTCATTTATTCATTGAATTAAAACGTACATTTTAAAGAAGAGGTAACCATGAAATATGTCAAAATTCTGAAATTATTTTCTGTTGTAGTTACAAAAGTTTTTGTCCTGTGTAAATCTGTGGCATGAAGAACAATTAATTCAAGTCAGGTTTTCCTACATCAAACGTTTAGCAGTGGAATCATCTGTATTCTCAGTTTACAAAGGAGGAAACTCAAATCTAGTAAGGAAAAGTGACACAGGAGACTAGAGCCTAAACATTCTGATTCCCTAGGAATTAAAAATCTTAGGTTCACAACTAGTTCAACATGTTGTTTCAAAGGTGCTAATAACAGAGTGGAGCTGGGGGCAGATTTAGGGCGCTATCCTATTCTTTGATGTGCACAAAGAATAGTCAGTCTTAGAAAAGCATTAAGCAAGCAGCTCCACCTTTCACTTCCAATCGGAAAGCCACCCATGAGCCAACCCTTTGTAGTCATTCTAGAGCTATTCTAGCTTCACATTTCCTGCACTGTTTCCTCTTAAAGTCCTCCCTGTTTACTCCAGCTCTGTCACTTACCAGTGTGGTAATCCCTAGGGATTCCAAACCTTGTCCCTCTTGACCTATGAGGCCAGATAACTCCTTGCCGTAGAGGCTGTCCTGTACATTTTAAGATATTTGGCAGTATGCCTGCTCCTCCCTGCTAGCTATCAGTACCATATCTGTCCTATCCCAGTCATCTTAGAATGGCCATTAGAAGACCGCCACGAGTGTGGTTGGGCACCCGCTGGTTTTGTCTCATTCTCTTGGGTCCATTCCAGTTAGAAGTGGGTTTGGGTGGAGGTGTATTCATGTGTGTGCTCCAACATGCATGGTATAGTTTAAGGTTGTGTGAGTCTCTGTTGCTTTTAGCCAAAATGTTCTTCACAAACACACAGAAAATGCAAAAAATAAATATTGATGTTCAGGTAGATAACAGCAGCCCAGGGAAGAAGATCCTTTATGCAATTGCTAAAGGCTTCACGGTGGTTTGCTTCTAAGCTTTCCAGATGCTAAATGACAGGAGGGAAACCTAACTGGATCAATTAATCACATTATCTCAAAGATGTAAGCAACTTCATTTTTGCAAGAGAAGACCAGCTTTTTAGATACAGGGACCTCTGAGAAAGTTGTTCTTTGAATACTTACAAGGAGGATAATTTCTTGGCACTAATTCAATGCAATTTTCTCTTTCTTGTGCTTCAATATAGGCTGATGGCTTAATGCCAGCAAACATTCCAGTAAAAGCTATTCCAAATATTGGCATCCGAAGGTAAAATTCAGAATATGCTTCCTAAGCACCTGTCTGCAACACCTTTAACAGACACCCTGGGTGTTTACTGGCAATTGGTGTGTTGAAGGTATTGAGGAGTAATTTCCTGTCACTTCACTTTTTTTTGTGGGGGGCCTCTCAGGATGCCTTCAGGACAGGCCTGCTTTGGCTTGAGGATGAGGGGATCGAACCACAGCATCCTGAGCCTTACTGCTTTGTTTCAACAGGCACTTCAACACCTGAGCAATAGTCAGGCCCCTTGTCACTTCAATTTTAAGGAAAGGTAATGGTGTGATGAGTGCTTTAGACCCTGCCAGGGCACAGATCTCCCCCCTCCTCATGTGCCTCAGGCTGTCGCATGGATTCTTGGGTATCTGAGTTTATATAAAGAGAGATTTATGGTTGTGCAAGAAGTCTCAAAGGCCAGCTGCAGGCTCTACTACTACCTAGAGGTGTGATTTGGGGGTAAATCTTTTAACCGTGTTCAGCCTCAGTTTTTCATCTTTAAAGTGGGGAGAATAGTAGTACTTACTTCAGAATATTGTTGTAAAGTTCAAGGAAAAAATAGCTACACAAGTCCTGGTTTTTATTTTAAGCCCTAAATATTTGAACAATGCATTTGAGTAAGTATAACTATAGTGTGCAGTTTTTTAAATATTAAATTCCGATTTGGCCTTATGTGCCCTAGTATGAGAGATTTAAGAAGATAACAGATATTTTTTTGAATGTAAAATTTATAAAGATATTTCTCTTTTAATGGCTATCATAAAGAAATAACCCAACAACAAATGTTGGAGAGGTTGTGAGGAGAAAGGAACCCTTCTCCACTGCTGGTGGGAATGGAGACTGGTGCAACCATTATGGAAATCAGTATGGAGACTCCTTAGAAAAGTTGGACTGGAAATCCCCTTTAAACCAGCTATTCCTCTACTGGGAATTTTCCTGGAGGATTTGAAAACATCATATCATAGGGATATATGTGTTCCTATGTTTATAGCAGCACAATTTGTGATAGCCAAATCTTGGAAACAACCAAGATGCCCATCACCTGAGGAATGGTTGAAGAAGATGTGTTATTTTTACACAATGGAGTATTACTCATCTATAAAGAATGATAAACTCGAAGCTATTGTATTGAAATGGGTGCCACTTGAACATATATTCATGAGTGAAATAAACCAGACACACATATGTAAATATTGTATAGTTTCCCTAGTATAAGAACTCAAAAGAAGAAATAAAAATAGAAAGGTATAATAGCAGGAAAAGGAAAGCAGGACCTCAAGGACTAACTAATCAAGAGAGAGAAAGGAGAAGAGCTAGGAAACATGACAATGTCACGCCATACACTTATATGTAGAAGATGGGCAAGGCAATGATCCTGAGAATCCCCAGAAAATTTTTGAATCTAGCAGTTAATTGAAATGATTCTCAACCTGACTAACTATATATACTGATACATGTGAAATAAGCAACGACACTGAAGATGGTAATCTGTAATAGTAGTTTCATGCTTGGAGTGGCTGTCATTCTGGTCTTCTGAATATGGGCTGCTTGTCATGAAATGTCAGTTGCTGCTGTGCTGTCTCTTGGGTAGATGATTGTTCAAAAAGAAGGGGGTAGTGAATGAAAGCAAGAGACAGGAAAAGGAGTATTGTTGGACTGTCCTGCTTTAAGGTTGTATATGGTTAGATTTTTGGACTTATCTGTAAACATAACAAGTATATAATTCTTCATGCCTATTTTTAAAAATATATTCTAACTTTCAAATGTTTTTTCACCATATTCTGTAGGGACTTAAAGTTCAACATATCCATACTTGACGAAAAATACCTGTTCCATGTTATGCCTAAGATGTTTGATATTCAGACAGGTAGTGAGGTTAAGCTTAACAGCCTAGGTTGTATGGTAAGACCAATAAGCTTGGGTTCTGGATGGTTAACAACCTAAGTTTGCAGACCAAAATTAGAGAAAAAGGAGGGCCTCAAGGAAAGCCAACATTTTGGCCCTAGCCTTCCAAAGTCAATTAAGACTCAGGACATATGAGAACTTGTACTGTAACATCACGTAACTCGGTAGAGTACCAAATTTTCTGATCAAGGAGATTATGGGGCCAAAGAGGAAAGTGATCGATGATGTAGAGTGTGCCTAAGGAGAGTCACATGGAGAGAAAACATTCTCTCAGGCTTTCACAGAGAGCACATTGGCCAAGCAATGGCCGTGACTCATCCACATGGCTGCACTGATGAAGGTTCTACAATCTGAGGTACAGGATCTCAAGATAAATCCTGAGGGGATTTAATTGACCTTATCAGTTCCAAAAGCTACAACCTTTGTTGCATAGGTCCTGCTTTTCCTCGGTCTTAACCATCCAGCAGAAAGGTATAAAAACGAAATATATGAAGTAAAGCCATGGTGTTAAGTTGAGCTGTAGGGGACTCAGCTCAACATTTTCTGACATTTCCAGTGAAGCAGAAGACCCAATTCTATTATGGACTACTGGAGTCTTTTAGAATATTTTGCTGAGTTTACACAACTATAATATTCAAATAACGGAACTTAACAAAAAAGGGGATACAAATGATTGTCTATTTTGTATCTGTGTATTCAAAGTGGTTAGGATAGATATATAGTTACATTCTCTTAATGAATAGAGGGATTTGTTCTAATGGTGTTTTTAAATAGGATATCATGTCCACATCTTTTACAGCATTTACCCACTAGGAAGAATGTATGCAATGTGTTAATTATTGAAACTGTCCTACCAATTTGGTTTGAAACTCTCTCATTGCTATTTGTTTCTCAATAAAATTACGGAAAAAAGAGATATTTGTCTTTGGACTATTCTAATTTTTAATGGAAAGAATTTAGGAACAGCCCCCCCAAAAAAAGACAAAATAAAATGGGCAAGTGAAATCAATGGCCACAGCAGAAGGACGGAAGCACTAGCATGTGTCTTGCACACATACGGACTCTATACGAAGAACGTAGACCTGTACTACAAGCATGCAGTGATAAAAACAAATTCCAGTAACCACTGAAACTGAAATTAAAAGTTGTCAAAGAATGAAATGTTAAAATAAAGCCACTTACCCTGTAAGAAGTTAAAATAGGGAAAAATCTTGCAAACATAGTCATAGGCCACAACTTTCAGAACAAAACCCTAGTCATACAAGACATAGTACTGAGGGCTGGGGAGATAGCTCAGTAGAATAAGTGCTTGCCTGGCAAGCGCGAGGTCCCGAGTTCAATTTCCAGTACTGAGAAAAAAACTCCAAAGAAATAGCACTGAAAATCCACAAATGGGAACATACCAAATTGAAACACTCCTGCACAGCAAAAGAAACAGCCAATGGAACACAAAGAAAACTTACAGAAAAATTATTACAGAAATAATTGTTGCCTGTTCACTAATTTTATATACATATATATTTTTCCGTGTTTCAAAATCTCTGAGGCCCAGAAGACTTTACAGCATTGGGACCTTGTAGTCACCAGTGGATAGTTGTCATTGTCTGCGCATGTGCAAATGTGGTCTCTGCTACATGTGTTACATCAGTTATCAACACTTTTTGACAAAAGCCTCCAGTCCTAAGAGAAGTAAATACATTGGTATTGAAGGCCTATAAAACAAATATTTTATAACCATAACATTTAAATGAAAGCCATGCCCCAAAAGATCTTAATGGAGAGATCTACCATGCTTTAGACTGCAAAAACTTAAGGGTTTTTTTTTAGAGATGCCAGATTTAACTTATAAATACAATATAATAACAAACATTATTATACAGGATGTTTTATGTAACTTGGCAAGGTACTTTTATATTCAGCTTAAGAAATAAAATACATAAGAAATCTTTTAAAAAGTACACATAAAAGAACAATGATAAATTTGTTCTCTCACATATTGAAATATCCTGAGGCTGGGGTTAGCTCAGTGATAGAGGTCTAACCTGGCATGCATGAGGCCTGGATTTGACACAAAGCAATTAAAAACAAGTGAAATGCTCTACAAAGCTAAAATAGTCTCTAGTAAGTTCTTGCAGTACTGGGAATCAAAGCTAGGGCCTTAGCACTTAATTGAGCACCATTCCAAGCCATTTTTTATATTAAATTTTTTTTAAAATTTTGAGGCAAATTCTCAGTTGTTAAGTTGCCTAGGCTGGCTTGAACATGTGATCCTCCTGCTCCCCCCTCTCAGTAGACTCTAGGAATTAAAATGGACAAATAGATCAATGAGAAAAAATAGAGAGGTAGGGCATTTAATAGATGAAAAGGGTGGCATTTCAAATTATAAAAGAAACAATGAGAGCATTATGTTGCAGTTCAGCAATTGATCATGTTAGGAAAAATAAAATCCGTATTCTACTTGATGCCATATAAAATGAATTCCAGATGGGTTAAACAATTACTTCTTTTCCCTGTCCATCAACTTGGTGAAATTTTTACTTTTCCTGCAAACTTATAAGTAATATACCCTATTTGGAGGGCAATTTCTCACTCACTATCAAAATATAAAAGATGTATATTTTTCTCCAAGCGGAAGTATACATGCAAAAACAAATGAACAAATATTTTTTGCTGTATAGTTACAAAAAGTTATTACCAAAATGCTCAGCAATTTTTAAATAATAATGTGTCTGTATAATACAATAGTTGAAATAAATGACGGGGGTCTATTTATAGTGACCTGGAAAGGTCTCCAGCTTCTACTATTAATGGAGCTAAAAGAAGCAAAACAATTTTTCTAGTATGATCTTGGTAACATACCCAAACAAATATACACATAAGGAAAGGGTTGTAAACATTCACACCCAGCTGATGACAATGATTACTTTACAAGGAGGGTGGAGTGGGGTATGGAATTAAGAGACATGTTCGAATATTTTACTTGCTGTTCCTGTGAATGACTTGACTCATTCCCAATGGGAATGTATTCCTATATTACTTGTGTGATTTTTAGACATAATAAAAATTTTAAATACTAAATAAAACTGGGTAATGAAAAGACATAGGGCAGGGTACTGCTGTTTCTCATTATAAGCCTTTGAATAATATTTGACTTTTAAAACTATGCGCATACTTTAATTTGATGAAAAAAGGCAATGGTTTTAAAAGCACATTTAAAATATATATTTTTACTTATGGCCTCAGAGCAATAAGTAGCTGAGTTGGCCTTCAAAACCACGATTGTATTAATAACCTTTAACGTACAGAAGGAAAGAGGTTTAATCTAATAATGCATTATAATTCAGTGCTACTTTAGCTTTTACCTATATTAACAGAAGGAAGATGATTATGGTTCTATAGCAATCTATATAATAATCCATAAATATTAACCTATTTTAAAAGCTTATATTCTTATCTACAGAATGATTTGGAATGCGTTCTTCTTTAGTCCTGTATATTTGGCCCTAAAACTGAAGAAATTAGGGTGAGCTTGGTGTAATCTGCAGCAGTTAATTTTCAACAACGATTCTTTAACATGATTTGTTAGCAGCTGTCTATTTTAAACACACTGTCTGTTAATTTATATTTCACATTGAGTCCATCGGATTTAGATCAGAGTGAGACATGACTATCTGTTTTGGTTGTGAATTTTTATGTATTTCTAAATACAGGAGCACTCTTGTTTCTGCATATCTTTATTTACAAATCAGCATGTGTTCTTGAGAATTCCTGGACATGGGATCACATGGTTTTGACTTTCTGTTTTAATTTTACAATTTTAGGTTCTATAGTATTTGCAAATAGTGACAAATTGTCGTCTTCTGTCTGAAATTGTTATTCGTCGATGTTTGCAGTGCATAATGATGCCATGCCTGTGTGGAGCTGGCGCATGTACGTGACACATCTCAGTTGCTTTGCTTCATCCTCTTTCCTTCTCTCATCACCCCTCTGCCACCTCTTGATTTCCTTCCCATTTGAAAAAAGATCTATTTCTCTATTTCTCATTATATATCTTATATTTTGCATTTTCTTTATAATCTAGGTTTTTCATATAAAAGAAGCTATTCCATATTTAAGCTTGTGTCTGATTTATTTCACTTGTCCTTCTTGTCTCAAGGTATACCCATTTTCCTACAAATGACTCAAGTTTATCATTCTTTATGGCACAGTGGTATTCTACTATGTGTAAACAATACATTATTATCAATTCATCTATTGATAGACATATAGACTGCTTCCAGTGTTTAGCTATTATGAATTGTGCTGCTATAAATACAGGTATTGGGTCACTGTCATATTATGAGTTTAACTTTTTGGGGAGATACCTAGAAGGATAATACAGTGGTACCTTGGTTTATAGATGCAATTCTTTCCATTATTCTGGTTGGGATCATGGAATGAATTCTTCAAATAAAATTGTGGAAAGAATTAAGTGCATGAACTGAGGTGCCACAGTAGCTGGGTCATATGGGACTTCTAGTTTTAGTTATTTTGCATAATCTCCATGTTTATTGCAAGTGGTTATGGTGGTTTATATTCCATCCAATAATGTAAAAGGGTTTCTTCCCTGCTCACAGCCATGCCAGAATTTGTGACTATTTGACCTCTTGATGATGGCTGTCCTTTCTGGAGCAAGATGGAGTCTCAGTGTTGTTTTAATTTGCATTTCTCGAAGGGCCAGAGATGTGGTGCACTTCTTCAAGTATTCATTGGCCATTTGCACTCCTTCCTAAAAAATACAAAAAAAAAGAATTACTGAACTATGTTAATTTACAAGAATTATCTATTTTTTGCAGGTTTGGTTGGCCTCCTCTGTAAAGTTATATGGGTCACGAGGTTTTATTAAGAGCAAATAAAGTAGCTTTTCAGTATTCTCTATGATTTGGGAGCCATTTTAGTGTGAGTCAATTTTAATAACTAATGTATTTCTTAGGCAATTACCTACTTCACTTAGGTTCTCAAATTTGTTTATATGAGCTATACATAATGTTTTTAAAAACATTTTTGCATATTATTAGCCGTTCAAGGAGACACTAACCCAGCCCAGCTTGGAGGCATATGAGCCTGCAGAATTTAGTGAGATGGTTCCCCATTTCTCGATGAGCTTCAACCTCATCTAGAAAATGGTTCCCCAGGAAATCACAGAGATATGCATCTGTCTTAGCAGAGTCCAAGGTGTGAATATCCAGAAGGTCTTGGTTCAGCTTCTTCTCCAGGATCAGGGCAGCTTCCATGCTGTCTGGGGTTTTACTCCACTCAGCCTCAAAAGTTTTCTGCAAGTGTTAAAGGAGAGGCAGCTATGGCACATCTTCAAGCTCCAAATAGTAGCCCAGACTGAGGTAGAGATAGGAGGCCCACACGTGCAAGTTGACCTGGTGTTCGATGGTTGATGACCACTTCCTCCAAAGTGGAACAATTATGACCATGTTCGAGGTCATGGTTGGTCAGCAATAAGGTGCTACCCACAGAAGAGTAGTGTTCGCCAGTCTTGGAAGCTGCAGGTAGGTGAGGAGGTGGTGCTGAAGTCAGTGATGGCTGCAGATGGATGATGAACTAGAGGGAATTCCTGGGGTCTGCTCAATTCAAAACCCATTGAAACAAGGGACAGACCGGCTGGACCTCAGGACGTGCTGCTGTGGTGATTAATTCATTGCACTGGGTATAAACAAAAGCAATAATCAAATGCTGCCATTCATAGTATTTCCTGGTGTCATTGGGTAATTAGTTCTTTCCACTTTTGGAGGGTTACTTTTTTAAGTTGAAACTTTCCTTTTGCTAAAAATACATGTGTATGGTTAAAAAAAATCAAATAGTATAGAATAAAAAAGTAAAATACATAAAGTTCATAATTAGAAAGAAATGTTTTCCTTTCCAATCTCTTTCTATCCATCTCTGCTCTCCTCCACACCAAAGTCCTGCTTACCAGTGGCAGCAACTTTAAACATTTTAAATCTTTTTTCCAGAATTTAATGCCATATTTTGCAGTGTTGTGCTTAAACTTCTATTTCTCATTTATTTGTTGTCTTTGAAAAAATGAGGCCTGGCCAAATAGCTCCACAGATTAAAGTGCCTGCAAACAGTCGCAGGGGCCTGGGTTTCCATCCCCAGGCCTGCCCCTCTGGTCCTGCCCCTGGGGGTTGCAGAGAGGTCACTTGAAACTGGGCGTGCTGGTGCACACCTGTAATTCCAGCTCCTGGGAGGCTGTAAACAGGAAGAAGACTACGAGTCCAATCTAGTAGTGAGACCCTGAACATCCTGTAGACCCTGTCCTAAAATACAAAAGAAAAAAACAAAAGAGGCAAACTGTATTAATTCTTTAGTATGGATTATGAAGATTTAGCTTTCTTGTATTCCTCCCCTTGCAAAAATGTACTTTCAGACTTTATAGTTTTTAGTTAGAATATCATTCAACGTTTTCCTTATGATGATCTATTGTTACTATTCATGGGTGAGACATGACAGCGAGGCACATTTCTTCTTTTAGTCAAAAATTTAGTGTCCTCTTAAAGGCCTTTGTGTTAAAGGCTCAGACTCCAGCTCATTGCTATTGAGAGCTGATGGAAAATTTAAGGCTTAAAAGCTATACTTCATCCAGTCATAGGCTGAAACCTCCAGAAGTATGAGCCAAAATAAACCTTCTCCATTTATAATTAGATTGGATCAGTATTTGTTATGATGGTGGAAGACTGGCCTATATATTATGTACTAATTCTTCTCAGACTCCACTAAAACTATAAAATCTCTCTTAATGAACCTGAACACTTCAGGTAATTTGTGCATTCCAAACCATTCTTTATCTTGAAGAAATTGCTTTTTTGAGCCTTTCTTCCTCTTGTTCTGATATTAACTAATTTGTCCTTAATCTGTGGTTATAACATGGTTTTGATATACAGAAAGAGAGAAAGAGGGACAGAGAGGAAAATGCTGGAGGAAGGGGGAAGATACAATTGATAAGTCAACAATCACAAGACTCAAATGTGTTTCTCATAAAATGAAAATTCTAAGAGATAAAATACATAAGACTATAAAGGATTCAAATAAAACAAACAAATTAAATATCATGGATAAATATAAATAGAAATAATTTTGTACTAAAAATGTAGTACACAACTTATTTTTTAAACACATGGAAAGGTTGAAGGTATTGAACACGAGGCAAGCCACAAAGGGTCTGCAAAGATCCACATGTTCAGTTACATTCTGCACCTCAAATGTGATGGAATAATAACATAGTAATGGTAGCATAGCAGAAAGTGTTTCTATTTACTCAGAATCTACAAAAAGTCTATCTAAATAAATCTCAAGGTAAAGAGGGAATCAACATGCTTCAGCAAACTAGAAAGAATGATTATACACAGAAGATACAAAACATAAGTGAAGAGGTGAGTAAAGGAAAATTAAATGTAATTATTCATAAATGAGAAATATTTTATAATAAATTTACTGAGCGTTAGAAAAGTTCAGAGAAAAACAGGCCAAAAGGATGGCTCCGTGGTAGCATGTACAAAGGCTGTGGGTGATACCGCCAGCATGCTCCCTCCCTACACCAATCAGAAAGAAGAATCCATAGTGAAGGAGCTAGAAATTATTATAAAAGCAGAAATTACAAGGGGCCGGGGAGATGGCTCAGTGGAATAAGTGCTTCCCTGGCAAGTGCAAGGCCCTGAGTTCAATCCCTGGTTCTGTAAAAAAAAAAAAAAATAAAAAAAAAAAAAAAAAAAAAAAAAAAATTACTGGTCCTTCTTGTGTGGCTGCAGTTTGGAAATCATTGATTTATAATGAATACTATCCTAAAGCAAGGGTCACCAAACTTCTATAAAGACTCAGTTAGATAATTCTTTTGACTTTGTAGGCTGTACGGTTTCTGTGTTTGTCACGGCAATTCAAATGTACCATTTTAGCTCAAAGCAGCCATGGACTATACATACATGAATGAATGGCTGTACTCTAATAAAATTTGACTTACATGCAACTGTGATCAAGTGAAATCAGTGTCCTTTGGGAAGTCCTGTTCCAACATTACTGCTTGTAAATGTGCTGTTCATAAGGATTTCATGCAGAGTTTAATAGTGCAATCATTGACGAACATCTAAAATCTTGGTATTAATTGTTCCCTGAAATTTCCTGCACAAATGCCTCTGTGAGATAAACTCAGAAGATAAGTGATTTCTTCTTTTCAGAATAAGTCAGGGAAATTGAATAGAAAGCTTCACTGTAGAAACTTCTTTGATATAAGAAATTTATGTAGTACAAACTACCAATATTGTAGCAGGAAAGAGTTCTTCCAGGGAACCTCTAAATTGATCTGAACCTATCACAAAAACATTAGCTTAGGACAGTTAGAGATGGTGAGGGGAGTATGCCTCCCCCAAACAACTTCATTACAGGGCAGTGTATAACACTGAGAAGTCCCAGCCTGAATTCTGTAAGAACAGTTATTTACTAGGATGCAGGCAGAAAAATGAACACAGTCCCCATTGAGACATACTAGCAGGCACTTGCGCAAAGCTTACTCCTGAGGAGGATGTAACCAATGTTCTTGTAGTATGAGGAGCCAGTTTCTAGCTGGAACATTGACAGACTCACTGTCTCTGTTTTTCTTGTTGTTGTTGCAGCTCAAATCCAGGGCCCTGTGCACGCTAGGCATGTGCTCTACTACTGAGCCCCACTCCAGGTGCAGACTTGTTTTTAAGTGGAGAACAAACGCACTCCTGGTGCTCTTCATGGATGTTATGTTAACATAGGGGTTGCCAGATTCTCATGCCTTGTTCATGTCAGAGTGGAGGTACCTGTTTAACCCTTCTTGAATATGATTAATTTTTCAGAACATTGTTTAATTATTTCTAGTAGCCCTTATGCTAAATAATGAACATGTGGATGCATATTTGGATAAGATTTTAAAAGCATTTTCCATGGTCACACAAGAGATGTCGAGTCCTGATTAGGGTCCTTCAAACATTAATCTTCCCTGGAGTGTGGATTTCTGATTAGGATATTTCAAATATCCTAACTGCCCTAAAGTATACTGCCCTTAAGTATACATTTAAGGCTGACTTACATCCTGGAATAAATCATTAGGTTTAAAGTGAACTTTTTACTCCATTATTTTTCATTAATGTCTAAATTCTATACATTAGCATTTATCAATTTTATTTTTTTAAATATTTATTTATTTATTTGTGTGTGTGTGTGTGTGTGTGTGTGTGTGTGTGTGGCCGGCTCAGCCCACCAGGGGGCGGGGGCTGGCTGGTATGTGGTGCTGGGGATTGAACTGTGGTCCCTGTGTTTTGCTTAGCTTAGCTTCTCCTAAGTAGGTGCTTTAGACCACTGAGCCATCTCACCAGCCCCAGCATTTATCAATTTTAAGTGAACAATTATTTTATAAGCATTGACAAACGAGTATAGTAATGAAACCACTATTACAATCATAATAGAGGCCATATCCTTAGCTGAAAAATACTCCTTTATGCTTCTATGCAGTCAATTTTTATGCTTATGTATATTTGTAATTTTTATACTTTCTTGGTGTATGAGACACTGACATTACAAAATTTTTGGCTTCATTGCTGTTCCTTGTCTTGAGTTTTATTTATTTATTTCAATTTTTATATTAATACAGCCACTTCAGATTTCTAACGCCTAATATTCATGGTATATTTTCCATCTTTTTACATGCATATATATGTATTTACACATGATATATAGGTATTTACCCATATATATCTGAATCTGACAATCTCTGCCATTTTTGGAGGGTTATTCTATCTATTGAAACTGAATATAATTATTGGTATGGTTCTACTTACAATTGCAATTTACTGTTTCTTTTTACTTGTCTCATAATTTTTCTCCATCTGTTCTTCCTTGCACACTAATCAAATTTTAATTAATATATTGAAGTATTTACATTTCTTTATAATGCTTTTTAAGTTATTTTTCTAGGGTTCACAATATATGACTTAAAAGTAACAGTCTATCAAGATTCAACATTGAATTATTTCAAGTAAAATAGAAGAATCTTATAATATTATATTTCTCTATCTGTATGTATTTTTGTCCTTTCCCAGGAATCAAGCTCAGGACTTTGTGCTTACCAGGCAGGCACTTGTACCACTGTGTTTTATCTCCAGCATAATTTCTTCCTTTCTTAGTGCTTTTCTTCTGCATCTGTGCTGGAAATCAATCCTAGAGCCTGCCCATGCTAGACAAATGCTTTACTACAAAGCTGCTCTCTAACTCAGTGCAATTGCTGCTATACATTCCCACATACCTTATAATCTACATATGTAATAAGCCCATCATTATAATTCTTTAAAAATAGTGACAACAGGGTCGGCCAGATAGCTCAGCAGATTAAAGCGCCTGCTTGGGCAGACTCAGGGACTGGGGTTCGATACCCAGCCTGCTGTGCAGGCCCCACCCCTGGGGCACACTGTGATGGCGATTGAGACTGGGTGTGGTGGTGTGCACCTGTAATTCAAGCTCTTGGGAAGCTGAACACAGGTGGATCACTATGAGTCTTATGTACATAGTGAGACCCTGCAGACCGTGTCCTAAATAAATAAATAAATTGATAACTAAAGGTATTAAAATATAATCTTCAGAAGATTTTTGAATCTAGAAGTTAATTGGAATGATTCTCACCCTGACAAACTATATATACAGACACCTGTGAACTAAGCAACTTCAATGAAGATGGCAATTAGTAATAGTAGGTTCATGCTTGGAGTGCCTGTCATTCTGTCTTCTGAATATGGGCTGCTTGTCATGACATGCCAGTTGCTGCTGTGCTGTCTCTCAGGTAGATGGTTGTTCAAAAAGAAGGGTGTGTTGAATGAAAGCAAGAGACAGGAAAAGGAATTTTGTGGGACTGTCCTGCTTCAAGGTTATATATGGTGAGATTTTTGGACTTATGTGCAAACATAAGAATTATATAATTCTTTATGCCTATTTTTAAAATATATTTTAATTTTTTAAATGTTTTTTCATCATATTCTGTAGGGACTTAAAGTTCAACATGTCAATACCTAATGAAAAATACCTGTTCCATGTTATGCCTAAGATGTTTGATATTCAGACAGGTAGTGAGGTTAAGCTTAACAGCCTAGGTTGTATGGTAAGACCAATAAGCTTGGCTTCTGGATGGTTAACAACCTAAGTTTGCAGACCAAAATTAGAGAAAAAGGAGGGCCTCAAGGAAAGCCAACATTTTGGCCCTAGCCTTCCAAGGTCAATTAAGAGTCAGGACATATGATAACTTGTACTGTAACGTCATGTAACTCAGTAGTGTCCCAAATTTTCTGATCAAGGAGATTATGGGGCCAAAGAGGAAAGTGAGCGATGATGTAGACTGTGCCTAAGGAGAGTCACATGGAGAGAAATCATTCTCTCAGGCTTTCTCAGAGAGCACACTGGCCAAGCAATGGCTGTGACTCATCCACATGACTGACACTGACAAAGATTCTACAATCTGAGGTACAGGATCTCAGGATAAATCCTAAGGGGATTTCACTGACCTTATCAGACCCAAAAGTTGCAACTCTTGTTGCATAGGTCTTGCTTTGCCTTGGTCTTAACCATCCAGCAGAAACGTATAAAAATGAAGTATAAGAAGTAAAGCCATGTTGTTATGTTGAGCTGTAGGGGACTCAGGTCAACAATTTCTGACACTGACAGTCAAGCGGAAGACCCAATACTATTATGGGCTACTGGACTCTTTTAGAATATTTTGCTGAGTTAACACACCTATACTATTCAAATGATGGAACTAAACAAAAGAGGGGATACAGATGAATGTCCATTTTGTATCTGTATATTCAAAATGGTTAGTATAGATATATAGTTACATTCTCTTAGTGAATAGAGGGATTTGTTCTAATAGTGTTTTTAAATAGGATATCATGTCTGCATTTTGTACAGCAAATAACCACCAGGAAGAAGTATGCAATATGTTGATTATTGAAACTGTCCTACCAATTTGATTTCAAACTGACTTATTGCTATTTGTTTCTCAATAATTTTATGGAAAAAAATAAATTAATGAAAAAAATTTAAAAAATGAAAAGAAACACTTGAAGACATAGATGTAGGAAAGGATTTTGTAAACAAAATCTTTATCGTACAAGAAATAGCAAAGATGAACAAATGGGATTAAGTCAGACTGGAAAGATTTGTGTAGCACAAGAATCAATTATAGTAGTAAAGAGACAACCTACAGAATGGTAAAAAAAAATGCCAGCTACTCTCCCTACAGAGGACTAATATCTATAACATACAAAGAAATGAAATTTTTTTTTTTTTTTGAGGAACCAGGGATTGAACTCAGGCCCTTGCGCTTGCCAGTGATGTGCTTATTCCAATGAGCCATCTTCCTGGCCCTGAAATTTCTTTTTAAAAAACATTTTAGAGACCTAAATGTAAAGACCCAGTCAAGAAATGGGCAAGAGAAAGGAACAGAAACTACACAGGAAGAAATATAAGTTCTCAACAGGTATATCAGAAAACATTCAGCACTTCTGCCCATTAGAAGAGATGCAAATTAAAATAACCCTAAGATCCCATCTTACTCCAGAAAGAATGGCAGTCATTAAGAAATCAGACAGTAACAAATGTTAGCAAGGCCATGGTGAAAAAGAAGCCCTCCTTCATTGTCAGTGGGAATACGAACTCATGCAATCATTATGACAATTAGTAGAAGTTTCTCAAAGAACTGAAATTAGAAATTTCATACAACCCAGTCATCCCTCTACTAGGCATTTTCCCCAAAGCGATAGAGACATTATACAACAGTGGTATTGGCATTCCAATGTTTATAGGATCACAATCCATAGTAGGAGCCTGTGTACTCATCATTAGACAATTGCGTAAAGAAAATGTAGTGTCTGTGTATCATGTAATACTACTTGACTGTAAAGAATGACAGCTTTGAGCTAATGTTGAATGAAATAAACTGGACATACAAACTTAAAAAAAAATAAAAATAAAAATATAAAATTGACCGTTTACCCATATATTTACCTTTTCTGTTTTGTGTTGCCTTTTGTGAATTGCAGTTGCCTTTAGCATCATTCCTTTCAGTTGGAAGAATTATGTCTAGTGTTTTGTGTAGTGCAAGTCTTCTGGTAATGAAGCCACTCAACTATTCACCTGAAAATGTGTTAGTCCCCCCTCCCCCACCATAGCTTCCCTAGATAGAGGATTCCTGCATGCAAGTTCTTGTGGCCCCAGAACTTTGAATAAGTTGTTCCAGTGGTTTCTACAATTTCTCCTGAGAAGTAAGCTGCTAATCTTATGTGTATGAAACATTTTTTAAGCTGCATTCAAGGTTTTCTTTTGTCTTAAGTCTTTAGCTGATCATCATGTATCTAGATGTGGGTTCTTTGTGTCTCTGTCTCTGTCTCTATCTTTGTCTCTGTCTCTGTGTCTGTTTCTCTCTCTCTCTCTCTCTCTCTCTCTCTCTCTCTCTCTCTCTCTCTCATCTTATGATAAGGCTGATGTCAGCACACCTCACCTTATGCATGTTAGGTAAGTGCTCTACCACTGAACTATAGCTTTGGCACAAGAGTGGTTTTCTTTGTGGTCCTTCTGCTTGGAGTTCATAAAATTATTTTGTTCTGCAATTATGTTTTATTTTAAATTCTAGAAATTCTATAGTCATTACTTCTTTAAATATTTCTCTTTGTGGGTGACTAAAATTATACTTTTGTGAATTATTTCATACTGTCCACAGGTTTCCTGAGATTCTGTTCATTATACTTCAATATTTATTCTCCCTCTTTTATGAATGAATAATTTACTTTCATATTTGTGAATTCTTCTGATATGTATAATCTGGTGTAAACTTAATCTAATAAGTTTTTATTTCGGTGTTAGTTTAAAGGAAAGTAATTCCATCTCTCTGTTGAGATTCCTTGTCTATTTACTCACTGCTACACACTGGCTTTCAATATTTGAACATATTTCAAATAATACCTTAAACAGGGCTGAGGAGATAGCTCAGTGGCTTAAGCACCTGCCTGACAAACATGAGGTCCTGAGTTTGATCCCCATACCAATAAAAAAACCCAAAAAATACCTTAAACATGTTTATATGATCCATTTTCGAAACTGACAAACTCTATACTTGAGCTCTCTTGGAATGAGTTTGCTATTAGCTCTGTTTTCTTCAGAGTATGAGTCACAGTTTCTTGTTCTTTTACATGTCTAGCAATTTCTACTTGAAAACTTATTATCATAATGTGTGGAAGCCACTCTGTGTCGTGTTCTCCTGGAGATCATTTTTGTTTCTAGTATACAGGAGACTTGCCTGGATTCAACCCACAAGCCTTTTCTCCCTAATGCTACATAGAGGCTTATATTTGTGATTTATTCTTATTCCATTATTGAGGTTCAGGAAATGACACCCCAAAGTGGGCTGCTTTGGCATGCTAAGCACTTTTGATTTATAGAAAATTGAAAGCTCTGTGAAGCTGCCTCAGCATCAAGGACATTCTAACCTTTTCTTGGTGTTCTTTCCTTTTGCCAAGTACAAGGAGGGATTTTCTCTGTAATTCTCTTATCTGACTGAAGGAAATTCTACCAAAAGACATTCAATTGTCTTAAACCCCCTCCCTAGGACTCTCATCAAATAACCAGGATGGATTAACCACAGAAGAAGAGAGTAAAATTGGTCAACATGCCTAGATAGACTTTTCACCCATTCTTTTGAGGACAGCTTTGAGAGATTATCTTTGAAGCTTTATCTACATACGAAACCCTTTGTTTTCATGAAGTCCCACCCTTTATCTTTCCAAATTTTGTTACTGCCTCTCATACAGCTAAGAAAAACTTTGTCCCAGGATCTTGGGGTTCACTCATTTACGTAAAAAAATCACTTGTGATTCCTTTAATATTGCCCACAGCTCGCCTCTACAATTTTTCTCTCTCCTACAAGTAAGGTATTTTCTTTTCCCTCATAAAGAGGCCTTTTTAGGCTTCAACTACCTGACCCTTTCTTTGTACTTTACATTTTGTATGGCTCCCATGGTTATGCACATTAGTAAATTTTTGTAATATTTTCTTGTATTAATTGAATTATAGTCAGTTCTTTCCTGCAAACCTTTATGCAGGAGGTAAATTTCCTTCTCACCCAATATAATCCTGCTGCTGCCTTTGGGGGCTGATTCACTATTAGTTTCCCTTGTGCCTGAAAAATTTGTTGAGTCTACATGTTTTGGAGGAGAAATAGTTATCTTGTCTTTGGTGTCCTTGCTTATAGGAATTCCTCCTTAATTTCTAATTTCCAATTACTGTGCCACAGTTGGGGTCCACACTGTGACAGTTCAGGTCCATCAGGCTTTAGTTTCATACCATCAAAGAATGTCCTTACTTAAGCAAATGATCAGGCTCATAGATTTTACTTTATAAATCTCTATTTTGATTGTTATCTTCATGTTTTCTACTAGGCTGCCTAGCATCTTCACCAAGCAATGTAGTCTAGCAGTTATCCAGGGGTTTGGTCCATTTATGCTGGGAATGTGGGACTCATTTCTTTTAGAGTTTTGAACAACTGGGTTTTGTTTTCCTCTTTTGATTTCTAACTGCTTTCTGAGTTCTGATATCTGCCACCTTTAGGTCACTCATGAAGATAGATGTTTTTCATAGTTATAAATGTACAAGTTGAGGGGCTGAGGAGATGGCTCAGTAGAATACGTGCTTCCCTGGCAAGCACAAGGGCCTGAGTTTAATCCCCAGTTCCACCAAAATAAATAAATAAATAAATAAATAAATAAATAAGTGCACAAGTTGAATAGCAGCTTTGGGCCACTGCACTAGTTGTTCATTAATGGATAAAACTTACTCTGAAAATGCACTAATAAACACATAAAATACTCAGTACTTCAGATGGTTTATGCAGTTCAGTAAGTCAAAGCAGCATAGCAGGGTAGCTCCCACTTTAAGTTGTGCACTAGGTGGCAATCAGGCTGTCAATTTATTGCCAAGTTTTGGGGGTACTGATCTTTCCTTCTCCACTTGCTTTCTAGGTTCTTCCACTCCTAAGGTAAGAATTGGCCAAGACAAGTGCAAAAAGTAGCAAGGTTTTACATTTATTAAAGATAGAAAAAGAAAAAGGCTTTGGAGAGTCAGTTTGTGCCATGTAAATACAGTAAAATAGTGTCGCTCTACAGTGTGAGAGCAGATCACTGTGCGAGAGAGAAGACAATGTGCAAAAGCTCAATGTCAACTGTTGTCTTGCATCTCATGCTCATCAGGCTGATAGTGGATCAAGGAAGAAGCTACACTGCTTTGTTAAACTTAGTCTTCCACATCCCACAACTTCACTTCGGTTTCGTTTATTTATTGTTTTTTAAAAATGAATCAAGAATGTCCATACTCATGGGGAAAGTGATCACAATTTATTATTTCAAAAGAAATAATAAGGGCTGGAGAGATGGCTCAGTGGTCTAAAGCACCTACTTGGAACAAGCTTGGCAAAGCATCAGGGACTGCGGTTCAATCCCCCAGCACCACATGCCAGCCAGCCCCGCCCCCTGGTGGGCTGAGCTGGCCACACACACACACACACACACACACACACACAAATAAATAAATAAAAAATTAAAAAAAAGAAATAATAATAAAGTCATTAACATATTTAGAAACCACTACATGTCAGCAAGACCTAACCCTCTTTTTTTTTTCTTTTTTTAAGGGAAGGGTCTATAGTGTGTTCAGGGTCTCACTACTAGATCAGACTCGTAGTGATCCACCAGTTTACAGCTTCCCAAGAGCTGGGATTGCAGGCATGCCCTACCACACCCAGTCTCAATTGCCCTCTCAGCATGCCCTGGGGGCAGGGCTGGCATGGCAGGCCTGGGGATTGAACCCCCGGCCTTTGCACCTGCTTGCAAGTGCTTTAATCTGTTGAGCTATTTGACTGTCCCAAGTCCTAACCCTCTAATTCTAAGCAAATTATTTTGAGATATCTTCTTCTTTGGATTTTTATTGCTTTATAATATTTTACTGTATCTTTAAGTAGGTTTTTAAAAAATATTATTCAGTTTTTGTAATATTAATCTGTGAGGGAATTTTTATAACTTTTTTTCTCTTCTGTTATTACAGGACCTTCCATTTATTGAAATATTTTCAGGTAGGTGTAGACAATAGAAAGGATAACATGTACTTTGCCAACACAAGAGGAAGAAATACAACTCTTTCTTACTAATTTGTGGCATTATAGTTAATAAAAGTCAGAAAACAGATCAGGGTTGAGAAAAGAACTGAATGTACCCCAAATCTATAAGCAACTGTAGCAATAAGAAATAATATTAAGCTTTAAGTTCTGAATTAGAATCCAGGAGCTTAGCTCAGAAGCATGGTATGGCAAATTCAAATTTACTAAGGCAAAGATAATGGACTAAGAACGTTTGCAGTAAAGGCCACACTGGGACGATAGTGCTTTTTGTGAGTTATAATTTCTACCCTGTCTTCAGTGAGCTAGGTAGAGTCCATGGGAAGAGGGCTGAAGGCCTTCAGCACTAGGCCTACAACAACAGCTCTTTTTTTTCCTGATTCTATGCTGCAAGTTAATATTTATGATAACTTCTTTAAGAGTCTCAGCACTAGTATTCGCATATCAGAGAAAACCAGCAGAACTCACCAAAGATGAGATAAAATGAATAATCAATAAGGACAAGTAATCTAAAGGGTCAGAGTGCAAGGATGGTGAAACATCTCTTACAGAGATCATTTAGGAGAGAGTGAGGAGCAGTTTTAGTCCAACATTGAAAGGGGAGAAAAATAGCAATTGCCATTAAATTGACTGTATTCGTCAATTTCCCCATTGCTCACCAACATACCCAACACTCACAACTTGAAGGAGGAGAGGTTTAATTCTGTTGACATTTTAATGGGATTCAGTCCACAGCCTGAACACACTGATGGAAGGGTGAAGCAAAGCAAACCTTCCAAGTTCCCAGCTACCTGGCAGGGGAGCAGTGCCAGAGAGAAACATGTGAGGAGCAGACCTAAAATCCCACCTCTATGACTTTCCAAGACACACCTAGAAGTGTGTGCCATGAATCCCCTGGATATATCCCAAAGCCATTCAATTAACACCTCACTATAAGCACCACATGAACCCTGGACATGCTCTGTGGCAGTCAACTGTGTGGCAGAGAAACTACTAGAGAAATGAATGGGGAGGTGTGAGAGGCAGAGTGGTGCTTTACCCTCTCAGTGGTGGTTGTACATATTGTTCAGAGTCTGGAGGCAGATAAGGGGAAAGGCTGCCTTTGGAGGCTGTCTTGGAACTGTATTCCATTACACTTTCCCTCTACTTCGCTTGAGTGTCTTCACTTCTGCCTGCCTTATTGTAGATGGCTTCCTCATGCACATTTGTCCTTCTTTTTGCTCCCTATTGCTCTGCCAATTCACTTTTGGGCCAACTGACTCATCATAGACTGGTTGAAAGTCACTTTAATCCCATATTTTACATCTACCTTAGTTTCTTTCTCATTGTTCAATTCTGTTACTTAGCATTTAATTTCTGATAATAATGCGACCTAGTATTAACATATGATGAAAATTTGTCAATGTGACTTTGGATGTGCAATTTCATTTAGTTCTGCCCAAATTTGCAACATAGGCATCAGTCATGGTACTGACTGGAGTAGATGGCATGCTCAGTTGGAGTAATTGAGGAAAGTTTAATGAAGGGACCATTTACACAGTTGCAGCACAAACTTGAAAGCAACACATAATACTGAAACACCTCTTAGTAGTAGCTATTAGGACTCCCAAGCTTCTGTATGTACCAGCATGGAAGGGCAAGAAGAGAGCAGAGTGTAACTGTTCACAAACAGCCCTGGGACAGGAGGTAGTGGCATCCTATTTTTAGACAAAAGGATATAGCCAAGCCAGGATGGGCTACCAGAGAGGGAGCTGGGAAAATAAATTCCCTAATCTTCCTCTCTTGATAAACTTTGACCTCACACTAGCTCTTCCCATTGAATGAACTCAAGCAAAAGCCAGAAATCAAGAAAGCTGTTGTGGATAGATATCACACTGGCTTCCTTGATTTCTGGCTCCCAGTTATACAAATGATTTCCTCAAAATGAGTGTAACCACTGTGTTCTACAAACATACACTAATAACTCTGAACTAAAGAAAAATTATATATATGTAAGAAATCAAGGAAACACATTGGTGTATTCTTTAAAAATTAGCTTCATGATCACAAAGCAAAGCAGAGAAGAAGTGTTCTAAGAGACAAATGAATGTTTTTTTTAAGCACAGCTGGATCAACCTTATATTGTTAACCATCTTACTATTTAAGATGAATAATGGAGACAGTGTGATTAAGTAATTGACCAAAACGTTGCATATTACCTCCAAAGATCTGGCTCCTCTTATGAAACACCTCCTATAACTTTTTAAATCAATTACCTCTTTTAGTTCAGACAGAACCTGGCACTCTCTAAGGTCAAAAGAAATGATAAATTTCGTACATTGAATAGAATAAGATTCTAAATATAGGAAACAACTAATTTGTACTAGCATTTCCTATAAAAGCTAGATGAAATACTAATCTTTGGTTTTTGAAATCTGCTTTGCAACATACATTATCCTCTATTATACTAGCAGTAATATTTTTATTCACAGTGCCAGCACAGAATTACAAAGCAAGAACTTATTTGTGACGTGACTACCAACTGGACAATTAGAATGCATGGAGAACAGTTTCCTAATGTTTATGCTTGTCATCAATCAGTATCGTTCTTCTCTTTCATGGCTCACTTAAGAATGCTGCAGGAAAATTCTATTTTCTGCCTTAATAAACGCTACCAAGTCAGAACATATACCATTCCATTATTGTAAAATCATTTGCTTCCTGTTCCAGAAATATTAAAGTCAGTACTGGTCTTCTTCCAGGTAATTAGAAAATCTGTGTATCTATTCATTTCATTGATGCGATCTAGAAATAGATTTTAGAATATTCAGGAGGTCATTTGGTACCATCCCTTAGAGGGATGGTGTAATAGCAATAATCATTCATAATGAAAATAATCATGATCAAAGTCATGCTTCAAAACTGAAAGGACAGCATGTTCAAATACTTGGAACAATCTGATTTGGAAAATGCAAGTCTCTTTCTCAAGTCCCATAGGTACTTTCTCTGAACAGGAGTCCTTCACATACAAATTGTTACTGTTGACACTTAAAGGGTGGCTTTAGTATATGCATTCACTGGACAGGACCCGAGCTCATTTGCATGTATAATATATGCAAATAATTATTGGAATGTCTATTCCAGTGTAGAGTTGATACTGTTGACCACAGGCACTTAGGCATGTTTTGAGAGATATGCTCTCAATAGCAGGATAGGTTTCTACCATTTAACCCACACACCCTCCATCTGTTGTCTCTGTGATCAGTGGGGTATGAGGTCAGGTAGCTCAAATGGAGATCAAGTGGCTGGTTTGGCCTCAGTCAACTGACGCTCTGAGTGAGCTAATTGCTTGTGCCAGTATAATTTTTCTCTGCAACCTTTCCAACAAATTTTTGGTATCAAGGTGGAAAGGAAGAACTGACAAAGATGGAAATCAGATTGAAAATGCAGGGTAGAAGATTTAGGAAGAAAATGACTTCTAAACTGACCCAGAAGATCAACTTGATAAAGATCACATGCAGAAAACCTACTGTGGCCAGGTATGGTGGTGCACACCTATAATCCCAGCACTCAGAAAGTTGAAGCAGGAGCATCACTAGGTGTTCAAGCTCAGCCTGGGCTATATAGTGAGTTCAAGGGCAGCCTAAACTACATAGTAAGACACTGTCTCAAAAACAAAATAAAATGAAACACAACAAAATGAAAAAGAAAGAAGAAAAGAAAATAACAAAGCAATTCTATTGTCAACATTATGCTTTATGTCAATTATTTCAGAGCTTTCCCTCTCAGATCAACAGCTAGGAAAAAGTACCCGTTCCTGTCTCTTGTCTTTAATACCATGCCAGAGGTCCTAGCCAGCATAGTGAGTGAGAAAAGGAAGTAAAAGCCAACTCAACTGAAAAGTAAGAAGTGAAGCTATCTTAGTTTTGAGAGTACCTGTGTAGTAAATGCCATAGAAAATAGCAATGTTATCATAGCAGCCTGTATATCCATCAAGAGAAGAATGATTAAACTTTTCTATTTATACATGGTGGAGTACTCTTTCATTATAAAGAAAAATAATCTCCTCCAAGGCTTATTTCATTCCGAATATGGATATGAGGAGAACTCTCTCTAACTTTTTCTCAAGCCTAACTGTGCACTTTGAGAGAGATTCATTACACCTGCAGAAGTAGAGAAATAGAACATCCGTGTGTAGCCAACAGCTAGCCCACAAAAGGTTTCATGGTAAACTCATATTTGGCAAGTACACAGTCAGAAGCTGCATCTCTGCAGAAAAGTCATTCAAGTCACATTATAAAAGCTCTCTGAAGTTTTCTGCGCTGGCACACACATGTTCAGACAGTGTCTAGTGCGAATGGTAAAATCCAATGATGGGTTCTTCTGTATTATGATTTGAAACACACAGTGACTCTGCTGAATCGCTAGAGAATTTTACTGAGCAATGCACAAAAGCCAAAACATGAAGCTTACTCCCACAGTCACATGTTTCATGATTCTAAAAGCAACAAATTCTAGAAATGGATGACAGATTGTCAACGGCTAGAGAAGGTGTAATGATGGGAAGGACCTGGATGGAATGGTAAGATGACAGCATGAGGGGCCATGTGATGCTGGACAAGGTCTGCACTTTTGCTCTAGTGACTTTGATGTGCTGGTTGTGATATCCTACTATCAGAATTGGGCAAGGCCTGGGAGGTGGCTCAGTAGAATAAGCGTTTGCCTGGAAAGCGCAAGGGCCTGAGTTCAATTCCCGGTTCGGGGGAAAAAAGAAGAGAACTAAGCCAAGAATTGGGCAAGATGTTACCACTTCTGGAAATTTGTTAAAGTTCCATAGGATACACAAGGTTATTTTCCACTCTTTTGAATTACAAGGATAACTTGGAAGAAGTTATGCAGCATAATTTTCTATTATTTTTATTCACTACATGGAATGCTATAATTATCTGAAATAAAATTTGATAAGAACTTCAACCTCAAAAAAAAAAAAAAAAAGAAAATAGCAATGTTCCTCAAAGAGACTATCTTCTATGCATATGTGCTGTGAAGGGTGTGTGGTTTCTGCTCAGATTTTTCATAAACACACCTGTGTGTATGTGTATGCTTATGTGTGCTTTATTTAGATTTTTTAAAAAAATCAAATCATGTTTTATAGATAATTTTGAAGCATCAGAGCATAATTTACAACTCAGCGGTGGAATTTCTAGGGGTTCCAAGATACTGTAAGCCAAATATAATTTTTTAAAATCATTTATGTATTTATTTATTTGGTACAGGGTCTCGATACACAGCTCAGACTCATAGTGATCCTCCTGTCTCAGTCTCCCCAGTGCTGGGATTATAGGCATGTGCCACTATACCTGGTTCCAGGGCCAGCACAGCATTCAGTGCCAGGGATTAAACCTGGGTCCTTTCATTTGCCAGGCAGGTACTTAGACCACTGAGCTATCTCCCCAGTCATAAAATTTTCATTTCAAGTAAAATAATCTAAGAACTTTGAAAAGTATATACTAAACTGTTACTTTATCTCAAACATCACATGCTCAAATTACCAATAAAAATAATTCAATTTAGCCAGGTGTGGTGGTGCATTCCAATAATCTGAGCTACCTTCAAGGCTGAGGCAGGAAAATCAAGAATTTGAGGTCAGCCTGAGACCGTAGTGAACTCCCATCTGAGAATAAAATCATGAAAAATGTCTATGAGTATTAAGTGGCAGAGCACTGGATTTCAACCATCAGTATCACAAGAAGAAAAATAAGCAGCAATATTTATTTAGTAATAACTACATGTCAATCATGGTGCCAAATGTGTGCATTATCATATTAAATCCACCCCCTCATATATTCAAGGTGTTCTTTTTAGGCTGCTGTTTTTTCAGAAAAATATCCTACAATAGAGATCTTCTTTCCAATGTGCACAGGCCCAAAGAGTTTCCTGCTAAGATTTTTGTGGGAATCAGCATCTCCTTCTGAAAGGTGGTTTCTACACGACGTAGAAGAGATGGCATTCGAGAGGGAATCAATGACAGTAGAGATAGAAAGGTTTAGAAATTGTTTAGATTTATCTACAAAATACATCTTAATCTATTTCCAGTAAAAAGCTACAAGTGGTCTCTTTTGCTCTCACAGATTCAGAATGTGGCATTTACAGAAAATAAAATTAGTTAAGAGGTACTGATTAAGAAAACAATCATGCTTTTTCTCTGGAAGACATAAAAAGGCTCTTGATGCTTGTATGGTGAGTGGGCCCAAAGGCTCAAACCTGGGTGGCCTTGGTGATTTCTGAGGATTTAGATGCCACCTTTGGACCCTGGTTGCAACTATAGAGCCAACGAAAAGGACAAGGGGTGGACTCTCAACACTGACCTGGGAAGAGATGTATCTCAGTTCTCTGCTTATCAAGGAGCCTGAGATCACTCCCTTTTTCCTGGAGGAGTCCCTCAAGGGTAAGCTTCAAAGACCATTCTTGTGGAGAAGAAAATTTGCCCTGGTCAGTGGATTAGGTTCAAGGTATTTGGCACCATCAGGGACTACAAACGTGTCTGTCTCAATTTCCTTATATGGAGAGGCTGCTAGGGCAACAAGATTAGCATGCCACATATTGTCCCTTGCATGTTAAGATGCTCCAGTGGCTCTGTTCTGGTGTTCTTCAAGCCCATCCCCAGAGGCACTAACATCATCTGAGAAGGTGCTGCTTTGATGATGGGGACACCTCCGCCAGGGGCCTTCATTATCACTCTGAGCAATTTCACGAAGCCCAACTTTGATGTGATCTCTGAAACCTACAGCTACTTGATTCCTGTCCTCACAAAAGAGATGGTGTTCACTAAGTCTCCCTGCCAGTATCTTGTAAAAACCCACACCAGAATCTTCCAGAAAACTCAAGAACAACAGTAGCTAAAACTAGATTTGATACACAAGAAATTTAAAGCAAATGAAGCCTGAAAAAACAACAATAAAACAAAATAATCACAGTTCTAACAAAAAGACTGACAGTTCTTTCTATGTGTACATCTGTGCTCAGCAGTTTGATATGCATCATTTTATCTAAAGTAAGATGAGGGAACAACAGGATAGAGGCACTGGTATGCAGTCGATTTGCTCTAGACCAGAGGTTGAACTTAGTTCTGTCTGATTCCAAAACCCAGTGTTGCATGCTACACAACCTAACCAGTGAGGCACCAAGGATGGACACACGTTAGAGAGGGATTTCTTCCCCTTAGCATCTTAAAATTAGTTAATTAATTGTACTACCACACAACATCCCAGGTTGGCCAGTGGGGTTTGCATGGAGGATGAAAGGTAGCAAAAGAAATGGCTTGTTCCTGAAAAGCTTCTAACTGGGCTGAGGTACAATTAGAAAAGGTACAATTAAAGAATACTTGTGATGGTTTGCTTTGGCTTTAGTTTGATTGTACTAAGGACTGCTTGGACAGGTGTTTGGATTGTGAGCACACAAGCCTCATAAATGGATTGGCTCAATGGTGAGCTCATGGTTGAATGGACTACTAGGAGGAAGAGCCTAGATGGAGACGGAGACTGACTGCAGGGAGCATGCCCTTGGAGGGTGTCTTTATTCTCAGGCTCTTCCTTGTTCCCTTCTGCCTGGCTATCATGAGGTGAGCCCCTTTTCTCTGCATCCCATACTACCACGATACTTTTGCCCTGGAGTTGGCCTCTGAAACTGGGAGCCAAAATTATGCCTTCCTCCTTGGACTGGTTGTTCCTCAGGTCAGTGACTGCCAGGTGGCCATTACAGTGGTATGCTGCATGGTTCTTCTAGGGCTCAGCTGTGTAGTGGACACTATTACAACAAAGTGCTTAGACCCTACATGGGAATGTCCCTGAAATCACTGGGAAAGGCTTCGGACAGACAACTAAAACAGAAGAGCTAATGTATGTGGGATTCAAAATGATATCTAAGGTTGGATTTATTTCTTTCATCTCTTCTTTCCTCCACCCTCATCACAGTGCCACCCACGTAGTGTGGTCTTCCTCATTGTCAAGTACAATGGGAAGTGATAGGAAGACTAGGAAAGAAGAAAGCTGAAGTATGGAGCTGGTATTGTCAAAATAGATCTGATGGAAAGGTAAAGGGGATAATTATTGCAGTGGGGCAAAATTTTAGTTTGGCTAATGTTGGTATATATGCTTAGATAGGTGAGATGGTCTCAGTTGGGCAAGGGCTTTAATACTAGTAAATATCTAGCATTCTTCATTTGCAAGCAAGTGAAAAGAACTGCAATTTGAACTATACACACAGAACACACACACACACACACACACACACACACACACACACACAGAGTCCTGCATGATGCATGCACACATACATACACTAATTGGATATAGGATAGCTTTTACAACTCAAGAAAATGTATGGCAGCTCTAAGAAACTGCAAGATCTACTCCTGATCATTTAAATTTTAAAATGAACCGGAGCGCAATATATTTGAATCTTCTGGGCCAGGATTCAAATTCCATGGGGAGTCTGATGTGCTTCCCTGGCTTGCTTTATTTATTTATTTATTTATTTATTTATTTATTTATTTATTTTGTGGAACCAGGGACTGAACTCAGGCCCTTGTGCTTGCCAGGCAAGCTTCCCTGGCTTACATAACTATTGTTTGACCAGAGGAAGGTGGGACAGTGTCCAGTGGGAAAGGAGCTTGTGGCTAGATGTCCCACCAAAGCCTCATGCGGTCATGGGGTGGGCTTCTAGTTTGTGACTGATTCATGGTCCAATGCTGGGATGATGGATGATGGGTATGAGTGTTTCACCTGCCCTGGGGCAGGTAGCCTGTGTACAATATAAGGGAGGGAGAGAGGCTTGCTCTTTTGCTCCTCCCTTGTGGATTTTGCTATCCTTTACTCTCATGTACTGTTGTCTGCTGTAATGCCACCCTGCTTTGGACTGAAACGTTTACAAACTGTGAACTAAATAAGCCTTTCCCTCTTAAATGTGGGTGTTAGGTATTTTGTCTCAGCAATGAGAATAAAGTAACCAAGACAGAATTTGGTATCAGGAGAGTGGGGTCATAGTTGTGAAGTTGTCTGGCCATGTGACTTATAGTTTTGGGAATTATTTTGGAAAGGTTTTAAGAGACTGCTCTAGAGGTAGCCCTACATGCTTTAAACTATATTGGAGACGCTGGTTGGAGCCTGGAAAATCAGAGTACTGATGTAAATACTGCGCATTAAGATGAAGCTCAGGAGGCTTGTATTGAGAAGAACTGCAGTGGTTTCTTGATCCCAGGTGATATATGTTGTGCTTTGGCAGGAAATTGTTCTGCATTTCACTTGTGTTTAGTGATATTGCCTGGGTAGCAGGGAAATTTCAGTGCAGTTGACTGTTGGGTGGTGGCATGCTTAATGTTGAGAGCTTTAGGGCAGATCTCTGTTTGAAATTAAGAGTGAAAAGCAAGCAAGGTGATTTGCAGCATTTGGCCACATGGAAGGCTCCATGGATTTGTGGATTGCAAAGAGGACACAGAGGAGACTGTGGTTGTTAAACGTGAACAGGACAATGTAAAACAAAGGTCTTTCACCTGAAGGGAAGAGTCTATTTGAACTGTAGGAGATCCCTGTGTTTTAGTCTTGCAGTATCATGTTGTTAAAAGTTAAAGAGAGAAAAAAAGATTGTGATTATATAGTTCTTTTAATCTGATTTTAATGTAGTTTTTAGATATATACGTATAGTCAGACTAGTTAGTCAAAACAATGTGGTTTTAAGCTTGAACTTTGGTCACCCTTTGGATATTTTGCTTTTGGTGTGAGAATGAGTGCAATAAGAATTTTAATGAGTGAAATATAGAATAGTCATATTAATGTAAATATGAATAGACCAAGACATGTTATCTTTTCATAAATCTGCCACTAGAGATTATAGCTTAAGGAAATACGTATGGTTATCCAGTTGACCAGGGGTAGATTATGGTGGACTGACAACTAGTGGTCAATTTGTAACACACAGCTGAAATGAATCAGTGTGGTGCTGTGTGTGGAGGGTTCACCTGAGGACCATTGCCAATAGCGTAAAAAGTAGAATTGGAGAGGAAGACAGGGGCTGTTGGCCCTCCTCAAGGAGCTTTCCTGCTATGGACTCAGCCATTCTCATCACCACAGGTGCTTGGGACCTTGTCACTGAGAAAGGCTGTAGTTCACTTTGCGGGAGCTCTGGTCCTTACTTCGAGCATCACTTCTTGGCTCCATAGGGAAAGATGGTGTGCTGGCTTTCCTGATATGAATGTGGCTATTCACATCATCAAAGGAGCTTTGGACTTCATTGTCCCTGAGAATGGCTGTGGTACTTTTCTGAGGAACATTGGTCCTTGTTTTGAGTGTTGTTTCCTGGCTCCAGTTCAGATCCCTCAACCTGCTAGCACAGATCCTTCATCCTGCTGACACAGACTTTCTGTCTTCCACTGCTGACCTTTGAGCCTTTCCAGCAGAGATCCATGAAACAGACTTTCACAGAACATTGTTGTGGGCTCCAGGCCTCCAGGTGGACTTGTGGGAGGCCTTATCATGGGCTCCTAGGTCTTCAATTATACTCATTCGGGATAGCACTGTGGGATCTAGGCCCTCAGTTGGATTCTTTGGGTTATTAGCATGTGGAGAGATTTCCTGCAACTTTTGTACTTGACTCTTTGAGTGGCTATTATAAAATAATCCTATAAATTATGTGTTCTGTATTAAGTCATTTCCTTTTTAAACCTTGATTACAATAATGGTCTTACTATAATTGGTGACATGGCTTCCATGCAAGTAGAAATATACCACTGAAGGTGGAATTTAGGGTGCAATGTTTGGGATGGGTGGGAGGAAAATTTGAGAGCTAATTTGGAATCACTTCCATGGGATTTTTGACTATAGGCAGAAAGAAGAGTTGACAGAAGACAGCAAAAAAACTGAAAGAAAGCTATAAGGACAAACTGTCAAAGAAACCATGTTAGAGCAGTGTCAAATACTCTAGTCAAGAAGAGACTAATTGAAGGGAAAATTTTCTATCTCAAAACCATAGTTCTTCCCTCCCTTCCTTCATCCTTCACTTTATTTTCCTCCCTTCCTTTTTCCTTTTGTCCTTTTTTCCTTTCTTCCGTCTTTCCTTTTTTTTGTGCTAGCAAGTGAACCCAGGGCCTTGCATGTACTAGGCAAGAACAATACCTCTGAACTGCATCAACACTGTTCTATTTTTAACATTGCAAGTAAATTTCTTTCTTTCTTTTTTTTGTATTTTAGAGAAGGGTCTACAGGGTGTACAGGGTCTCTCTACGTAGATCAGACTCAAAGTGATCTGCCTGTTTACAGCCTCCCAAGAGCTGGGATTACAGGTGTGTGCTACCATGCCCAGTCTCAATTGCCTTCACAGTGCATTGTGCCCCTGGGGCAGGGCCAGCACAGCAGGTCTGGTTTATTGAACCCCTGACCCCTGTATGTGCTTCAGGCACTTTAATCAACTGAGGTATTTGGCTGACCCCTGAAAGTAAATTTTGTAACATTGCAAGTATACTTTTTAAAATACGTGCCACCAAACACATACTTAAAAACTTGCCCTTCTTACTTAAAAACTGATTCTCCATTGCTCTCTAGACCTGGATCTATAATCCCTAATATGATATCAAAATCTTCTATATTCTGATTCTTTCTTCTTTCTTGAACATCTGTATTTTCTTCCTCCCCTCCACCTTTTTTCCTTTTTTTTTTTTTTTTTTTTTTTTTAGCAGAACCGGGGATTGAACTCAGGCCCTTGCACTTGCCAGGGAAGTGTTTTTTCCACTGAACCATCTCCACAGCCCCCCTTCTTTCTTGAAATAAAATCTCATGCCATACTTTTTTTTATTTTGCGGAACCAGAGATTGAACTCAGGCCCTTGCGCTTGCCAGGGAAGTGTTTATTCCACTGAGCCATCTCCCCGGCCCCTGTTCTTTCTTGAGTAAAATCTCATGACATACTTTTTTTTTTTTTTCCAGAACCGGGGATTGAACTCAGGCCCTTGCACTTGCCAGGGAAGCGCTTATTCTACTGAGCCATCTTCCCAACCCTATTTCTTGTTTTTGCTGTGTAACACCTTACCTCTCACTTTGTACTATGTGACTGGTATCTACCCCACAAAACACAAACCATATTGATATTCTATGCATCCTACAAATCTCAGATAAATCTCCTTCAAGAAACTTTTCTGTTCACCAAAGTGGAGAGTAGTGCCACCTATTGCACACTCTATATGTTCCCTTAGCACTACAAGTGAGAATGGTATAGCTGATGAGAATGGTATGACTCATAGCATGGAAATCATATGCTTTCCCAGTATGTTCACTATCAAACCACACCTTCCAAACACTTTCCAGTGATATATAGAAATGCTCATTACCTGACTTGATTAACATCCATTATGTACATGTGTTCAATTACCACAGTGCAGCCTATGAGGAAGTACAGGTTTAAGAAATGACTTCCAATGGCCAGTAGATCTCAGTGCTTTTTATGTGATCAAGTATGAACTATTCTTTTTTACTTATACTCATAATTAGAGATTTTTTGAAGATACAGGTTATGCACATAGTTTTTAATGTATATTTTGAGTTTCTCTCTCAAATCTAGTTTCATGACCAGATTATTTCTGAGGATTCCACAATTTTCTCAGAAGGCCTGTAAAACCCAAACATGGTAATCAATCCATGTTAGGCTATTAAATGTGCTTTATCTATTCCAGTCTGTTGCTGTGGAAATAGATACAACACAGGAGCCTTGGCAGTATGACAAGCAATTAAGACACCAATACGTTTAGTCATGTATGAGTTTTTTCTCACAGTGAGACCTCAAAGCTTTGCCTGCCACTGACACTGTTAGTCATTGAATGAATTACACAAGATGAGGTTGGCAGGTGTAATTATATATTTCTATGGTGATTATGTATAGCCTACTATAGAGACCAACAAGCCTGTTACTTTGTACTCATTGAAGCATTCAGTGAGCTAGTGAAGTATTTGGGGTTCACAGCCCTCTTTGGAGTAAAGGAAATCCAAAGTAAAGGACAACTCTGCTGACAATTGCAACTAATGCAGTTGGGTTGATGAACATGGTCATTGTCTTTGGAATAATGTTCAGCGGTTGGATGATTATATTGTCACATGCTTTAGAAACTACATGGACTTTTATGGGACTGGACTGAAGACAACAACTGCTAGTAAAAGTACCAGATGTTGGACTGATATCAAACCCAGGTTAGTAACGTGATTAGAAATAGAGAACAGAGTTTTACAAAATCAGTTTAGTTTTTATGTGTAGATACAATTTGCTCTTGCTTTATTTTCATGAATTCAAATGCGTAGATTCTGTGGAAGGAAGAACGCTGTAGCATTAGTTACTTTCCACATGCAGTGTCTTTGTTAGAGTAGCTTAAATTTACTTTGAAAGATTATTATTTTTATATTCCCATTTTCCTCACATGAGATTTTTGGGAAGGGTGGAATTGAACCAAGTTAGCCTCAGAGTATCTCACAGAGAACAAGGGAGGTGATTTAAGAAATGTAATTGTCTTTTTAATCTCCCTCCTGCTTCACCAAGGCACCCCTCAAAGGAAGGATATTATTGTCATTAATGAAATCTTAATTAGCCTATGTCTAGATCAGTGCTCAATGCTGATCTGGGTCAAAGGCACCTATGATGCATCTGTCTTCGCAGAGGGTTAAGTCGAATTGTATAAATTAAGTCTGTGCTCCATGTGTGAGCATTGTGGGAAATATCCAGCTGCAATCAGCAAACGCTGAGATTGTACCCATGTTGTCACATCTGACAACCTACTTTTATCAACATAACTGTCTTCAGGCATCCTTACACATAAAGGAAATGGAAAACAAATAAAAAGTTGAAAATAAAACAAACCCAGTCAGCCAAAATACGTCATTTATGATGGTGCCAGGCTTCACCTATTTTGAGAAATGTACAAAACATCCTTAATTAACAGTTATATTTTCAAAGGAACCTACTTATTGGGTACATATGATTTGTCTAACACTCCTATGGGTACTGAAGGAAAGTACTGTTTAGGACATGGTTCTTCAGGGAACTGAGTTCACTTACCAGAAGGAGACATCTGTTAAAACTGCTCATGGTCCTGCTTGCTAAGCTGAGGAGTATCAGCTGGAAATACTGTTGGTCTTCCTAGAAGGAGGAAGGTAATATAGCTAGAATAGTGAGGAAAGGCCAGGTAGAGGAAGTGGAGCAGGAGCCAGAAGTCTGTGGATATCGATGGGAAAAAGGAAGGTGAAAGCGCTTCTTTTGAGAGAAACAGCATAGCAGTAATAGCGGTGAGCATACTGAGTTCTTGGAAGAGTGACGCAATCTTTCTGGGTACCACAGAGTGTATTTGTGCATGTTGTGAGATGAGTTTGGAGAGAGTGGAGCTTGCAGTATCAGGCACTAGAGGCTGAACTTTATTGTGCAGACAATCATGAGCCTTGGAGAATGCTTAAGAAGAGTGGCACAAAGTAACTGTTTTTAGATGGTTGCTTGAGTGCCACATTTGCTGTCTGATTGTGGTCCTTGGACTAGCATTGTCAGTAACACCTGGAAACTTGTTAGAAATGCTGATTTGTTTTCCATCCCAGGCACCACGTGCTGCGCTGGTCCCGCCCCCAGTTGTCCTGAGCTGGCCACCGAGTCCAGGCGCGGTGGCGCATGCCTGTAATTGTAGCACTGGGCAGGCTGAAAACAAGAGGATCACTCTGAGTCTGTACTGCATAGTGAGACCCTGTCCCAGATACATAAAATCTTTAAAAATTAAAAAGAAATAAAATTTAAAAAAATACATTTGCTGATTTTGAGGCCAGGTATGTGGCTCACTGATATAGCACTTGCCTGAAATTTACAAGGCCCTGGGTTTCATCTCCAGCTTGGGGGGCGGGAGAACAAATCTCTGAGAGTAGGGCCGAAAAGTCTGCAGTTTAACAAGTCCTTTACTATACAGTTGTGTCTCAGTTCTCTTGCGGAAGATTGGTTACAGGACTCTCCCATTCTCTAGTACAGTTAGGAAAGTCTATGGATGCTCATGTCCCTTACATAAAATGTCATAGTATTGGCATGTAATCTACTCACAGCTTCCAGAGTGCTTTAAAACATCACTAGGTTACTTATACTAACTAATGTAGTGTAAATGCTATGGAAATAGTTGTCTGCTATATTGTTTAGAGAATAATGACAAGAAAAATGTACATGTTCAGTAAGGATGCAATTTCTTTTCAGAATATTTTTGCTGTGGATTTGGCTGAATTCACAGATGCGGTACCAGTGGACCTGAAGCACTGACTGTAGTGTATGTATTACAGGAAGTCAGGCAGGAGGCTCCTGGGTAATTCAGTTTCTGGACCAAAGGACTGAGATGAGAATCCTCATCTCACAATTTACATAAATAAGCCATTATCTGGAGAATGTAATCTGCTGATTTTTATCATCCCTACAGTAAGAAGTTAATTTATGAACATATGCAATGGTAGATACATATGCATTTTAATTACCAAAACTATGTGAAGAGGCAGGGAAACCCACATATAGACTGGTTTGATCACTGGAATTTTTAAAAAGCTTTTTAGTCTCTGCTTGCTCAGCAGGTAGCTATTTGTCTTCCTCCATCATTTTCTCTGTGATCTATATCATTGTAATATCCTCCATTTTTTTTTTGTAGAGTCAAGTCATGACTCATCCATATAGTACTACAGGAGATGCTTGTCGCTCTAATAACCTGTTGTTAATTTCTCCAATGCCATTTTTTTATGATTACCATATGTTTTGGATTTCCTTCAGTTCAGAGTCATGTTGATTGCATTTGGGAGCTCAAGGAGGGGTTCTCTGCACCTATGACACATAGGGCTGGAGAAAGGAACGGTTGAAACTGGAAATTTAGTGTTGAGAAATGAAAGCAGTTAACTTTAAATAGCTGACTTTTTACAAGCATTTCAACTAGTCATTTTGTCAAAGAAAAGGCAAGATTAGTGTTTAGGTACTTAAAAAGCAGTGCACTGCATTTTGGAATCAAACATCTAGAGTTTGCATCTTTATTTCACCACTTACTGAGCTGTATGACCTTAAGCAATTTACTTTGTCTCTGTGAAATTTATTTTCCTCATTTGTGAAGTAAGGGGTAGTGTTTTTTTTTCATTTATATATTTGGTACAGGGTCTTGGTACATAGCTCAGACTCATAGAGATCCTCCTGTTTCATCCTCCCCAGTGCTGGGATTAAAGATGTGCACCACCATGCATGGTTTCTGGGGCTGACCCGGTGTGGAGCAGGCACAACACGTGATACTGGGATTAAGCCTGGGTCCTTGCACTTGCCAGGCAGGCACTTATACAGCTTAGCTATCTCTCTGGCCAGTAGTGGTATTTCTGAGGGTGACTAGTCATAAACTTTGCACACTATTCAGTGCTGTATAAAGTTTATTAGCTGTAGTTTTAGTGATGTAATGCTTGATTTTGCAGCAAACTTGCCAGAAATAGCAGTGCTAACCCGTGACTTTATATATATGCCCTCTGTTGCAGATAGTTCAGCTGGTAGTGCTTTCTCCGGCACTGGGAACAGTGCCTCTTAATGGGTGAATGTGACAGTAGTTTGGCTATATAATGTGGGAGTAGTTGGACTTTAAAATGAATTTTTCTGGGTATCCTTGAGTTCATTGTTTTCCATAACATGGTTAGAATTTCAAAATATCTGACATTCAGAGAAGTTTAGACAACAGATATAGAAGAATTTTCCTAAATCCTGAGAGAGAGTCTGAGAGTGTGTAATTCAGTGGTAGAGTGGTAGAATAGTAACATGTATGAGATTCAGCACCACACACACACACATACATACACAAGAATGACATCTACAGGTATTAATCACAGGATGCACCAGTTAAAATTTTTTCAAACACCTTCCAATTAGGAGGTATAGCATAGTGAAATGAGTGGTAGTGAATTTAGAACAAAGAAGATAAGACATAGTATGTGTGTGTGTGTGTGTGTGTGTGTGTGTAGGTTTATTACTAGAGACTCAACCTTGGGCCACTGTATCACAGAAATATGTCCTTGCTTTTTATATTTTTTTTCTTTTAAGACACGGTCACACTAAGTTGTCCAGAGTGGCTTTAAATTTGCAATCCTCTGTCCTCAGCCTCCCAAGTAGCAGAAATTACAGGCATGTGCCTGGCAAGCCAACGTTTGATTCCTGTATCGATCTATTCTCTGAGCTCAGGTTTTTCATCTATAATAATGAATTTTCTATTGGAATCTGCCTTATAAACTTTGTGATAAGTTAAAAATAGCCAGGAAATAAAATCCATCTAAATATCCATCAACCATCAACAGATGAATAAAGAAAATGTGGTACATAATACACAAGGAAATTCTATGCAGCCATAAAAAAGATGAAATCTTGCCATTTGTGACAACCCAGAGAACCTGGAGGACATTATACCAAGTGAAATAAGCCAGACATAAAAGTCAGCCACCTGAATATGTTACTCACATGTAGACTCCAACAAATGGATAGTGCAGCAGTTGAAAGTAGAGCAGAACTTACCGGAGACTCTGGAGAGTAAGGGAGAGTATTGATAGGAAGAGGTTGGTGAATGGGTGCCACGGCATAGTTGCACTGGAGGACTATGTTCTTGGATTCTATGGTGACGTGGGGTGAAACAGTAACAATGCATGTCTGTCTCAAAATAGCTACAAGAGGGGATTTTGAGTGTGCTCACCAGAAAGAAATGATCAATGTTTAAAATGATAGCTATAGGGGCTGGTGAGATGGCTCACTGGTCTAAAGCACCTACTTACAACAAGCTTCGCAAAGCACAGGGACCGCGGTTCAATCCCCCAGCACCACATGCCAGCCAGCCCCGCCCCCTGGTGGGCTGAGCTGGCCACACACA